>NC_088809.1:13364369-13674786 GCF_011386835.1 Chrysemys picta bellii
ATTGTTACTACTAGAATGTTATTAGGTTACATAAAGGGACTCAAAAACATGTTCCCATTCTTGGTCAGTTACTCAGAATAAGAGAAATCCAAAGCCATGTAACATTTGATTCGTAAATAGGAATTTGACTTTGAAAACTGATCCTCAACCACAGTTAAAAGCTCTGTTCTCATTCCCCGCATGCAGGGGAGCCTGGCATGCATCAGGAGTGGGATAAATCCTGCCCTCCAAAATACAAGCACACAGTACAGCATGTTTAGTACGATTAACTACTGCACGTGGGCATGTCTTGCACATCGGTAACTCACTCCGCCCAGTGCATAGCGACACTACAAGTTCCATGGGAATTTCAGTGGCTGCTCCGCATTGCCATTCGATATGCAAAGGCTATCGGTAAGGCATGTGCACAGTGTCAGAAACATGCAACAATTTCTTAAAGAACACGCAGCCCAACTTCCTTAGTGTTGGTCAAACAGTATTCAAGCCAAGAACTGATGAGCTTAGCCTGCATTTTGGTTCATGCATCATTCCCAGATTCTGCAAATACGCTTGTATCTAAGGGCTTGTCTAGGTGGAGGGTGGCACTGGTTTGTCTATGTGAAATTCAACAGATTAATTTAAACTGGTGGAAAACCCCTAAATGAACACACTTATTTCAATTTAAGTGTAGACTTATTCTGGTTTAGCTAAAGCAGAATAAGCCAATGAGAGAGTGTCCACACATTTGGATTGCATCCGTTTGATCAAACCAGTGTAAATCTGCATGTAGACAAGCCCTAAGTTTTTGCCATTGATTGGACAGTTCTTATGTCCGTTTGTGAATGGAGAGCTACAGGCATCTGCAATTTGCGGTGTGGGATTAATCATGTGGATTTACTGCTTCCTAATTGAAGGACATGATCATGAAGTCACAGCTTCGTTGGACCGGTCATGTCAGCCGCATGGATGCCAACAGAATTCCCCGCCAGGTTCTGTATGGTGAGCTCTCCCAGGGCATCCGGCGTATAGGTCGTCCACAGAAATGTTACAAGGACACCATCAAAGCCAATCTGCGGTATCAAACCTAGGGACCTTGAGGACACCGCCAGCGACAGAACACAGTGCGTGCAACAGTCAGAAATACCTGCATCGCCTTAGAGGAAGACCGCTGCCAGCGTCTACAAGAGGCACGCGAACGACGTCACAGAGCATCAGCAGCGCACAATCCACTGACCGCGAACTTCCCATGCACCATCTGCAGCAAAATGTGCACCTCTAGAATTGGCTTGTACAGTCACCAGAGGGCACACCATAAGACCAACAAGTGATGATCTGCACAGATTTGTCATCATCGGATTCGATGGACTACCAAGAATCGAAGGACAAACTTTTTAAAAACAGGAGACTACTGAACAACAAGAAAAAGCCTATCTGATAATAACTGGAGAGGCATTTGGTATTTGCCAATATTACCAGGAACACGGAACGAATCTGGAAATTCATGAGCAGCTTAGCATATGAGCCTCACAAAAAGCTGAATATGAGGTTGTTGGTTTGTTTGTTTCTTACCCAGCTCTCTCCAGGTTTGGCAAGCTGGCACTGTATCCATGTAAGGAGGATTCTGGCTCAGTCTTAAGTGATCCAAAATGAAATTTTAGGCAGGTTCAGGAATATTTTTCATCCTGACGCTTTACACTTAAAAAGGTAGATCCTGGTTTTCAAAAGATGTTGAGCACCTGGTCACTTCAGTTGGAATTCTAGGCACTCAGCACCTCTGAAAAACGTGATGAGGCTTTCGTAGGGGTTTGTTTATGGTACAGTCTTGGATCAGCTTTCTGTTTCTTTAACCTTTTTCCCTGCTGTATCAGTATCTGGGCAGCCTCAAGCTGAAGTGGTGGATGAATAAAGCTGCAGCTAGGGAATAAGCGAGTGGCAGTTTGCATAATCGTCAGCTGAGCAAGTTGAACATGGTAGGCTCACACCATCCAACTAGCAAAGTTACAAAAGCACCAGAATCAACCTTCACGTAACTTTAACCACTGCCAAAGGAAAATTTGAAATCAGATCCAGCATCTGTGCAGATTGAGATGAAGTTACAACATGTTACGATGCAGCAAAACGGGGAACAGTTGTCTACCACCGAGTTGGTACTCACAGCATTGCTAAGGTTGCAGCAAGATTTTCCACAAAAGAATAGTTGTAGCAAATTTGGGTATAAATTCAGTTACCAGTCAGGAGATAATGAGCATTTTGCCCAGACATATCTTAGAAAATTCAGTTGACTCTCTGGAACAGTTATCTTGTTATGAATCCCAGGGTCAAAGAAAACTCTAAACCACATCCCAACACACATTGAAAGTTATCATCTAAATTTCTCAAGCTGTCTAGGCTAATGCAGTGAGTTCAGCACAACACATTTTATCCCCATCAAGAGAACTGAGAATTCTGTCTGAACCCATTTATTAGCTCTGATCTCTAATGCTACCTCCATAGCCCTGCTACATAGCCTTCCTCATCACCTCTGCGCCCCACCGAATCTCACTAAGAGACTCTGACCTGGGGTGGCAGAATAGACGGGGACAGAACATGGAAGAGGACACCTGCTTCTCAGCCTACCCCTTACTCCTCCCACAAGATAACCCTATTCTAATCTTGCTGAGGTCTGAGTTAAAGTTGTGTATTTGAATGTGATTTTGAGGGACTGGGTACAGACAGTTCACACTGAGTATTCTAGGTGTGTACTCGCACACTGATGTTTAGATGGCAGGACCTGTGAATTGGTTGGTCAGGAAGGTGATGTGGCTTTTACTGGCAATGTCCTTGAATTCTTGTGACTGTATCAAAAAGGTAATGCACTTGTACAACCTAAACTCTACATTAACCAGGGTGTGGGGGGGGGGGGGGAAGAGAGAGGTCACCCCCCCCTTCCAGGAGTTTAGATGATTTCAAGATGTCATCATCCTAAGATTACCAGTCACAGCATCCTAGTGAGCTCTCATCTGTCTTTGTTATTGATCTGATTGAATGCAGAAAGCCCAGAACAAAGACTGTACAGTAATTAGGTCGATAGGTGTTCGATTAGTGGGAGAGAGAATCTTTCTATACTTAAAGTGTGTTGTGTGTTTTTGACTTCCTATGAAGAACTCAGAGTGCCTGCTGGAACTCAGCACAGGACCGTGACCCCTGTCCACAGTTCCAATGCTATAGATGAAATTCCAGTTTGAAGTCCTCACATAATACAAGGAGACTTGCACCATTCTCTCTCCCTTATCCATTCGAGCTTTTATACTCAACTGCAACTTCTATGCGCGCGCACGCAGAGCACGGTCAAGAACTGGCATCCCTCAGAAGCAAGAAATTAACAGTCCCAATTTAGATGGTTTGCGACAGGAGAAATGGTATTTTGATCATCCACAGAAAGGAGTTACGATTAATGAGAAAGAGGCTCTCTACTTTACCACCAGATATAGTGCATTATTGAGTTTGTGGTCTGAATTAAAAAAAAAAAAAAAAAAAAAAAGGTCATCTTAATCTCATAAGAGCTTTAAATCTGACCAAGTGTCTTGACTCATATATATTAATGCTTAAAATGGAGGAACAACAAGTCTTATAGCAGCCATATCTTTGTGAAATAATAGACTATACTCTGATGTCAGGAAATCTAGTGGCAGAGCTGTCAGTTTCTAGGAAAGTGACGGGCTTTATTCTAAGAATTTAATACAGAACATTCACTTTCATCTCTCTATTTTGGCTGCCACTTTCATGAGGACTATCATTGATTCTCTTTTATTCACATACATTAATTTTAACTTTCTGGGTCAAAGGGAACACACTGATTTCTGCCAGAAACATTTCCTATAAATCTCAGGAATATTCAGTGTCTCTGACTAGACTTCCCAATTTAAGTCTGCAAATTCTAATGCGCTCTCATTTGGAAGGAAGAGGGGCAAGTTAATTCCTAGTATTCAGCTAAAATCCCTGGGAATTTTGCTTGAGGTTGAACAGAATTAGGAATGCATGATTTCCCCTCCCTGCCCTATGGTCAGCTACACTGAAAATTCCCCTTTGTAGGTTTTTTTCCCCCTCTCTCCTGCTGATGATAGCTCATCTTAATTGATTGGCCTCTTACAGTTGGTATGGCTACTCCCACATTTTCATGTTCTCTGTATGTATAAATATCTTCTGTGTGTTCCATTCTATGCATCCGATGAAGTAGGCAGTAGCCCACGAAAGCTTATGCTCAAATAAATTTGTTAGTCTCTAAGGTGCCACAAGTACTCCTGTTCTTTTTGCGGATACAGACTAACACAGCTGCTACTCTGAAACCTTTGTAGGGAAGTAACACTAGTGATTGGGGGGGGGGGGGGAAGGGGTAATGGGAGAAGTGTGTGGGAAGATGGGGGGAAGCTAATATAATGACCTCTGATTTGTTGAAAATTTTCTGACCAGCTCTACTTGTTCAGTAAAGTATTGTCAAAACATGCCATTGTCGAAAACAAACCATTTCAGAAAGACACAGATTTTGAAGAACTTTTTGAGATGCAGGGCGGACAGGAGAGCGCAACCTGACCTTTTCGATCCAAAAACAGATTTTTCGACAATTGTTTCACAAAAACTTTCAAAACATTTTGGTTTAGTTCCAATGCAGAACAAAACCAGTATTTTGAAACCTTGAAAGTTTTCACAAGCTGATATTGTTGTTTTCTGTCCAGTCCTATTCAAGAGTGATCATTATTAACAGGATCCTAAAAGAGAAGTCTGTCTTTGCTTTGTTATCATCACCAATAGCCAGCCGCAAGGACTGCTGTTCTTTCCCTCCCTTTAAACTGCATTCCTATTAAAATTGATTCACGTCTGCTAGTCCTGTGTCTGAAACAGCAAACCCTTCCTCATGTGCCTCCTGTGACTAAATCCCTGACCCTGCAAACAATTATGCATGTGCTTCACTTTACTACTGTGATTAGCCCCACTGATTTCAAAATTAGGCATGCCCATGTTTGCAGAATTGGGGCCTAAGAGATCAGGACCCTCAGATTGTATATCTGTTTTGATTTTAACTGTAAACAAGAGCTATTTTCATATTCTTCCAGACTAAAACACAGTATTAGCATTCCTGCCATCCTTGTCTAGACATGCCAAACAGTTCTTGCTTCATTCAGTGGCTCCTGTTCTCTCAAATCCCATCAACTAAAGTGAATGTACAGGGTGTGATTCTTCTCTCACATACATGGGTGAAATCAGGAGCAAATCCATTGACTTCAATGGAGATCAACTGGGGCGAGATCAGAATCAGGCATGCTGACATTCATTTTATTATAGGACCTGAATAATTGATACCTACTGGCTCAGCCATATGAAATCCAACATTACTAGTTTAATTTATATACCTCAGTGTTGCAGCCATCATTATTTCTGCTCCATTTCTCATTCAGTGTTAAAAATCAATCATTTTTGCTCATTAACTGAAGACATGGCATTTTAATTAATAACAATCACCACCCACAAAGTCAAAGGAATAATGGTTAAAAAAATTGTACAAACCAATGTAAATATTAATATAAATGAACTTGGCATGCAACTTAAATAAATTCTCTGTTATTACAATGTTATCTGAGTGTATAAAGAAGTGTATAAAGAAAAACAGATTGCCATATGTACCGGCTGTTTCCGCTAACCAAACACCACTGTAAATATATAATGTGTATAAAAAGATTTTAATTTTACCATTATTTATGCAATAGAAATAAAGTTTTCGTTTCTTTTGACGAGGGATGAAATTTCTTTTTTGTTCTCATTTTGAAGCAGTCATTGATATTCATTCAAGCCCAAGAATAAGAGAGAAAGCTAGATTTGCATAAAATATACAGACTGAGACCCTTTCTTTCTTCTGAGGAATACATGAAGATTAAAAAAAGATTTGTTTTTTTGCTTTGAAAATAGATTTACATATTATAAAGCTTGTTATTACAAACAGTGCTTTTGGCTGAATACAGGCACTGTCAGTTTGATGCTAGGATTGAGATAAGCAGCACACTAGAATGTTACATAGAGCTTAGGAGGGTACTAAGAGGGGCTCAACTCCTTTTGTAGAGGTCAGAAATAATTCCCCTGCAGTCAGTAGAGTTACAGGTGATGCAAGCAAATGGACAATGAGGCCCACGACTCTGTTACACTACAGTACTTTCCTGAACACTTAACAGCCTGATCTGACATCTACCACAATCAATGGAATGACTACCACTGAATTCAGTGCCGGTCCAGATCAGATCATTACTGCGTAGGAATGTATACAGTAGTTGTAAGAACAGAGAGCTTACCTGAGACCTCGGTTCTGCTCCTGACTCTGCCGCTACATAGGCTTCAATACTGCAAGCCGCTCCAGGCAGGAAAACCCCAGTATTCTTGAGGGGGCCCACTGACTCCAGCAAAGTTCTATACAGCCATTGAGCAACTTGTAGGAACGAAGCCTTGGTATGTGAAGTCACGTAACCTGCTCATTTTACTCTGATCAATTTTACAGAAAATTCTTCTTCATCTACCTCCTAATTCACATCTACAATGTGCTTTGAGATCTTGGGATGAAGGGTCGTTTAGAAGTGTTTAATATTATCCCCAGAGCTATTAGGACAGCATTCAAGTTAACTATTTACCAAAGACAGGTCAGAAAGTCTGAAATGAGACTACAGCTACGTGGAGTGACACCCGACTGCTTGATCTGTGATGTCCAAATTAGAATTTGACAAGTTTTTGAAGTTGCTCACTCACAAAGTTGTGTTTTGCTGTTCGCTCACATCTATCTTGTAACTACAATTGAGTCGTGAAAGATTTTTTTTTAATAAAAGCACTACACCTGGTATAGAAAAAGGAAAAACTTCTTATCGAAAAACTTCTTATTCCTTTTTTTAATCCATGGAGAGTGCTTTACATAAACAGGTTGGAAAACTTCAAGAAAGTTGCAGAATTTGTCTCTGACTCCGGTTCATATATTTATTACACAAGTACTTGGACGAAAGTCTGCTGTTTCAGATGATGTTCCTTAAACTTGGAAGGTTTATCAGTTTTATCACAAATGATTATCCATCACTAATTCATTATACTTTTGTTTCTGTTGCATGACCGAAACTTTATAAAACCATGATTTGGTTGGCCTATTGCACTTACACAAATAGCAAATCTCAATGTGAATAGGACTTATAGATGACACTTCTACATACCCATGTATACTCTGTCCATTACCCCCTTTTCCGCCACCTGATTTACATCTATAGCATTCATTTGCTAATGCTAATCCCAATGCAGTATTTTTTTTTGGTAAAGACTAGTTAATACAACAAAGAAACCTTTTCAATATTAAGTGCAGTTTCAAGTCCTCCATTTTAAATTGGCTCTTTGTTTCTTACCCTTGATAACATTTTTAATTAAAATGTTTTTGATTTATCTTCCCTATCTTTTTCCATTTATTCTTCCACCCACAGAAGTTATCAAAACATTTGTAATTTTCTAAGAAAGTAATTACAGGAGATGTTGAGCACAGCTTCTAAAAATTATTGTTGCTAAACAGTTTTCATTAGCCTTCTTATTTTTCACTTGCTCAGAAATTTCTGAAGCATTTCCCCTTTGGACTGAAAGTTTCCCACGCTTACCCAAATGTGATTTCTGAGTGTGCTGGACTCGGAACAAATTCCCTCCAGTTATTTGAGTTAGAAAGTGTGTGGGGTGGGGAGAGAGAGGGAGGGGGAATACCATTAGTCATTTGAACAGGCTACAACAACAAGTTTGAAAGTTGAAATCTAAAGGAGTTGCATTTTGATTTCAGGAGTGGTGCATGGGATTGTTTGCAGTTTAAATTAGATGTATTAATTTGCAACATACCAAACGCACCTTTACAACATTGCAGAGAATAGTACTTCTGGTCAATTCCTGCTCCCACTAAAATAAATAGCAAGACTCCCGTTGACTTCAACAGTACCCAGATTTAGTCAGAGTTTAATCACAGGTGGTACCCAGATATTCAGGCAGAACTAGAGCCAAATTTTACATTCTCCAGTGAATCAGTGTTCTCATGCCACAGTTGGGATAACCCACCTTTAAGGAACAACATCCAGGCAGTCTCAGCATTAAAACCATTCGTTTATGGTCTTTTACTAAAATATAGCAGTTTGCTCATTCAAGAATGGCTAAAAGTGTCCTATTTAATCCCTAATAGTACACCAGACTTACAATGAATATAAGAATACTGGCCAGGGCGTTTATTATAGTGCAACATAATAAATACAACCTACAACTGGCATACAGCACTGGGAAATATACTCTACAATGTCAATATATTGGTAATTATGCATAGTCAGCCTTTTCAGCCTTCGTGCTGGGCCCGAACTATAATAAATGTCTTTTAACCCCAATTCCCATTTAGACTGCTACTTGTCCACCACAAGTGGCTTTGTATAATGAATGAAAGTGGAGATCATTCGAGCTTAGCTTTACAAGTGGCTATAAAGACGACCAATAATAAATAGCTATTATTACCATTTAGATCTGAGGTGGAACAAAAATCCCGCACCCACTTACAAAAAAAAAAAAAAAAAAAAAAAATTAAAAAAGTGATTCATTCAGTTAAATCCATCAAAATCTGGTAACTCCAAGGAAAGGAAAATGCACAATTAAGTGAAAACATCATCCTTTACCTGTCCACACAGTATTGCAACATTTATAATCTCTGCATCCATTATCTTCCCTAGTTGCGGTTGTCAAGTGAGCAAGTAAAGTAATCTTGCCATAATAAAACATTATTTCGTACTCCAATGGAGATGCTACAGTATTTCTCTAACAGCACAGGGTAAGAACAGTTGGCAAATTTCAAGATGTTAGGCACTAGAAGATCACATTATTTACTTTTTAAAAAACAGAAGCTTATTAATAAAACGGGAGAGTTGAAGGTTAACAAAAAGATAATTGGAAAAATCTTTAGTATTCCAAATATTTACAAGATGTGTGTATAGCCTTAAAAACAAACCAGCAAGTATATTTTGTAATTACATGGTTGGCAACTGCTACTGCCAAGCAGCCTGCAGACAGAAACTCCGGAGTTCATCTCCTAGCATCAGCACCGACTCTCGCTCTGTGGCCATGGGTAAATCACTGCCTCAGAAATTTAATCCTTGAAAAAATCCCTATGGGCCATATTCATCCCTAGCCTAAGTGAGATTTGACTCCTTAGGCAAAAATCCTACAGATCACCGAACAGGAAGGCCGTGAGATTTGGCACATGCAGAAAGGAGGCACTGCAGTACGGCTACAGGAAAACAAGGTAAGTAACTGCCAACGAGCCACCTCCTGATGAATCTAAAAAAGCTTATGCACTATGTAAGTGCCAGCCTGCAAAAGCATTTTTACAGTTAGGCTGCAAAACTCCCCAAAATAAGGATTTATAATGGAAAGGCTGAGAGACCCTTAACTATAGTGGTACGAACTGTACTACTATAATAAGGGTAATCACTGCACGTTACACGGAAAAGCTCTCAAGTGATTGCTGTTTGCAGAGGCTGATTAAATATAAATTAAACTCATCTGCATGCTCAGCAAGAGATGTGAATGGAATAGCGAAGGCATCTCTCCCTCTCAGCTCCACTCAGTACTGCTAAATGTTTGGTGAAGATCATCGAATGACCTGGCATAACAGGACAGAGGGAGGCTGCTGTAGGAATTCTGGAATTATGCCAGCAACCGGAGCATCTGCTTATCTAAATTAAAAAAACAAACAAACAAAAAACAAACAAACAAACAAACAAACAAACAAACAAACATGTTCACATGCACAATGAGGAGTTTAGATGGAGTAAGAACAATTTTTTTTATTAGTCCCATGTTGTTCATGGGGGTAAGAATGTAACTTTTTGTACTTCCACTGCTGCATCGCCATGTAATTTTGTTCGCTTCGTGCCATATTTAGGTCTTTGTGATCCTGATTTCTTGCATAACTGATTCAGTTTCACAGCATTCACAGCTGTCCACACCCCTGCCATAAAGTGAACAGATAGGCAATTACTGCTCAGAGACCCAATCCTGTACTTTCCTTGAAGTGCATTCCCAAACATTCGATTCATGATTAGGAGGGAAGCAGCATTCACTCACATGGTTTTATTTGGATAAAAAACAGCCATTTCCAAATCTGGAGCATCAATTAGTAAAGACCCAGGAATGGCACTGACAAAATCGTTAACAGTACAGTACAGGGAAGCAGCATTCACATTCAACAGAACTAGGAGTTATTAACCTGCTTGGCAGGAAAGCTTCATTGTTAGTGCAACAGCTCCAAAAGTCTGAGCTGCTACTTGAAAGGCCGGAGAGAGTCCCTGATCCCAAGTACTTTAATGGCTATAAATTGATTTCAGAAACTGAATTTTACAAATTAAATAGACTATATAGTATGTATGAATTGGGCAGACATAATAAGAACACAGGCAGAGGGAGCATGCTTGGAAGGGAGTCTGGATTCTCGGCTTGTAAAGCCAACTCTTCCAAAGATAGGTCATTTTTTCATTGGCATCCCCTTATGCCCCCCAAAAACTCTAATCAACCAAAACCTGAAACAAATCACCCTTAACAATAGAGGTAAATTAAATAATAATTGAGAAATCCCTACCCTAGGCAGAGGTTTTACCCCAAAAAGGAAAACATGCCAGGGATTCTATGCAGTCCACTAGAGACTACTGTATCAATTTGATGTGGAAGGCACTCAGATACTAAAATGATGGGTGGCAGTATAAAATCCTACAACAGACAGGACTTTAACCTCTCAGTTTAAGTTTATCACTTTGAAAAATAGACCAATCCTGACAAGCCTCATGGGGTTGTTGTGAGGACTTTAATGAAAGTGCTTTAGAGTTTGAAGAGGAAAGTCACTATAGGAGAACACAATTATAGGTGCATCACACTCATCTACCTAGGCTTGATTATTTTAATAAGTCATGGATAGTAGGCATAAGTAATTAAGCTAGGCCTGCCATATATATTAGGGCCAAACCTTAAATGTATACCCATATCCAATGGTAAAAGGGCCCACACCTGTATGCCTTATTTTCCACGTACCATTACAATTGTAAATGCAAGTATATATCTTAGGTACCTACACAGATGATTTGCATGCAATTATTAAATGAAAGTCAGTGGTACTTCATAGGATCAGACTCTCGGATTCCCGTCTTGATCTATCATACGTCTGTCGGCCTAGCTAATTTGTGGGCACTCAAACTTTATATATCACACATGCTTTCCTCATACAGCTCTGGGCCTAGTGCTCTTACCTTGATTTCATAGAATTCCTTCCCAATATTTTAAATTCACCTGAAAAGAAATGAAAACCACTATGCTCAAGCTACCGCCCCCTTCCCTAACTATCCCTTTGTTTATCAAACTCGGATGCTACAACCATCCTCCTACCCACCCCTCAGGCTTTCACCTGGCAGTCACCTTTCACCTCATTCTCTCATTTGACCCACTTGGTCAAGCCATTGCTAAATCTTGCTGCTTTTCCTCTTCCACAATCTCTCTAAAATCCGGCCTCTCCCCTCCTCATCATTTCACATTTCACCACCTCTGTTCTGGTGTTGCTCCACTCCAGTCCATTCAAAATGCTGCTGCGATAAACTATGAAGATGATCACCACCTTAACAGTCCCCACCATCCACGAGCTTCCTCCTTCACTCCCACATCAACCACAAACTTCCTGGTTCTACCTTTCAGGGACTGAAGAGTTCAGCTCCACTCTATCTAGCTGGTCTAGTAACCTAACACAATGCTGATCCATGCCTTGACTCCATCAGCAAGCTTCTGCCTTAAACATCTCCCTGCTTTTTCAGACACTTTTTCTTACACCTGGGAAAAGCACTGATAACATCCAAAGAGTCTCTGTCTTAACCTCCTTAAGACTTCTGTGGTGGGATGTAGGGGTTGCCACCTCCAAGATGCAGAAAAACCGGCCAGTGGCCACCCCCCACTAAGAAAACAGGTCCTAGTGTCAACAAAAACATTTTAGTAATTAGCTGTAGAGAATCATTTAAAAACGAAATTAACTAACCTCTCATACACAGACTAGGTTATCACGCTCTTACCTTCCCCTAACATAGTACCGCAGTGCAGGCTAACTGGAGTGTAAATCGTAGAACATTCTAACATGTCCCAAGTGGGAAAAAAAATAAAAAACCAAAACTGGCACATTAAATTTTTTAACCAGCAGGGCGGCACAAAAACCGTCCAGCTGGGAACCCTATGCAACCCCTACTATACCTAGCCTGATGATCAGTTCTCTCTTCGTAACCCCTACCTCTGGCCCAAGTTCAAACCAAACAAAAAAACAAACAAAACAAAAAACAACCACCACCACACACCTACAAAACCACCACTCTCAAAACAACAACAAAAAAACTAGTGCTACCCAGAAATATCAATTCTTCACCGTAGTCATTTGCTTGAATGGCTTCTCCTTACCTCTACTCTTTTTGCCTGTGCCTTTACATGGTACACCTTCTGAGGCAGAGATTCCTTTCTATATTGTACAGTATCCCAGCACAGTGGGGTCTCAGTCCCAAAGAAAGCTTCGGGGTGCTACCATAATATACTAGATTTACAATACCCCCAGTACACCTGTTGCTGCTAACTGCCTGTGTCCTAAAGGTGGAGTAAAGTAATCAAAGCTGGAGTAGTACCTCAATATGATCCAATTATCAATGTACTGATATCGTCCACCTATAATACTTTGCCCTGTACACCTCAAATCACTTACAGCACTCTCTCACACCTACACTCTCTTTGCTTAATGGTACTAATGGGTCCCATGAGAAAGGATATAAAGACCAGCTATAATTATAAAGAACTGCTAAAGATTCTTATGGGTGTTGCTTTAATCCCTGGGAGTAAGCCAGTCATTCAATCCTATTCAAATCCAGAACACCCATTTTAGCAAATTACAACTATGCTCCTCAGTGCCACAATTACATAAAAGAGTAAATTTCAAACAGAATTGTTTGTACACTATTGAACAGTGCTTTTTACTGGAGAGGATATGTGATTTCTGTCAAAACATCCATATGAAGAGTTTACTGGACTGAATTTCATGATCACCGAGATTAGTGGATAGAACCGCGTCTGCACGTATGCATATGCATGTCTGTCTGTCTATAGACCAGGGGTCGGCAACCTTTCAGAAGTGTGCTAAGCCTTCATTTATTCACTCTAATTCAAGGTTTCGTGTGCCAGCAATACATTTTAACATTTTTAGAAGGTCTCTCGCTATAAGTCTATATTATTAACTAAACTATTGTTGTATGTAAAGTAAACAAGGTTTTTAAAATGTTTAAGAAGCTTCATTTAAAATTAAATTAAAATGCAGATCTTATCAGTTTACTGCAGTGGTTCTTAACCTGGGGTGCACACACACCCTGGGGGTGCGAGATGCCCTTTTCTGGGGATGCGAGACATGCCAGATTTTTTTTTAGAAGGTAAATAATCGAAAACACAAATTAAGCACAGGCACGTAAGTACTACTTTGTTTCATCAAACCTCTGTATTATTAACATTATACATGTTTTAACAATTACTGTAATATACAAAACATTTACGTTTTCAAGCTTTTAAGCTAAATTGTAGTGTAATTTTTGATAAGGGCTGCAGAGCGCTGGGACCAGACCAGATGCAGAGCCCAGGGCTGGCTGCCGGTACCACAGGCTGGCAGGAGGGCCGAAGGCCCGGACCCCAGGTGGCAGGGCAGCTGGAACCCCAAGCCAGCAGCAGGTGGAGCGGGGCCGGCGGCCAGGACCCCGGCTGGCAGGAGCCGGCGGACGGAACCCCAGACCGGCAGCAGGCTGACCACCTCAGCCGGCTGCCAGTCTGGGGTTCCGTCCGCCGGCTCCTGCCAGCCGGGGTCCTGGCCACCGGCCCCACTCTGCCTGGCGATTCCATTCACCCAGGCCAGCAGCGTGCCAGTAAAAATTGGCTCGCGTGCCGCAGGTTGCCGACGTCTGCTTTCGAGGCTTAAGTTAAAATGGAAGACACAAAATAAGAATTTACGGATCCATTGTGTTTATAAGTGAAAAAAGTGCCTGTTCTGTCAAAAGTATGGAATCTCTCCAAGCTAATAAAGCCAGAGGCAACTTCAAATGTTACTGATTGAGATTTAGTTTAGTTTTTACTTTAGCCGAAAACCTTTGGAATGCCTGTTTGCTACAGAAATGTACCAAATCTTTCCTTTCATGGTTTCGGGTTTGTAAAGAGGGGCAAAGCATTAGTACAGTAGAACCCCAGAGTTACGAACTGACCGGTCAACCACACACTTCATTTGGAACCAAAAGTAAAGTTTAAAAAAAGATTTGACGCGGTGAGAAAACTGGTTTCTGTGCTTGTTCATTTAAATTGAGATGATTAAAAGCAACATTTTTCTTCTGCAGAGTAAAGTTTCAAAGCTGTATTAAGTCAATGTTCAGTTGTAAAATTTTGAAACAACCACCATAACATTCAGAGTTACAAATGGCCTCCATTCCTGAGTGGTTTGTAACTGAGGTTCTACTGTACGTTAAGAGAAAAAAGCACTATAAACTACAGCAAAATAATCCATCTTTATTTAGGATAAATAACCCCTTTGTATGCCTTGCGCAGTAAGTATTCATTAGACACTTTGAATGTAACGATTGCGTACACATGATGCCTTGTCAATAGCAATTATAATTTGCTGCATGTATTTACATAATTGCAAATCTCTATGTTGTTAAAGATGGTTCTTAAACACTTATCACTTCAGGATTTCTTTAGATTCCACTGGTCTCCAAGTTGTGCATACAGTAATATTGCAGAAAATGGTCACTGAAAATTAAAGTGGATTTGTTTTATAACTCAAGTTTAAAGCTTAAGAGCTATTTGGTCATCTTATAGGCTTGCAATGAAGCGGGACGAGGCTACATCAAAAGGTGAATAACTATAAATGCAAGGGACTAATAGAAGGGATCCATCACCTTGGTAACTAAGCAATACAACGACATTTAAATGCTAGAGCGATGGACTGATTACTGACTGACTGGTGTAGAGTAAAGAACAGCTTTTACCTGTCTATAGTCAATCTGCGACTTTCTACGCACTGAATTAAAATACTTTTGTTAGATTATTTATTATCTTTCACATTGTGGCTAAATTCTACATTTGATTACATCCATTCTACCGGAATGTAGCGGGCAAAATCCTTCTCTCATTTAAACCCACTGAAGCCAATTTTCCAATCATAGTGTTTAGGGTGTCCAGTTAAGATGCATAATATGGAACAGAACATTTACCGGGTTAAAAACAAGTCACAAAACCAAACACACAACAATTTTGGAGAACGATGCTGGAGGAGATTAGAGAATTCAGAAGTTCTGGAATTTAACCCTTCTGGTGCCATTCCCCAGGTAGGCTTTGATTAGCACTGCCACAAAATACCAGACCATTTATAAAAAGCACCTAAAAGGACGTACTGTGTAAGTGCCACTTTACTAGCTGTTCCATTGCATCTTGCTTATTTATTAAGATGCAATGGTCAAATGTTTATTTCACTCTAATATAATCAATGACATTGAAAAAAACAATCACAAATTTAAAAAAAAAGCCTTTGTTTAATTTCTTTAGACTGCAGGAGGAAGTTTCTTTAATAGATATCAATGGTATAGAAAGCTCTAATACTGACCTGCTGTTGTGGGGTATGCACACCCCATCCCCTCTTGGGGCAGGTTGGGGTTCTGATACTACTGCGGTTACAGTCTACCTGACTACCCCTAGCCTGAGAGCAGTACGGCCCAATGATCGGAGTCTGGATAGCTGACCTGGGAATCAGGGCTGTGTGGCCTCATGGTCAAAGTCAATATGGCTGCCCTTGGTGATACAGGCTGTGCAGCTTAATAACTAGAGTCAGTACGACTGCCCTGGAGATCAGGGATGTGCGGCTCAATGGTCAGAACAAGGGGCTGCCATCGGGGTTGGGGGGGAAAAGGGCTGGGTGACGGCCAGCGTAGGGGGACCCGGTCCATCCCTTCTTCACTGGGTCCCGGCCCAGGGCCCTGTTAGTAGCGAGTGTGGTCACCACACAGTCAGCGTGGATCCTACTGCTACATGCTGACCTTCCTCAGGTGGGAGATATCACTCACGCCACCTCCGTGGACCACTTCCTACCGTGTCTCCTGAAACCGAGGTCTATATGTCATGAGGGTCTCCAAGCCCCTTGGTGTAGGTAGGTCCCTGAGATTCTGACTCCAGTTGGTTGGCCATAGGCAACAGGCCTCTGGTCTGGTTTATTCTCTGGTTCCCGCAGTCAAGTGCTGAAGCAGCTCCTAGGCAAGAGCCTCCACCGAGTGTCCTCCCTCCTCGGTGGGCAGCCTAGAATGAGCTGGGCTGTTCCCTTTCATATGGAGGCAGCAGTTGGAGCATACCCAGCATGGTCTTAGGGGTGGGACTTCCGCTGCCCATAGTGTTGGGTTAACCCTTTCTTGCTCAGTGTGGGGTATGCACACCCCGTCACACTAACCTATATGAATTGTTAACCCATGTTTAAGAAATTTACTTAAGTGCTGATGCTTGTTTAATGTAACAGCTCAAGGTTCCCTGTGCCCCAGGATCCATGTAAACTTTGCCCCAGCATGTGGGCTGGTATGTTGATTTAGGATGGCATGATAGTCAACAAGTACTCAAAGGCTGGTTGGACCAAACAGTAGCATTTGGATTCCAGTTCCTTAAAGTTTTGGGCATCTTGGTTCTCACTGACCCCTAGTTAGCTTCCATTACTTTCAGACCACGTTTGTTTCAAAGACTGATGTCTGAGATTTAAAAAAAAAACAAAAAACCAAAAAAAAACAAAAACCACCCCCACAGTTGACCTAAACCTCCCCACAATGTCAGAGGGAGAGTTGATCTAAGGGATGAATGAAGAATTCAAAATTGACTTCTCTGACCATTAAAAAACCCAGATATATTTTTTTCCTTTGCTAACCAGAATAAATAAATGCATATATAGTACAATCCAAATCTTTTCTGAGGACTGGGGAAAGCTTTTTTGGTTTGGTTTTCCAATTACACTCAGCATATGCAAGATCTACCTTAATTAATGCAAGTTTATTATTAAATTAGAGCACCACATATAATCAAGACAAATTAATTAGATTGGTCCCCTTTTTTTAAAAAAGGGAGAAGTTTAGCTGGTTGGTTTATTGGCTTTTTAATCAAGATTTTAATTAAGTCAATACAATTGAACTCTTAAATAGTGACTGAATTGTAATATTAATTTCCACATGGAGCTGTGAATACACATCGCTGGGGACCTAATTACATTAGTTTTTTCTTTCTTTGTTGCCTGTCAGCCTTCTCTTTTGCTATATCTTAAATTTTTGACATAGTGGCTCTACTGATCCCAGGGAAACACATTCACTGTAATTAAGTTAATTTATCAATAATGAGGTCTGTTAACGGAGTTTCTTTGGAACTTACATTTAAAAGAATCTCTCACGTCTACAAAAATGTTTATTTCTGCTCTCCTCCACAAAAATGTTTAAAGTAAGGAGGTTATTAAATACATTTCTTTGGTCTAACATCTTTTGCCCTCCCCCCCCCCAAAAGAGCAACTTAATTTGCATACATTTACATAAATATACATACGTTGGATTTGTCAAGAGCAAAAATTTGTCCTTATTTACAGCCACTGTTAGCCACATCAGGGTAAATGGATGGATGTTACCCATAGTAGAGAGAGGCAAAAAGCCATTGTTTCCACTGGTGAAATATAGCTTGGTTTGAAGCAGGAGTAAACTCCATCTGTACAATCCAATTTCAGCTTACCCCCCTCCTCTAAAACAATAAAAATACAGTTAAGTTTTATTTTAACTCCACGCACACAGGGCCTCCCCAAAGATGGAACCCTAGTGGAGCAGACAAAATAATGCCATACAGTATCTCTAGCACACCTATTGGACAGGGCTACACTAGGTGTTAGCATACAAGTTCCTACTGTATAGTATGCTGTGGGGAAAAAAAAAAAATCACAGGATAATACAGCCCACAGATAAATGGTTCCTATTGCTTTAGCAGTCTAGCGTTGTGCTGGTTACAGCAGGTGTGTGTTTTCCTTTCACTAGTAACATGACATGCGGATGTGACTATTTTCAGGAAGGGGCAGAGGTAGACCTTCCTACACGAGGCATTATTCGGATCACTTTTTGGTGCTCGCCACTCAAGTGATTCTGTCAAGATCAGAAAGTCTGAATAACCTTGCCCACTGCTTCAAATGAAACAAGCGAGCACATCCTTGAGATTGTCAAGAGGTTTCTAAGCCATTTTCAGTACAGTCCATGCAGCTGGTTGTAAGATATATGTTTATTTCAGTGGGAAACAGAATTAGTCTTGCATTTATGTTCTTGCCCAATATGTGCAATGGAAAGATCTTGAAATAGCATAAAGACACCTTCCCCCTCCCGTGTTTCTTTTTTGATATACTCAACTTCCTTCTACCTAGAGAAACCAAACAGCTACACTGCGCGGGAGAAGATAAAAATGATGAAGCTGGGACACCTACAGAAAGAAAGTGGTACTTACTGCCTCACTTATTTGCACTGGCTTCTTAATTGGTTCTGTAGGAATGTCTCTGATCCCTGCCAAGTGTATGTGTGTGTCTTTCTCTCCACATACTTCTAGACTATGCAAAC
Source organism: Chrysemys picta bellii (assembly GCF_011386835.1). Classification (NCBI taxonomy): domain Eukaryota; kingdom Metazoa; phylum Chordata; order Testudines; family Emydidae; genus Chrysemys; species Chrysemys picta. Next base: position 13,383,056 of record NC_088809.1, read on the forward strand.
CCTTTCTAAAACAAATGTTAATATTGCAAACATATTTTCACAGGAAATAAGGATTCTAGTAGTCTCTCTATTGAATTAACAACACCTGTTCATTTTCTCCCATTAACGTACCTGTATAAAGCATGGTACCTGCCTGTACTTATACAGTATCTGTACAATGCCAAACACTGCAGCAACTGTGTATTGCTTTAAATAACCTTAATAATTTCACAAACATTATATTGACAGTGTAAACCCTCTCACCGTAGTCACAGCAGCTTACTAACATACATTAACTTTACGTACAAGGGGGACATATCAAAAAAAGGGGGGGGGGGGTAAATGCAGTCTCCATGGTTTAGTCACTTCCTACCCTTCCTGCAAGGCCTGCCACCAGGAGGGCTTATATAGCAGAAATGTTTTCTTTGGGGTGCAGAGTGGACACTGTCAAGTGGAACTAAAGATTCAGACATCCTTTGGTGGGTGAACTCTTCAGTAGTTATTGTTTTTAGCCATCTTATTTACGGAAAAATGGTGAAGTAGTCTGGCAAAGATAAAAAATGAACCCCAAACTTGAAATGGACCTCTCTCGAGGTTCCAGCACACATTTCAAAACATTTTTTCCTATTCTATAAGTGCCATAACTTTTATCTTTAGGAGTAGGAGATATGAGTAAAAATTATCAAAAACTTTTTGAGATGAGGGAATTGTGTGTGGTGTAAAATGAGAGTATTTTTAGGAAACCCATTCAAAGAATTAAACACGTATCCAGCAATTGGCTGATCAACAGAGACTTACCTTACTATCTACCTCATTTGAGGTTTGTGGGGAGGAATTGCAGAGGCTGACCAAGTAATATTCTGAACCGAATGCGGCTTAAAAAAAGAGAGAATCAAGTGTGTGACATCTAGTGGTGGAAGGGAAGATTTAGGTTTTCATAGGTAAGCAATGAGGATGAAATTTATTACAGGAATCAAACTGGGATTTCAGCTATGAGGAAGCTAGGACTTTTTCCTGCTGCCAATAATATGCTGAATTTACCTCTATCCCACTTGACACTAGGCTGTATGCAACTTGGGGGCAGTTTCTTAACTGAACGGATGTGTTGAAGCTCAACATCCTGCATGCAATTGGTTAGTGTGTTCAGTTTGATGAACATTTTACTGCTCTAGCAAGAATGCTGCACACAGAGTTGATTCCTGCTTTTTCTGTTTGGTTCTAACTCAAAGTAGGAGGAGGTTATATTTACAGATACCTTTCAGCCCAAGAGAAAACCTTAGGGATTTCATATTGTAAATATAAGATCTGATTTTTCAGGAACCGGGCACCTCCATCTTCCAGTGAATTCAAGAGTTTTAAAGCACTCAGCAACTCAGAAACCATATCCCTGCAAAACGTGATATGGGTTCATCCAATTTTAAGCAAACCCGAGTGCCATTCAGCGATAGTAACAAGATACAAAGTCAGGCAAATTCCCACTACAGTTCTGCTCATCCTATTCTTTTAATGGAATTGTAAAAGATGGTAATTGATAGGAGGACAACACCATACAGAAACAAGCAGGCGTTGATTCATTTGTGCCCTTGATACTTTTGAGAAGGCCAGGAGACTTTACAATACTATCAAACAAATATCATCACTAAAGTTATTTATGATAAACAGCTAAACTGTATGATTTAACCTGCAAGCAGAGCTAAGGCACTGTAACACAGAGTGTCATTCCAGGTATGAAATAGGGGTACAAAACAGCTTGTAAGAGATTAGAGCTAGAGAAACACTCAAAAATCTGGTAAGCGGTATTTATAATTTTCTCATTCAAGCCTCACTTCATCCATAAAGACCACATGAAAAGTAGAAGCTAGGGACAGGGTGAGGGATTGTTTGGAGGAAATTTTGAACTAGGGATTGGAGATGAGGTTAGGACACTCACCCCTCACCACTACAAAGAAACCAGCACTGGGGCTATTCAACACAGGACAGACTTCCGCACGCCCCATTGGGAGGATGCAATAGGTCTTTTGCTGCAGGGCTGAATTTCTCCCTAGATGCATAAAAATCAGAACCTTTGTTTAAAAGCAACCAATGATGCTTGAGAGAGAGGGAGTGTGAGTGTGATTTTATATATATATATATATATATATATATATATATATATATATATATATATATATATATATAAAAATAATCACACACACACACACACACTTAAGCCTCATTGTTTTGGTTGTGTGTCTAAATCCCTTGGACTCCTTTGAAAATTCCAACCTAAACTTTTTGGGGTAGAGACGGTCTTACTCTGTATGTACAGCACCTCGCACAATGGGGTCCTGATCTTGGTTGGGACCTTAAGGCATTACTGTACTGCTGCTCATAAATCTTGCCCTCTAGGCTTGGAGCATCCACCCTCTTCTCACTCAAAATTATTATGTATTTGTTTATTTAACATAGTGGAATACAAGAAGTGTGATCTAAGTAGTATTCATTCAATCTCCAGCTAGGGGTCATTACCACGTCTCTCATTTAGATAGCAAGCTATTCAGGGCAGGAACCTTGTCTTCTGCACTATGCATGTCCATGATGCTCCAGTTATTAGAGATAGTCTTACTCCCAAGGTTTAGGTGTATTCATATCCCTGCATATTAAACCACTGGCCCTCTAGTGCTGCCTGGATGCCAATGTGCTGCTGGTAGCAGGGAGGATAGAATTCACTCTGCCACCGGAGCCAAGAGAGAAACTCCACTCTGCCTAGCCATAGATGGTCTCTGACACACAGCGCTCACTATATCCAATACAGGGCTATCGTACATGTTTCAGTACACACACGTTAGTTCATTACTTGAGGTTTTGGTTAAGGACCGCCACAGTTGCTAGCACTAGTAACAACTCAGAATGAAAAATAGAACCTTTGAGTTATGAGTCGTGGTATCAAAAAGAGCCGACACAGTTTGTGCCCTTCAAAAACGGGGCAAATCTAAATCCTCACTCCTTTAACTACCCAATACACTCCCACAGTTGGATTGTAGGTACAGAAGGCAGCTACCAGAGAGAAACCACCCTGTCAGACAAGAGGAAGGAGTGCATTTGAAAGCGGAATAGCTCTGTACAAATAAAGTAATATTGAATTAAGACTTGTCCACAGTGAATTAAATGGGACCAATTTAGAAGGATATTAAATGTTTACATAGATAAATCTAGGTCCCTGGGTGCTCTTTAAACCATTCTTCGTGCGATAAAAGTACCATTAAAAAGCCATGAAATACCTGGGGGTTTTTTATTGCTAGAAACCTTTTTCTCTAGGAAGTCCCATCTGCTCTACTTAGGGCTCAGCAAAGAGCTACGATTATTGCCTTAGTGTAACTGCCATGTTTTTCCTGAACCCACACCAGAGTTTAGAGAAAAGTTCAAATGATCCCGAGCTTATGCCATGTAGAATATTTACAACATGAAATGGCAATTGTCTGCCTTTGTAACATGGCTCATCAAAGCTCTCAACATTTGGTCAGTACAGACAGGGTGGATTGATTTAAAGCAAAGTGATTTAAACCATGATTAAATTTGATCATTTAAATTAGCAAAATGAGAAACCTTGATTGAAATAAATTTATTTCAATCTTGTATTGCACTAGTACTTTTCAGTTGTTTTCCTAAAGCAAAGGTGATGCTCACTGGCTGGTAACCACTAAAACATGTTGATTTGCAACAAGCCTTTATACAAAGTTTGGTACTTTTTTGCCAGTCACGAGAATATAGTGTATCTGTATACATTTAAACAAGTATATACTTTGACATACAATAAAAAGAACAGTAAAAATTAAAAACTGAATGCCTTAGAAAACGGTGAATGGTACATTTCTTGTTTACTTGGGTCGTTTACTTGAGATGTGTGTCAAGATGCATTGGGATAGACATTGGAATTCAATTAAAAATATACAAAATGAACATTTAAAAATGTTTACTAGTTAGATAAAACTAGCTTACATGTGGTTGATATACAAGAAAAACAAGCTTCCTTTTTTTGTTTGCTTATCACAACAAGTTTTGCTTTTTAAACTGATTGTATTAAACAATGGAAGTAGAGTTGGTAGTTAGTGATAGGGTGACCAGACGTCCCGATAAAATCAGGACCGTCCCGATTTTTAGCTGTTTGTCCCACGTCCCGACCGATCTCTGTTTGTCCCGATATTTTGCTCTGCCGGCCTTTTTTCTTTTTTCTTTTTGCTAACCCCCCTCCGTGTCCCGATATTTTCTTCCTCTCATCTGGTCACCCTAACTAGTGAGCTGAACTGACTGTTTGTGGTTCTCATCATCCATTTCCTTCAAGATTTTAGAACTAGTAAGTCTCATCCTTGCGTGCCTGTTTTTATTTATAGAGTAGAAAACAAGCCTTCCTGCTTTTTCAACTCCTAATCAATTTTTCAACTTTGTTTGAACTAGTCATTGCACTGAACTAGTTAAATAAACTGAAATGAAAAAAATAGTGTGTCTCTGCACCTGCACAAGAGGCTACCACTGTCAAAAGATGGTTTTAGCATGTGAACAAACGCCATTGCAGGTACTTGGCCAACGACATCCACCACTTCAGTGGTTTGACTTTCTTTAAAATAGTGGTTCTCAAACTTTTGTACTGGTGACCTCTTTCACACAGCAGGCCTCTGAGTGTGACCTCCCCCCCTTATAAAACAAAAACTTTTTTTTATATTTAAACACTATTATAAGTGATGGAAACAGAGCAGGGTTTGGGGGAACCCCCCCCATGTAATAACCTTGTGACCCCCTGAGGTGTCCCGACCCCCAGTTTGAGAACCCCTGCTTTAAAACTTTGGCATCAGGCATGTACTGCTTGATTTTTAAATAAATAAATAAATAAATAAATCAAAAATTTGAAATTATGACAATCTATGTTAAGGCCTGAATGTAGTATGATCTAGTAAAAAGTACTTACGTTAAACACACTTCATAAGAAAACTATTTTGATTTTAATAAATCATTGTTATTTATCCACCTTGAACACTAACACTGTGTTCTGAGCTGAACAAAGAAAATGAAGACAACTTTTGCTGGGTAGTTTTTACTATATTGCAAAAAATTAATCCACATGCACAAAATATTTTTGCCCCTCTACTGAGCTAGAGAGGGTTGAGGTTTTGCAGAACTGCTTCCTGTTGGAGGAGGAGGAGGAATCAGTGACAGAGTCTTATTTTTGTATATTGTAAATAAACATGTTGAACTACAAAAAAGCAATATACATCCCAGTTATTGAACGGAGGTGGTCACACACAACATGCAAACAACCCCCACCCCCCTTTCAGAAATCTCAGCCAAATACCTGTGCCTGTTTCCAGGAGGCAATGCCAAACCAAGCATTAACTTTAGAGAGATTAATGGAGAGCACAGGCTTTTGCTGTTTGTAACAGCGTCCCCAAAAAGACCCTACATGTCATGGAAACAATACAGCATTTCTTCAAAAACTCTACACTGCTTGTAAGCCAACAAAAAACAAACAAACAAACACCTTCTAGACTGCAACAACGCCATCTGGTGACTCCCACCATAACAATATGCACTCACCCATTTGACACAATTACACATACAAATTGCTAAACTCACCACTGACCTGCAGCCATCACTAAGGTCTGGGTCAACACAGGGATTTTACTTATGGCTCAATGCAGCTAACAAAGATACCATTTAACTGTTGGAATGCAATTTGCAGTGCAGAAGAACTGATAAAGCTTCACGGATTCAAATCAGGCTGCATTGGTGTAAACACGGATGCGTTGGGGGATTGCACTGATGCAGATACACTGGGATTTTAGGAGCTAGTGTAAATGAAGGCTTAGCGTGGAGCATGGCAATTGAACAGCTTTTAGCAAGTATTTTAGAACAAGAAGCAAAGACATATATTGTTGGCTGTCAAATGGGGGAACAGAATATTAGTTCCCAAGTAAGCATCTGGCCAAGGCACCCGAGCTAACAACTCTCCTCTTGCATTACTGAATACAAGAAGTCATGACCTCAATTTTCTCTGGTCAGAGAGATGGCATTCTGCCAAAGCAGCATCCCCCAATATCACACTGGGTATCTGTAATGCCAAATCTCTCTCTAGCTTTACCTTGAGCACTTACTGGTAACTCGTGACAGAGAAAGCGAGTTAATTGGTATTGTTCAGTTTCCCCTTGACAATGTGAGTGAAAGGTGCCCAAGCTTCCATCCCCCACACTAAGCAGAGCTAGAATTGTACCAACGCTTCCAAGAGGGGCTTAAAGACATCGCTCCCCAGAATTCTCATGGTTTCATGGGACTTGAAGTTGGCAGGAATTTGGGTTTCGCCCTTGCCGGACCAGAGACAACATTCAGGTTCACGTTTGTGAATGAATTCTGGGAGAATTCCTGGAACCAGAAGTGGGACTAGTGCAGGGATAGTCAATAGGCACACCTGGGGCCAAATGTGGACCACCAGATGCTTTTGAACAGCCCATGAAATATATTTACTTAATACAAAAATATTATTATTGGTATTATTTTCTCTGGAGTCTGGACCTTGACAAAAAATTATTAATTACCCCTGCACTAGGCTTGGCATTGATACAACCACCTAAATCATATTAGAGAGGAAAACACTGCCTTTGGGAAAAAACAGAAATACTTACAATGCTAACATATAAAAATAAAGATGGGACAGTTCAATAATGGGGAAATTTACTGAACGTTACAATGTACAAGCTACTCTAGACCAGGAGTGGACAAACTTTTTGGCCCGAGGGTCACCATCTGAGTATGGAAATTGTATGGCGGGCCATGAATGCTCACAAGTTTGGGGGCTGGGGTGCGGGATGGGGTGAGGGCTTTGGCTGGGGGTGTAGGCTGAGGGGTTGGGGTGCAGGATGGTGCTCCAGGGGCGGGAAGGGGATCAGGGTGGGGCAGGAGATTGGGGCACAGAGGGGGCCAGGGGTGCAGGCTCTGGGGGGCGCTTACCTCAAGCGTTCCCCCCTCCGGCTCCTATGCAGAGGCACAGCCAGGCGGCTCTGCGCACTGCCCCGTCTGCAGGCGCCACCCCTGCAGCTCCCACTGGCAGTGGCTCCCAGCCAATGGGAACTGCAGGAGCGGCGCTTGGGGCGGGGGCAGCATGCGGAGCCACCTGGCTGCCTCTATGCATAGGAGCTGGAGGGGGGACATGCTGCTGCTTCTGGGAGCCGCACGGAGTGGGGCAAGCCCGAGACCCGGCTATCCAGCTGGAGCTCAAAGGCCGGATTAAAACATCTGAAGGGCCAGATGCGGCCCCCGGGCCGTAGTTTGCCCACCCCTGCTCTAGACTATGAGCTTCTGGGAACATGGATTCCCTCCCCTGCCTTAAAAATCTGTGAGCAATGACCAATTATTTACCTCATTATCTTCTGGCAATGCTTGAGATAGTCAGAAAGGCACAAGAACAACTGTAGGAGGCTTTTCCCTGCCCTCATTTTCCCAGTAGACTCAACTAAACCATCAGAAGGCAGCTGGAAAGAATTTCTGAGTTGGACCACTCCTTCTGATGCCAGATCTCAGGCTGGACTCAGTGAGCTCATCTGAAGAGCCCCCACTTGAATGCACTGTTTAGGTACTCAGAGTTCAGATAACTTGACAGAACAAATATGTCTGCAGAGATCTCCATCACTGAACACACGTACAAGTTGCAATGAATGGTTTGTGAACAGATCAAACTCAAATCCAGGCCAGTTTCCATTGCCCTGGGAGGCTGGGTACAGCAGCATGACCATCGTATCTCAGTGCTTCCCCAAAATGATGGTTTACAATGGACACTGATGACAGGGCTGAGTCCCATTTAATTCTCTTTGAACTCAGATCTGAAGCAATGCATCTCCACATATCTAAAGGAAAATGCCAGTGGCAAAAGATGCAACGTAGGATACGATTCAGAGTTCTGGATGTGCCAGTTTCGGTCCAAAATTCTAGTTCATCGCCCTCCCACCAGCCATACTGTCCATATAAAATAAAACCAGATAATAAGCAAGCTTTTGGTACTAAATTTACTCAAATGCAGCTGTGCAGCAAATGGGATAATCCATTTAGATTAAATAAATGAGCTTGCGGTACAAACCTGGCAGATCAACACAACACTTTTTGCATTCTGGCTGAGATTAGTCTGAATCGTCGGTAATCAGCATCATGAGATCTTTTTCCCGGGATGTGAGAAAAATGCAGTTTATTTCTACTCTGCAGTAAATTGCACACTACCTTGGAGCGGTAAACAGCTCCTGTAGGGGTATAGAACGCGGTTGTGGATAAGCAAGTATTTTGGGAGGGGCGGTGACACTTTCTGCCCCTAAAACGTACCACTCCCTGCTGCTGGAGCTACATTCAGAAAGGTTCCCTGTAGTGCTGGGTCTGAGCCAAGGAGTTCAGAGTCGTTAACTTCCCCAAAGACTGATCGGCCTGATCATCAGCATAGGATCTAACTGTGCAAGCCATTCGTCTCCTACTTCCTTGTTTACAGGCTGGAAATTTTTTTTTCCCAAACTCCTTACATTTCCTTCTATCATACATAAAGGGGAAAAGAGTAACCGCGCAAGGAGCATCAGCAATCTAACCACATGACGGATCCAGAGGCCTGCGCCATCGGAAAAAGGGAGGTAGAAACCGCTGCTGGAGTAACACGTTTCCTAGTTTGGCATTTAGCCACTGACTATTACTTGTTGCAAGAGAAGGCCTCCGTGAACCAGTCTGCACAGCTCCAGCTCAGTCTCGGGTCTGTGAATGGTTTTGTTAGTTAGGGTTACCATATTTAGTGCCTCCGAAAGGAGGACACTCCACGGGGCCCCGCCCCCACCCCGCCCCCTCCCCAAAGTCTCCGCCCCCTCCCCCGCTTCCCGCGAACATTTGATTCGCGGGAAGCCTGAAGCAGGTAAGGGGAGGTGTGGGGGGAGGCGCGGCCCAGGCTGGCCCCCCCGGCGTTTCCAGCCTGGGTCGGCTCGGGCCCTGGGGTGCCAGCCCCGGGCCCCCGGCCGAGCACCCCCGGGCCCCCGCTCCCGCTCCGCCGGCCCCGCTCCACCGGCCCCGGCCCCGCATGTCCCGATTTTCCCGGACATGTCCGGCTTTTTGGGATTTCCCCCCGGACGGGGATTTGGAGCCCAAAAAGCCGGACATGTCCGGGAAAATCCGGACGTATGGTAACCCTATGTTAGTGCATTGTTAAGTATGTCATGCTAGTCCCAAACTCTGCATTTTCCATTTCCATAATAGTTAAAATATGACAAAAATATTTAGTAGCTAAGAAATACGTTTCCACCCCATTCTAAAAAAAGCAAAACAAAAACAACCCCACACCGTGAATAATTAATGTAACCTTCATTTGCTCTTGTCCTGTGTATTAATGCAAGGATTATTGTTTGCTCCAGTGATTTTTGGAGAGGGCTGCTTGAAAGTGGGTTTTTTGATAGTTACTCTGGATCTTTAATACTGGCTGTCTTCAGGTCGCTGTTAAACCGAGCAGGTTAGTAACACTGAAGTTGTGCATTGCTCGATTTCCATAGATACTCAGTATTATTGCCAAGGACAATGTTTTGTAGGAGTGTAAATGCAGAAGGGAAGATTCAAGTGCTGCTAAAAAGTTGGTGTCAGATCCTCATCTCAATGTAGGCAGCGATAAATACTCACTGACTTCCAGGGAAGAAGGGATGGAGGCCCAGGGGTGCTGGAACTAAGGGTGCAGCAGCAGCCCCAAGCTTGAAGTGGTCAGAACAACCGGTGCTTAAGACGTAATGAAAGAGGTGCCGGGGCTCAAGCAATATTTTTACTTTCATAACTGATGGGCAAGTCCAGAGGTGCCAGGGCTATGAACTGCCAAGCCTAGAGGGGCGGGGCTCAGCCCTGGCACAAATTAAGCACTGATAATCAAACACATGGCTTCCATCATAGACGGGGTTTAACCTTTTTGTTCAATGACTCTCAGCACCCCCACTATAAAAACTGTTCCAACGCCCTCACGGGGGCCCATCACTTCTTATAGTGGTGAGCTCCACCACTCCAGTGGTTTTCAAACTTTTAAGGCTGCATATCCCTTTCCAAATAATGCAGGCTGCCGCGTACCCCCAGCCATAGGCTCATAATATACCTAGGATTAGAGTGTCATTTTTGTTGCATGCCCCCTGAGAAGAGGAGCTCTTGTTCCGCTAGGGGGAGGCGTACTCCAGTTTGAAAACCTTGCCCTAGTGCAAGAGCCTTCTGGAAAGGGTGACAAGCATATTTTAGGTTGGGGGGGGGGGGGGAAGAGAAGAGGTACTCTCTGTGCTGGAGCTATGCTTTCCATTTGCATTGGCGTTCACGCCCACATGCTTCTAGACTACGAAACCTGGATGCACAGTACAGTCCTTGGGCTCCTTAACACCAGCTCCGTTTACTCAGTTATTAGTCACGACTGCATGCTCACATCAAAGGGAGTTTTGCCTGAGTGGGGGGCTTCAAGCCAGATCCCAGAGCTGCCAACTTGACTTCCAGAGACGCTGCAAATGCTCAGCGCTATAAAAATCCTGGTCTGTGACCCTACCCCTACGAGGCCAATGGAGCAGCACAGTGAAAATCAACGGGGATTGAGTTTGCTCAACCGCCCACGAAGTTAGTCTCTTCACCAAGTCTACACATGACTTAAGCCCTCAAAAATAGGGCTCAAAAAGGCTTACGTGGTGCATTGGCATTGTGGAGGGCCCGCTGCAAAGGGGCGAGTGAATAAAGCCCTTTGACTCTGTTGTACCTATCAAAGAGGAGGGTGCCAGTGCTTTGCTGATGGAAAGAGCAAGCCAAGTTTTTCTCATTAGAACCATCAGATGCTTATCAACCTGGCCCATGTGTTCCAGCAATAACACGTTGTGGTGAACAGTGTCTGCCTAGCTTGTTAGTAGATAAACAGGAATCTAATGGTGAAAAAGACATCGCTTTGCTTTGTGAGTTTTTTTGTGTGTGTGTGTACACTAAAGTAGGTATCATAAATAACACTGACATTATGGGTAATGGTTTAGACAAGTATTTTCCCATATATAAGGGGAACAAAATAGCTCAAAGAGGTTTTCAGTCTGGTTATTAGAGGAGTTCTATTTGGACCTTTATATTAAAATGATGGGGCAAAGATACTGAAAAGGTTCATAACGCAAAAGAAAAAAAAAAAACCCACCACATCAATATTCTGTTGGAATTCCTCAGCTGAGAATTTTAAGAAGCCTTTAGCATCAGATTTCACATAGAAATTGCAGGTAATGGCTCAACTATTTTATTTCATATTCTCTGGATGCCTCACCTTGCGTGGAATAATCTCTGATGTCTATTTAACTCTGAATTCTTCTTTGCAGGCAAGCTCAAACTTAAAACTATTGATTAAGCTGATGAGGAGTTTAACTTCAAGGGCTTGGTAGAAATAGTGTCTTTAATAGAATGATCAATCTCCATTTCCTCCTGAAATTGTTTGCAGTTTTTTGCCTCTTTTACAGTGTTCACTTGTATATATTATTTTACTGAGATGTGGCATTTCCTATAATGGAGTCTGAGACAGGAGTGCCATTAAATGAAATCATATTGCGTCAAGTAATATATAGTATTTGCATGAGGGTAGTGAGCCAGTATGAGACTACTTTTAAAAATTGTCTTTATCCACCCACCTCCAAGTGAATAACCTTCCAATTCACAATTTACCTACAGACAGAGATTTTGTGTTTGCTAACAACTTCTATGGTGCTACATGGTAGCATTTCAGTATAGGAACTTTTTGTATTAAGAAGGAACGGATGTTATGAAGCAAGTGGGAGAGAAGTCAAGGAAATCCACGAAAAGTCTCCAGACAACATGTGTCACTGTTTTATATATTGTTACACAGAGCTCCTTCTGGAGAAGGAGATAAGATTTATTCCCCCCCCCCCAGATAATACAATATGACCAAAGATTTTGCCCCACAGTATACAGTATGCTGTAGTGAATGACTTTATGCTTATTGCTAATGAACCACCTACCCTGTTAAGCGGTATGAAAAAGGAAGTCCACACTGGAAGTGTGGCCATGTCAGAATTCCAGGACACAAACCAATATAACTTTCACATTGGATGCACAAAGGTGTATGAAAGTGAATAGTAATTTTGGTGAAGGTAGGGTGGAGAAGGGGGTCAAGAGAAAAAAAAAAAAAAAAAAAAAAAAAAGAGTAACCCAAAGCTCCTTGTACTTCAGAAGAGTTTTACTTCACTTCTTCATCTTATCCCACATGGCTCACCTATCCCTACTGATGAATAAAACTAACTGCTTGAAGAAAAAAAGAGGAGGTAGCGGAGATGCTGAACTGGCAGATTCCAGTGAGCAGAGGTCAGGATGGTATCGTCCTTACTTATGCTCTATTTACCCACACGGTCAAGCACAGCTTTCTGTTATGCCATGAGCCACTTGAGCGGCATTCCCAGCGGCTGAAGCCTCCCGCTGCAGTTATTTCCCCTCCTCCCAATGTTGTTTTACTGCTGTGGCAGAGCTAGCGTCTCCTAGCCTCATTGGAACATAAAGATATTTATAAGTTTGGCAGGACGACCATCACGGCAGGAAATCAATAGTGAATGAGTGCAGCACGAGACGTGCAATGTGTAGTGCATGAGTCTCCACAGCTCAGTCATGGCACAGAATGGTCACAGATGTTACCCTTGTCCCCATCACCTTGGGGTCTATTGGCCGTCCCGGTAGCTACTAACCACAACTGTGTCCAGATGGCACTTCATAGCATGCTGCCTCCAGCAAGTTCTCCAGGATAAATACCATTTCCTCCCTGACTGGTCCCCACGAGAGGTTACAAGATTATTTTCCCTCCCAGAACCTACCACAGCCACTCTTTCCTAATAATGAAAATTTGAATTTTGAATTAAAATACAATTGAGACTAGATGCGGGGGAGGGGGAGAAGAGGGGAGGAGGATTAGACATTGAAGAAGTGCCTGCAGGGAAGATCTAGTCTGAAACTCTGCAAAAGCTCCTCTCAATAGGCATCTCCAGACTTTTTGCTTTTTTAAAATAAAGCGCCTCCTTCCCCCCACACCACACACTTTATCTGGGCAGTATATTCAGTTCCAGCATCTGATATTAGGCACCATATGCTACCCTCTCACTGCTCCCTTGGATCACAGTCCTTTATAGTCTGGGACCCCTTTGCAGCTCGCATTCCCTAAAGGCATCTAGGTCTAGATTACAAGCTCTGGTGCCACACTCATTTTTTATCTGCCTAGCAAATAGAACCATCTCTGTTCAAGTTCTATTGCCTGTTTTACTAGCTGGCTCTAGAATTTTTTCTCCAGTTTTCCAGCTGGCAGTTTGAACCTGCTTAGCCAGCCTGAAGCAACTACATGACTGGATGTCTGTTTGCACATCCTAAATTGAATCCTTTTGAAGGTGCACACACAAGAGTCACTTCTCCCGGCCAAATTTGCATTGTATTTCCAAACAAGTTTTCCCCTCCAAGAGCTGTCTGCTTTTTCATCTAGCCTAGCAATGAGGCTTTTATCTGCAAAGTGTCCTTGTCGATCTGAATCCAACCCATCTTTCTGGAGAGGTACGGCTTATATTTTCTTAAAAAAATAGAATAAAGTTAAGAGGGAATTTTTGATCAGCAATGAATTATTGACCTATACAAGTCACAGAGCACTACTGTCAGCTATAAAGACAACTGGCCTACAAATCTGAAGGGAAGCTACGCACTCAACAATCCCTGCAAAGGACTGGCTGAAGTGAGGTCTTGCCTTTGGATGTGATGGAGGTACCTAATGCCAGATGGCCAAGAAGTGACCTCTATTAAGGCCCTGTGGTTAGAGCGGTAGCTTGGGGCTCAGGACTCCCAGGTTCAATTCTCTGCTCTGCCAAAGACTTCCTATGTGACCTTGGGCAAGTCACTTGGGGCCAGATTTTTAAAGATATTTAGACTTCTAATAGCCATTGAGAACAATGAGTTGCAGGTGCCTCTAGGCACCTAAATGTTATGTTCACAGCATACACACAGGCTACGTTTACACAACAAGCTAGGGTTGTGTTTCCCCTACTTGTGTATACACACTCGTGCTAGCTTTTATCGAGCCTGTGTGAGTATAAATAGCAGTGTAGCCATGGTACCATGGGCAGCCAGGGCACAGCTTAGCACAAACCCACCTGAAACCAGTAGGTACATAGCTGGTACTGTAGCTACACTGGTATTTAAACACGTGCTAACTCGCCGAGAGCGAGCACGAGTATGTCTATGTAAGCAGGGTGGTCACACCTCTAGCTTGTAGTATAGGCTTACCCACAGAGAAGTTAGAGACAAACGTAATTACTCTTACTGGAAGATTGCAATGTAAAGCTACTTCATTTCTTACAACTCAGAACACACAGAATCCAAAAATAGAGGGGGGGAAACAGGTTGCTTCATAAGGCAGTGAGTATAACACCCCCCCCCCTTACTTTAAGGTGGCTCTGCTGACTAACTCAGAGGACATGGCTTCCCTCAGAGCCCCTTAGCCTGGAAGCAGGACCGGACAAATCCCTCATGCTCATACCTGCATTGGCTAGTTTGCGAGAAAGGGCTGAAAAGAGGGCCAGGACAGTCAAGCTCAGGTAGCAAGGAGAAGGAGGAGAAAGATACTTGCTCTGGGGCAGAGAAAACTAAAGGATTCTAGGGTGTTGCCAAGAGCTAAACCAAGAGAGCAGCCTTTTTGCTGGATAGTGCCAACCCAGCACTTCACACACAAATAGCATCCCCTTGTGGTATTACGAGCAAATGAGCAAGTGACAGCACAGAAGAAATCCCAAATTCAGAACTCCCAATTCTGGCCACGGACCCTTTTAAACATTCAGAGGTTTTAAAATGTGAACAAATGCCTCAGACAGTAAGACAACTTGAATAGTCTTCAGGGTTAATAACCAAGGGCTCCATTTGTAACCAGTCACAGTGTGTCCTCGGAGCTGCAATATGTTGGCCCCAAAATCATGCACTAAACACAGTGAGAGCCAATGGCAACATCCAAGACAAACCAGAGATTTACAGAGAAAACCAAGCAGTGCATAAACCACTTTGATTTTTACCAAACCCCTTAAACACACAAAATGTTTTCTATCCATTTCGACAATCTAATGAACTGTGGCACAGAAGATTTAAATAACTTGCATCCCCATTTCACTCGCTCTAGGTTGGAAATGGGCACAACACTTCAGGTTTACTTTGATTGTAAGCTGCTTGGGGGAAGGGGCATCTTTTTGTTCTGTGTTTATACAGCACAATGGGCACGTGGGTTCTCCCAGGTAGAGCTGAGGAAATAATTTAGGTTTTGATTTGGTAGCTGAACTGAAAAAAAAAAATCAAATCTGTTTGTTTCAAACAAAAGAAAAACAAAGTTTCTCCCTGAACCAAAAAAAATCTGGAAAAAAAAAGTCGTTTTTTAAAGAAGTGTCAATTTGAAATGACACTTTGTTTTGGAAATGTCCATTTGAATCCATCTCAATCTGTTTGAGCCAAAGCAAAATATATAATATATGGAGATATCCTATCTCATAGAACTGGAAGGGACCCTGAAAGGTCATGGAGTCCAGCCCCCTGCCTTCACTAGCAGGACCAAGTACTGATTTTACCCCAGATCCCCAAGTGACCCCCTCAAGGATTGAACTCACAACCCTGGGTTTAGCAGGCCAATGCTCAAACCACTGAGCTATCCCTCCCCCCCAAAATAATGTGATGGTTCTGGTTTTTTGTGTGTGTGTTTTTTCAATCAAGACTGAATTCAATAAATCTTCAAATAGTTTCAGTGCCCTGAAACTAACTAACTAAAGTATTTTTCAGCCAATTTACTGTAACTGAAAAACATTTACCCAGCTGTACTCCTAGGTGCTCTGGTAATACTAGACAATAGTAATAATAGGGTTTGACTACACTAGAGAGACTAACTGCCAATCAATTAATGTGGAGTGAACTCAAGGTAGTTAAACACATTTGTAAAGGTTAGTGTGGATACTCCTTTACAAAGGAGAGTTGGAGACAAGAAAGATAACCCAATTAGCAAGTGCAAAGCCTATCTGATCCAGGGCCAGTTAAGAACATACGACTATAAGAACGTAATACTGGGTCAAACCAATGGTCCATCTAACCCAATAGTCTGTCTTCCAAAAGTGGCCAATGCCAGGGAAGGAACCGAACAGGGCAATCATCAAGCGAGCCGTCCCCTGTCATCCACTCCCTGCTTCTGGTTCAGAGGCTAGGGACACCCAATTCTTGGGGTTGTGTCCCTGACCATCTTGGTTAATACCCATTGATGGACCTATTCTCCATGAACTAATCTAATCATACTTTTGGCCTTCACAACGTCCCCTAGCAAGGAGTTCCACAAGTTGACTGTGCATTGTGTGAAGTAGTACTTCCTTTTGTTTGTCTTAAACCCGCTGCCTATTAATTTCTTTGGGTGACCCCTGGTTCTTGTGTTATGTGAAGAAATAAAAACCACTTCCTTATTTACTTTCTGCACACCATTCATGATTTTATAGATCTCTATCATATCCCCCTGTAGTTTTTCCTTTTCCAAGATGAAAAGTCTGTCTTTTTAATCTCTCCTCCATTACATACATCTTTTTTGAGATGGGGTGACCAGGACTGGATGCAGTATTCAAGGTGTGGACAAACCATGGATTTATACAGTGGCAGTATTCTCTCTCTTTCCTAATGGTTCCTAACAGTGTTAGCTTTTCTGTCTACCGCTGCACATTAAGTGGATGTTTTCAGAGAACTATTCACAATGACTCAAAGATCTTTCTTGAGTGGTAACAGCTAATTTAAATCCCATGATTTTGTATTTATAGTTGGGATGATGTTTTCCAGTACAGATTTATCAACAGTGAATTTCATCTGCCATTTTGTTGCCCAATTGTACAGTTTTTCAGATCCCTTTGTAATTCTTTGCAGTCAGCTTTGGACTTAACTATCTTGAGTAATTTGCAACATCTGCAAATTTTCCCCTTTTTCCAGATCTTTTATGAATAGGTTGGTCCCAGTACAGGTCCCTGGGGGGCCACCACTGTTTCGCTTTCTCCATTCTGAAAACTGACCATTCATTCCTACCCTTTGTTTCCTATCTTTTAATCTGTTCTGATCCATGGAGAGGACCTTCCCTCTTATCCCCTGACTGCTTACTTTAAAGCAGTGGTTCCCCAAATTTAACAACCTGTGAACCCCTTTCACTAAAATATCAAGTCTCATGAACCCCCTCCTAAAAGTGAATATTTCCAGGGATTTCCTCCTTTACCAGAATATAAATTATAAAAGCAGTGATCTTGGAAATATAAAATTTGTTTTATGACATGCTTATTACACACTATTATTATTAATCATTACAGTATTATTACATTATGAAAAAGGCAACACTCTTCCAAGATCTCACTTTCGTAGCTTGTATTACTTTGAATAAGCCTATTATAAGACAAGGCTCCTATGTTTCATCAAGGAGTATCAGATGTGAGACAGCATGAAGGTATTTAAGAAGCCAACTCAAATTGTTCCTCTTACACAAGCATTCAGGTCTTGAGCAGTCCAGGCAAACACCACACATTACAACAAAGCTTAAACTTGTTTTTAAAATTATTATGAAGAACAATACTAGCTGCCTATTTAATTTTAAAAACAGCAAAAAATATCCACCTTCCTTTCCATTTCTTATAAGGAGTCTTGAAGTTTAAATCTCCTCAGTGTGATAGAGATGCTTGCTTTGATCTGCTTAGCTCTTGGAAGTTCAGGGGCTCCGGGCTGCTGGCCCCGTGCTGCCCAGGGTCTCTAGGGACAGCTCTGTCCGCCATTAGGGAATTTTTTCCTGAGAACCCCCGTATCATTTCATGAACCCCAGTTTGGGAGCCATAGGTGAGGGACCTTGTCAAAGGCTTTCTGAAAGTCCAAGCACACTATATCCAGTGGATCACCCTCATCCACATTTGTGGACCCCCTCAAAGAATTCTACTAGATTGGCAAGGCATGATTTGTCTTTAAAATAGCTGTGTTGAACCTTCCCCAATAAATCACGTTTTTCTGTGTGTCTGATCATTCTGTTCTTTACTATAGTTGCAACCAATTGGCCTAGTAATAAATCAATTTTTTCCTCACCAAACGGCTTGACTGATTGTTGCCACTGATTTCAATAGGAGTAGAATGAGCCCCTAGGTGCATCTCTAGGTGTGTCACAGGTTTGACGCACTGACAAACCAGGCTCTCATGGTGGATTATGGGGTTTATACAAGAGAGGTACAAAGAATTCTGATAAATCATGTAAAAAGGGATTGATGTTTACCTTTGATAATGGGATAATCAAAATGATGAAAGAACTCCTTCAAAGAAGTCTGGTGTTTGAAGCTAGAGATAAGAGTCTTCTTTACAAACTGAAACACTGGTTAAGTAATTTGGGGGAAAGAGGATGCTTTTGGGACGCAAAAGGAGAAAGAGAGAACATGAGGGAGATGAAGCAGTGGAGGCTAGTAACAGTAGGTAGGCAAAATTGAGAGACAGACATTGAGACAATTTACAGTAGCAGCTAAAGATCATAATGATTATGGTTCAAAACAGGGGACTAAAAGAGGATGCAAAAAAAGTTCTCACTGAGAACAAGATGAAGAGACAAGTACAACAGAGTTTAAACACACACGTCTACTTCTGGGGCCTTTTGAGGTAGTTAACGCATTTGTAATAGGCAGCAGGTTTAAAACTCATCCCTAATCAGTCTCATGCGGTAGCTGAGCAAAATAGATGTTCTCAGCGAATTACCGTTGGTCAAGAACTGATCACACAAGTCGTCTCTTATTGCTGGTAACCAGAATTGCTCACACTGGAGTTCCAGTAAGAAGCCACTACACAGCCCTGGCTTGCCCTTTTCTTGCTGCTGTTAGTTTAAATGTGGTATCCACAGTCAGCCTAATACAATAATAACTATCCTGGAGTCTTTTTATCCAGTCTCCGCCTCGTTACTTTAGGACATTAAATTGTATGAGCCATTTATCTGCCAGCAAACCAAATCTGTGAAATGCACTGCAAATTAGCTGGCTCCATCTTTGCTACCCACTACTCCCTATTATTACACAAAAGAAACTAACACATGCTGCAAAGGGCATCGGGCCTCCGTCCACTGTTTCTAGTTAATGACACATGCTGCCCTCTATCCTGTAGCCAGTTTTGGATTTAAATGTATTCCAGTAACACTTTCCATTCCAATCTTATTGGTTATGTAGGTCACATTCATGCACTTCAGCACCAAAAATATTCTGAACTGAACTCAGTCTGGCCTTGCTACAGTAAATCTCCTACTTATGCTTCTCAGAAAGCCTGGGAGCCTTGGACACGTAACTCCAAACTGCATGCCGGCATATGCCAAGAGTGTGAATCATAAAAATGTTGGACTGGAAGGGACCGTCAGAATTCATCAAATGCAGCCCCCTGCACGGATTCAGGACCAAGAACACCTGTCAGCGATGGTCTAGGTTTTTGTCCAATCTGTTCTTAGAAACTTCCAATGATGGGGATTCCACAAACTCCCTCAAAAGCCTGTTCCAGAGCTTAACTACCCCCTTTAGTTAGAAAGATTTTCCTAATATTAAACCTAAATCTCCCTTGCTGCAGGCTAAGCTCATTACTTCTTATCCTACTTTCAGAGGACATGGAAAATAATTGATCAATGCCCTTTTTATAACAGCCCTAAAAATATTTGAAGACTGGTATCAGGTCCCCTCTCTTTTCTCAAGGCTAAACATGCCCAGGTTTTTTTTTTAAACCATTCCTCATAGGTCAGGTTGTCTAAACCTTTTATCATTTTTGTTGCTTTCCTCTGGCCCATCTCCAATTTGTCCACATATTTCCTAACGTGTGGTGCCCAGAATTGGACACCGTACTCCTGAAGAGGTCTAATCAGAGCTGAGCAGAGTGGGACAATTACCTCCTGTTTCTTACATACATCACTCCTGTTAATAAGTCTCAGAATATTAGCCTTTTTTCACAGCTGCATCACATTGTTGACTCATATTTAATTTGTGAACCACTATAACCCCCAGATCCTTCTTACCAGCACTACCGCCTAGCCAGTTATTCCCCATTTTGTAGTTGTGCATTTGATTTTTCCTTCCTAAGTGAAGTACTTTGCACTTATCTTTCTTGAATGTCATCTTGATGAATTCAGACCAATTCTCCAATTTGTCAAGGTCCTTTAGAATTCTCAAGCTGTCCTCCAAAGTGCTTGTGACCCCACCCAGCTTGGTGTACGTGACACTATGCCCCATATCCTTCATAGAAATATGCTTCTAATATGAATATGGCAGAACTAAGATGTATTGTATGCAAGGTGGGTCATGTGAGAGATCATTGGAAAGGTTGTGATTTACTGAATGTGATTATCCTATTTGTATGCATGTATCATGTCTGTATCTGAAGTTAGGAATATTAACGATGTATCAATTACAAATGTGTTTGCACCTGGGGAATGCCCACTAGACTAAATACTATCAGTCTGCCTGGGTAGGCAATGAACCATTAGGGAAAACAATAGGACTTTGGAAATGCTAATCTCCCAGCTTCCTGGGATGCTGCTTTGACACTGCAGGGTCATATGATCATGTCACCAGGTACTGGACCCCATCTTGCCCTACTAGTATTTTTCCACTCATAGGGACCAAAACTGGGAAACAAATGATTCCCACCATATCCTGCCCAGGATGACAGCTGAGAACATTTAAGGAACAAGGACTGAGGAGAAGACCTGAGGCCAGGCTGGAAAAGGTGTCTGGCCTGTGAAAGAAATGCCCAATACAACATTTAGGGTGAGAAATTACTACTTGTAACCAGTTTCTTTAGTGTATTGAGCTTAGTTTGCATGTTTGTTTTATTTGCTCAGTAATCTGCTTTGATCGGTTTGCTATCCTTTATAATCACTTAAAAATCTGTCCTTTATCGTTAATAAACTTGTTTTGTTTATTATAAAACCCAGTTTGTGAAATTCATAACAGGAGGTGGTGGGGAGGGGGGCAAAAAGCTGTGCATCTCTTCGTCCACTGGAAGGGGCGATTTTCATGAACTGACACTGTACAGATTTCTGTGCAATGCAAGACAATACAATTTTGGGTTTGCACCCCAGAAGGGCAATTCCCTAGCTGATTCTTCCCATGCAGTGCAGATTTCAGTGTCCGTGTCTTTCTGCAGCTGGGTTTGTCCATACCTGTACGTGTGCTAGAGGAGGCTTGAAGGCCTGGCACAGCAGGACAGGGTGAAGGAACGCAGGCTGGTGGAACAGGCGGGCTCAGTGGGACCCTAATACATCAGGTGGCACCCCGGAAGCAGGGGGCAACCCATCACAGTGTAATCAGCAAATTTTATAAGCACATTATCTACTCTGTTATTCAAGTCATTAATGAAAAATATTTAGTACCACCAGACCCCGGAAGAACTCCATTTGATACACCCACCTAATTTGACAGCGAACCATTGATGGCTACTTTTTGAGTAAAATCTTTCAACCAGTTGTGCACACACCTTATACTAGTTACATCTAAACCACATTTCCCTAGTTTACTTATGATAATGTCATGTGGGACTGTGTCAAAAGCCTTATTAAAAATCAAGATATATGGCATCTACTGCTTCCCCCCACCCACCAAGCCAGTAACCCTGTCAAAGAAGGGAATTAGGTTGTTTTTTGCATGACTTGTTCTTCACAAATCCATGCTAGCTCTACCTTCTAACCCTATTAACCTCCTGATGTTCACAAATTGATTTTTAAATAATTTGTTGCAGTATCTTTCCAGATATCAGAGTTACGATGACTAGTCTACAATTCCCCAGGTCCTCCTTTTCAAAGACAGATACTATGTGTTTGCCCCTCTCCAGGAATTCTCAAAGATAATTGCTTCAGCTAGTTGCTTAAGTACCCTAGAATGAATTTCATTAGGCTCTACCAACTTGAATACAGGTTTAATAAAATTTAGGTATTTCCCTACTTTGTCTTCCATTTCTTTCCCCCTTGTCACTCAACAAGTAAATATGAACATCTGGTCACTACAAAGGTTAACAGTGTTGAGAAAAAAAAAAAGAAAAGAAAAAAAAAAAAGTTATCCCCAATACTGTCCAAGAACTTGTTAGAAATTTGCGTTTTGCCATTTTACTTTTCCAACAGAGGTCTGGGTAGTTAAAGTCCCCCCTTACTACCAGGTCTTGGATTTTGGCTATTTCTGTTATTAATTCCTCCTCCTCTTCCTGGCTTTTTTTTTTTAAACTCCTTTTATCTTTATCCAGAGACTCAACTGTCTGCCTCCCACCTCCTCCTGGATCTCAGAACAAGAGTATATATTTTAATGTATAATGCAACACCTCCTCCCTTTCTACCCAGCCGGTTCTCCCTAAGCAAGCTATACTCCCTATACCAATATTCTAATCATGAGGCTTTTCCCGCACACTAGGGATGTAAAATGTTAACCGGTTAACATGCCTTAAATATTGTTAACGCCCGGACCAGCTGGCCCCAGTGGTCCCGTGCCAGCCAGCTGCAGGCCCCAGAGTGGCCCCGCCGGGCCAGATCCAGCAGGCCGGACCTTTAATCAATTAACCGTTTAAACAAAATATCAAAATTTTAAATTGTATTTACATCCTTATTTCCCACCAAGTCTCTGTAACACCAGTTAATATGGGGTCAGCAACCTTTCAGAAGTGGTGTGCCGAGTCTTCATTTATTCACTCTAATTTAAGGTTTCGCGTGCCAGTAATACATTTTAATGTTTTTAGAAGGTCTCTTAATTTAGTTATATATTATAGACTTATAGAATTGTTGTATGTAAAGTAAATAAGGTTTTTAAAGTGTTTAAGAAGCTTCATTTAAAATTAAATTAAAATGCAGAGCCCCCTGGACCGGTGGCCAGGACCCAGGCAGTGTGAGTGCCATTGAAAAATCAGCTCATGTGCTGCCTTCGGTTGCCTACCCCGAGTTAATACGTTACAACTTCATACTTCCAGTTCTCCTTGTTTATTCCCTACACTCCTTGCATTTGTATATAGACCTCTAAGATGTTGAGCAAATTCCTACATGGATATCCCCCTGTTGCGCCTATGACCCTATTGTAATTTTCCAGGTCTCCCCCCTCAACCCTTCCAATATCTAGCCCTCTGTTAAGGTCTCCTTTTTAAAGATTCATACCTAGGAATGTGCCAAGGCCATTTGAAGAAGAAATGAAGGTCACTCCTCTGTAAACAGAGGTCTTCAAGATGGACTCTGCACATTCACACTCACCACACACCTTCCCTTGAGTCTTAGTTCCAACTCTGGATATGAGTGGGCAGTGGAAAATTCGAGGTGACTGGTGCACCATGTCCCCTTTATAGCCACTACCTCGGAATCTTCAGAGCAGCAACGACACGGAAAATGGTAGCAGTGCCCATCGGATTGCTTTTACAAAGTTCCATTGGTTCAATCTGTACAGTCAGTGCATCCAACTCGCTTTGGTTCTTTTGAAAAATTCCCTGTCTCAGTAACTCACCCAAGGTCAGAGAGAGAGAAAACACACCACTCGGAACACAAGTACAAACCCTGCCCTTCACCAACGCACCACACACTGTCCATGCTCATACAGAAATAAGTCTTTAACACAAAGGAAGTTACTGCAAGAATCTGACCACAAACCTTCAACACACGCCACACAGTCTGAGAGACTCTTCTCCTCTGTAGCTCACAGACACACTAATATCAATGAGGGTGTGTGACAAGACAGAAGAAATCTATTCTACATGTCTTTTAATATAATCAGGGAAAGTCAACAGCAGGGACCAAACTTCACTCCCTAGTTAAGGACAACTGCAGAAAGAAAAAACCTCCCACCATTTCTCATTAACAGGAGATTCCCCCCGCCTCATTACTACAGCACAGCTTGCAATATGTGATGCTTCTCTTAAACACCCCAGCTCCCAGAGTCA
The DNA here is from genome assembly GCF_011386835.1 of Chrysemys picta bellii. Lineage (NCBI taxonomy): Eukaryota > Metazoa > Chordata > Testudines > Emydidae > Chrysemys > Chrysemys picta. The sequence goes on from NC_088809.1 coordinate 13,406,978, forward strand.
TGTGATCATGCAAAACAAGCCCTCATGATTGCTAAAAAATAAATAAATCCTAAAGCCTCAAAAAAACCAGAAGGCAAACAAAAAGCACTTAAAAATTAAGTCCTTTTTTAAAATTTGTTTTTGCAACGTGACTCCTGTTTTTTTGAGCTTTTGCAGTTGCCAATACTAATTGTCACAAGAGTTCTCAAATCGTTGAGCTATGCAGTGGACTTATTCTTCTGTTTAGAAACCTGGGGACCTCTTGTGGTGATAAATGGCATTTATCATTAGCATTGGCTTATGCCTTATAGACACCAAAACCTCTCCTTATAATCCCTAACAGCACTATAGATGGATGGAAACACAGGTCAGGGTTGGTGCTGTTTAAAAAAAAAAATTGTTGTTTGATAAAGAGATAAAAGGTCAGATATTTAATGGTATTTTGCCATTGCTGGCAAATGAACTCAGTGTTGCAATGGGATTTAGGCTAAGTGCCCAAATCACTTGTGAAAATCAGATTTAGGCTCCTAAATGCAGAGCACAGCAACACCTATATACCTTTAAAACTCTGGGCTCTAGTGAGTAAGATACGGTCTTACTTCACAGGGCAAATTAACAAAGCTTGTTGTAGCTCTGTAACTCTCACTTTGGTAAAGACACGCGGCCATAATAATTTGTCTCCATACAAGGGGCAGATTGAATTACTAATGAGTGGCTTTGGCTACAACATGGCCTCTCTCTCACGTAGACCAAGGAACCTGTACCCAGATTAAGGGTTGCATAGTAGGTGTATACAGATACAGAGCAGTACACGCCATTGCGATACTATCCTACACGTTGCAGTCAGAGGCCTGCTCCGGTTGAATTGTCTGCTTTTTCCTGGCTACTTCGCTTGGATCGTTCTTTAAAAGAAGAAGTTTTTAGATCTTTTCTACCTGCCTTTTTTTTTTTTAAATACCCCTCTAATTCTATGTGCACTAGTAAGTCACATTTACTTATCTTTTCTAGATCAAGATTTAGTTTGGGTATCACTATTAAAATAGATCAACCAAGTTGTCATAACTATAAAGGGAAGGGTAACAGCTGTCCTGTGTACAGTACTATAAAATCCCTCCTGGCCAGAGACTCCAAAATCCTTTTCCCTGTAAAGGGTTAAGAAGCTCAGGTAACCTGGCTGGCATCTGACCTAAAGGACCAATAAGGGTCCAAGATACTTTCAAATCTTGGGGGGGGAAGGCTGTTGTTGGTGTTCTTTGTTGGGGAGTGTGTTCGTTCTCGGGACTGAGAGGGACCAGACATCAATCCAGGTTCTCCACATCTTTCTAAACAAGTCTCTCCTATTTCAAACTTGTAAGTAAATAGCCAGGCAAGGCGTGTTAGTTTTCCTTTGTTTTTCTCAACTTGTAAATGTACCTTTTACTAGAGTGTTTATCTTTGTTTGCTGTACTTTGAACCTGAGACTAGAGGGGAGTCCTCTGAGCTCTTTAAGTTTGATTACCCTGTAAGGTTAATTTCCATACTGATTTTACAGAGATGATTTTTACCTTTTTCTTTAATTAAAAGCTTTCTTTTTAGAACCTGATTGATTTTTCCTTGTTTTAAGATCCAAGGGGTTTGGATCTGTATTCACCAGGAGTTGGTGGGAGGAAGGAGGGGGAATGGTTAATGTCTCCTTGTTTTAAAATCCAAGGGGTTTGGATCTGTATTCACCAGGGAATTGGTGAAGGTTTTTCAAGGTTTCCCAGGAATGGAATCCATTGAAATGGTGGCAGCAGAACCAGAGCTAAGCTGGTAGTTAAGCTTAGAAGTTTTCATGCAGGCCCCTACATTTGTACCCTAAAGTTCAAAGTGGGGATCCAGCCTTGACACAAGTGAAGCTTTATAAGAATTGGAGGGAAATACTATGCTGTAGACTAGGGTGGCCTTCAGTTGGCAAACCAATATGGTACATTTCAGGTCTAAAGAACAGGGATACAGATAAGGCTGCGATTTTCCATCACAGGCTGCGATTTTCCATCACAGGCTGCAAGAAGCAGAGCTGGTAATAACTGATGAAATGACTGTTGTATGTTGGTCTGGTTATTGGGATGTTTACTAGGATTATATTAGTTTACTTTAAGAGGGGGTTTAAGGAAAGACAAGCAAGAAGGGACAAGAAGAGCTCAAGATACATCTTCCTTCAGCAAAGACTATGGGTTGCTAAGGTACACTGCCTTTTAGCTGGGACGAGATTTCCACCTTCCCAGCCAACCTGCTAAACTAGTTTAGTTCAGAAGGGCCAAAGCTCAGGAACACATGAGAATAAAAGGATTCTAGCCATTTAAAAAGGGTGTCCGTCAAGAGGAGGATTAAGATGAAGGCACCATTGGGGTATCTGAAGAAGTTAGGCCTGCCTAGGCTACCATCAGGCAATAGTAAGCCAGTAGGCAAGAAGCCACATGTGTAGATTGTTCTAAAATCCTCTAACGGGTTTGTTTCCATTGTGAGATTGGTTGTAAGAAGACTGGTTTAATCACTGGATACCAATGATCAGACTCCCACAGAGAAAAAAAATGCAGGTATCTGTGCTCAGTGAACCCTGCTGGGTAAGCACAGCTGATGTGCAGGGTGCTGTGACTCAAGACCCAGTCTAAGTGGGAGGTCTGTGGCATTGCACCCAGGAGAAGCAAAGGCATGAGGGTTGCACTGAGAGAGACCAGGAAGGGGACAGCGGTGCAGCTAGCCCTGTAACCATGACAGTCACTTTCATCCTGGTTACAAGTTCGTGGCATTGACCCAGAGGCTGGAACCAAAACACCTTACACCTGAAACCCCCCCATCCCTCCCCACACACTCTGGAGCAGCATGGATCTGGATCGAAGCTTCACAGCTGGGCCCAATCCTGCAAGGTGCTGAAAATCCTCAACCACCATTGAGTTCAATGCCCAGTGCAAATGGGGGCCCAGTGCTGGCTGGCGTTCCTAGGCAAAACTGAAACACGAGTAATATAGCTAATAATTTTTCCTATTTCTCTCTCTGGACTTTCTAAACACTATTATTCTAACGACAATAGGAGGGAAGTAGTCCTGCATATCACATGCATGATGAAATAGAGGTCCACTTTCCTACAAATAACACTCACTTATGCATACAGTTGACTTCCTCACGTAGCTTTGTGTTAACCTCTTAAGTGTGTCCTTGTAATAGGCACCCTGTACAGCACAGAAAATAAATGGTGGAAATAAAAGGATAGAAGTCCCATACACAAGAAATGGGAGTTTGATTCTGCTCCTACAGCTGTCTTTCTATTGCAGAAACTTCTTCAAAAAGAAAGCCATTAGCATATTCTTTAGAATCTGTTTTTTCATCCTCAAAGCAATTTTTTTTTAAAACCCATGTAAAGGTTTCTGTTTACAGCTACAATTAAACACTGATAACTATCTAACAATATCCCTTTGATGAGAAGTCAGACAATGTATCGCTCCTGTTTAAAATATCAAGCTTATCTATCCTCTGTCAATGGCTGCTTAAATAATTAACTGGCCTTTGGCTATTAACATTACCTCTGTAAAGAACGTCTTCAGAGGAGTCCTTTTGCAGTGAGTTGTTACAGGCACGTCTCTTCTTGATGATGATCGCGATCTTGTTGATGATGATAAAAGACCAGGCTACGTTTGCAGAATGCAATGAAGTTTGATTCTATTTATGATGTTCCAATTCTTCATCTCTGGTACAGACTGGGAGACATAGCAGCATAATCTGAGATGGTGCCAGAATGAAGTAACTTAAGTCTACTGGCAATTTTTGTACCATTATACAAGTTTAGAAAGCAAGATAGTCAAGGGGGTGTAACTGCCTAATTTGGACAACGTTCTACTAGTATAGAAGTGCTCATATTGGTATTGCTTACTCTGCTAAGGGAAGAAATACCTTTATGCTGGATGCCTCCAAAGAGCATAACAGGGTGGAAGTAGAGGCAACTTTTTTTTTTTTTTTTTAAAAACAACAAGCCCGCTGCCCATGGTACTGACCGATATTGTCTCATACTTTCCTCGTGCTCCACCATCTAGTGTCTCTTGTCTTATACTTGGGTTGGCACAGGGACAGCCTTTTTGTCCTGTGTTTGTACAGTGCCCTGCACAATGGGGTTCTGGTCCAGGACTTGCAGTCCTGGAAGCTACCACAATGCAAATAATAAAATACCAGTAAACTGTATCCACTCTAGGTGGTCATACCACTTTACACTGGTTTCTATGGAAGTACAAAAACGGTATGTAAACAAACCCTAAGGCAGGAAGCTGTCCAAGAGCAGCACCGCAGTCAGTCTAAGCAGCATATAGTATACAGTGTCCATTGTAACGGCCACATGGGAGCATCGTTACCTCACACGAATAGCACTTAGAGCGCCAAGATAAGAATCGGGGCTTAAACACCTCAACATTTGGGCCTTTTTCAATAAGGTTGAGGTTCTACAACTCATCCGCTCTTCCAGCGTCACCTCATTAATGTTCACAGAGTTGAATAGGCAATATTCCTCAGCTCCAACATTTATCAAGTCACAAACAGAAATGCTAGTCCACAAAGGGCTGAATTCATTCAAAGATGTTGAACTCCTCACAAGAAACGTCTGGTTTAGCTACCCGTCCCCGTGGTGGATTTCATCGCCTTCTAGGCCAACAGTTTCAAAGGCGTATTACTGTACCACATGCTGTGTACTATTAGCCTCCCGCACAGCGGTGTGCGCTCACGACCTTTGGGGAGAAGAAATACACATGCAGAGACGGACACCTGCCTGTACAAACACAGCAACTCCAAACACGCTCAGACACTGCCGCCCCCTCTCCCCTCCCCCCACCCCCCCCGGACTGGTGACCATGGACCACATGCAGACACCAGCCCCCTCGACCCCCAAACACAGCCCTCCTAGGCATACCTCCCCCCCCCCCACACACACACCAGCACCTGCCCATACACAGCTGCAGCCCCTCCCATGAATGAATGCACAAACCCCAGCCTCCCCACAAATACAGCCACAGCCACCCATCCCACCTGCACAGCCACAGGCCCCCCACCATGCAGATACCATCCCCGCCCCAAACAGCCTCAGCACACCTCCCCCCCCCCCCACGCAGACACCAGTCCCCCCACCCCCAACGAACATGCCCCCAAACATGTGCACAGACACCAGGCCCCCCTCCCACAAACACAGCCACAGCCCTCCCTCTTGGACATGCACTCAGACACCATTCCTGCTCCCCCCCTCCCCCATGAACAGAGACTTCCCCCTAAGGACAAGCACGCAGACACGGTCCATTTGCAAACATAGCCACCCCCACTACAGACATCAGTCCCGTCCCCCCCGCATAAACACAGCCCTCCTCACCCATAGATGGGCACGCTGACATCCTCCCACAAACATGTGCACAAACACCCCTCGTAAGGGCAGATGCCCCCCCCCATCCCATGGATACAGACACCAATCCCCATGGACACATATGCAGATACCAGGCCCCATAAAAATCAGTCCCCCCTGCCACGAACACAGCCACAACCCTCCTTGAACACTTCACACATATTCCAGCCTATCCCATAAACACAATGCCCCCCAGCTGTGCGCGAAGACATGACCCCTCCCAAACACAGCCACCCAAGGCATACCTCAAATCCCCCCATGCCATGAAAACAGCCAGCTGCCCCAACCCCATGGACGAACAAAGCCAGCACCCCCACAGACCTGCATGCAGATACCAGCCCCCTCATCAACACAACCACAATGGACATACACAGACACCAGCCCCACCACGAACACAGCCAGCCTGTCAGAAATACACCATGTGCAGACCCGAGATTCCCCATCAGAACAGCGCCTCCCCTCCCCGGACACACGGTTAAAACACCACTCCCCCCCCCCCCCCGCTCCACACAATGAAGACAACCATGCCCCTCATGGACACAGACATCCCCCATGGACACAGCCACCCCAACCCACAGATGTGTTCACAAACAGCCCCCCCATGAGCACATGCTCAAAATGTCCTCCCCTTGAATGCACCTAGAGACACTACTCCCCTCCAGATGCGGGTACAGACCCCAGCCAACCATGAACACAGCCACTGCCCCCCCCGATGCATCACGCAGACACCAGTTACCCCCACCCCTCCATAAATACAGTTGTTTCACAGAGACCCTCATGCAGACAACAGCCCCCCACCCTTCCACACAGCCACACACTGTTGTAGACATGACTCGTGCCCTGCCATACATATGGTCACCTCCCCACGGAAGCGAACCACCTGCACCCCTGGGAACACAGCCACCATATTCCCCATGGACACTTAACAGCAACACCAGCCTCCCCCACCCCCAAACCAAACCGCCTCCCCAAAGACCTGTGTGCAGACAAAGAGCCCCCCTCCACCCCCGTGACATGCAGGTGCTGACACCAGCCCCCACCCACTATGAACACAATTGCTTCCCCAGCCACAAGCAGAGAGCAGCGCCCCCAGCATATGAACACAGCCAGCTCCCACCTTCCCCCACTCCCTCCATGTTTCTCACACAAACCCTCCACTGATTTCAGGTGCACCCCACCCACAGACTTATGAACACACCTGACACCACCCTTCTCCTACATATACCTTCCCACTCTCCCATGTACAAAACTGCACCCTCACCCATATGCAGAGGGGAGGGAAATTCAGATTTTTTCTCAGGTCTTTACGCTCACGTCTCAAATGCCACTCTGACTAGTCACTCAGGAAACTACCCAGTAGAAAATACTCCCAGTACAGCCTTGTGTCATGTCTCCTTTAGCATGGTCAGGGCAAGCACGGTATCCCTAGTCTCCGTTTGCCAGAAGCTGGGAATGGGCAACAGGGGATGGATCACTTGAGGATTACCTGTTCTGTTCTCTGGGGCACCTGGCATTGGTCACTGTCGGAAGAAAGGATACTGGGCTAGATGGACCTTTGGTCTGACCCAGCCTGGCCGTTCTTGTGTTCTTAACTCTAGTGGGTAAAGAATAGGCCTGGGACTCAGATATGGAATGAAGGGATTCCCAGCTCTGTCCCAGACAGGCTATGCAACCTCTGGCAAGTCACGTGAGGCCCCATTTTTAGAGTACCGAGTGCCTGCAGTTCCCATTGGCTTTAGTTGGAGGTGAGAGTGCTCAGTATTCCTGGAAAAAAATACCTAGATCTTAGGAAAACTGGATCACGGAGAAGCTGCCTATCAAACAGGTATAATAATAAATATTTAAATTGCATCACAGGGCTAAAGCAAGATTGATGGATGATTGGAAACACTCTGTGAAAGGTCAACTTCCATTTTTCTTCTTGAAGATTTTACATTGCTTTAACAAGACAGAAACAAACGTAAGATTTGTCACCAGAACAATCTCCGATCATTGGTTTAATCTGATCTGCTGATGCTAAGCACTTGGTGTGACGGGTTGGATCACAGAAACCCCCTTGGGAGCTGCCACCTAATGTACCAAGACTACTTCTATTCCTGTTTTCCCTGCCAGCTCAGGACTCCAGCACCCTGTCTTGCTGAGCCAGACACTCCCGTCTGCTCCAACACAGACCCAGGGTCTGAATAACTTGCCCCAAAGCTGCAAGTTTACCTGAAAACAGCTCACAGAAGTGTGCTTGTCTTTAGCACTCAGATGCCCAACTCCCAATGGGGTCTAAACCCAAATAAATCTGTTTTACCCTGCATAAAGCTTATGCAGGGCAAACTCATAAGTTGTTTGCCTTCTAACACTGATAGAGAGATACGCACAGTTGTTTGCTCCCCCAGGTATTAATACATACTCTGAGTTAATGAATAAAAAGTGATTTTATTAAAATACAGAAAGTAGGATTTAAGTGGTTCCAAGTAGTAACAGACAGAACAAAGTAAGTCACCAAGCAAAATAAAATAAAATGTGCAAATCTATGTCTAATCAAACTGAATACAGATAAACTCACCCTCAGAGATGCTTCAGTAAGCTTTTTCTCAGACTGGACACCTTCCAGGGCTGGGTACAATTCTTTCCCCTGGTACAGCTCTTGTTGTAGCTCGTGTGATAGCTAGGGGATTCTTCATGATGGCTCCTCTCTCTCCTTTGTTCTGTTCCACCCCTTTATATATCTTTTGCATAAGGCGGGAACCCTTTATCCCTCTGGGTTTCCACCCCCCCTCACTAGAAAAGCACCAGGTTAAAGATGGATTCCAGTTCAGGTGACATGATCACATGTCACTGCAAGACTTCATTACCCACTTGCCAGCACACACACACATACAGGAAGACTCACAGGTAAACACAGCCATCTGCAGACAATGGGAGTCATCAAGATTCCAAACCATCATTAATGGCCCACACTTTACATAATTACAATAGGCCCTCAGTTATATTTTATATTTCTAGTTTTAGGTACAAGAGTGGTACATTTCTACAAATCGGATGATCACACTCAGTAGATTTGTAAGATATTACAAAGCTTATAGAGACCTTTTGCATGAAGCATGTCCCAGTTACGTTATATTCACTTATCATCATGTTTTTATAAAACCATATAGACTGCACAACGTCACACTTGGACCCTTCAGAAGGCAGCCAAAATAAATATTAAGAAATCCCATAATACACCTAGTTAGTTGTACAATGTCTCCCTATTGTGTATGGATTCCTTCCTGATCAGCTGTTGGCTTACTCTCATCTTACCATGCGTAAATAAGTGTAATAAGTTGCCCAGCCAGTTGCAATGTTCAGCCACAGTCTTGGCCTTTTTGATCTCCTGCAGCCATGAGCGTGTCAGGCTGACAACAAACCTGGAGGAGAATAGTACCACACAGGGAAAAGGAAAAGCTCCTTGTAGGAGGAGGAATAATTGTATTTATACTAGGAGAACAGCCAAAGAACTATCCAATGGGGTGCTGTTCTTAACAGTTACAAGGCAGCATTCCTGCAAGCAATATCCAGCAGTGTGAGACAAAGCTAAGCATCAACCTGTTCTGCATGTAGGGCATATGAGAGAGAGAGAGAAGGGCAGTTTTCAGAGAAAAGTTTAGTCATAAGACTGAGTTAGAGCAGTCCCTGAATTAACCGGGGGGGGGGGGGGGGGGGGAAGGGAAGGGGGTCAGGGAGAGGAAATCACAGTCTAATGCTCTCAGAATGTGATTGAGACAAACTCTTGGCTTTGAATGGCCTAGGAGGCAGAGCGCTTCAGGAACTTGACCAAGATCAGTTTCCTTCCCTGGAACACTTATTACTAAACACAGATTCTGTGCTTGCCACTGTAATAATACCACCACCCTGCTCTTACATGGCACTCTTCTTCAGTAAGTCTCAAAGTACTTTACAAATGGAGGTCAGTTTAAAAAAAACTGAAACAAAAAAACCTATAGATACACAGATGGGAAACTGAGGCAGAGAGATGAAGTGACTTACCCAAGGTCTGCCTGAGTCCCTTTCCAGTGCTCTAACCACTAGGTACTCTGCCTCGTTTTGTAAGAGACATGAAACAGTGAAATCCCTAGAAGACAAGAAACAGAGGAGACAATGCAGACCGACCCAGAGGAGGTAGTAACCTAAATTCCCACCCACCCTTTCAAAACCCTTTCTTGTGAGCATCACAGTAGGGTTACTAATAAAAGCCCCTCTTTGGCACTGAGATGTACACCTGTTGCAAGCTCCATTGGCTTTACTGGAGTTCCATTAAGGGCTCCGCCCACACACAGCTTCTTGCTAGATCTGGGCCAGAGGGTTACTTGTCATCGCCATAAGGAATGAGCACAGATTGGAGGCACGCTTTGAAGATAAGGAAACGCTGCACCAAGTGTGGTTAATAATGGAGCAGAAACTTGGCGCTAGAGACCAATGCCACATTTGGGAATGTTTGTCAGAAGATTCAGAATTAAAAAACAAAACAAACGACTCCATAGGGTGAAGGTTTGAGAAAGCTGAAACAATTAACAGTGGTTGGCTGGCCTGCTCATTTTATATACCATCACTCAAACTACACTTGAGTGCCCTCCGAGAGATATGAGACTAAGTGTAGTGAAAGCTTCAAGTTAGCTTCATGTTTGCAGCCAGACAGAAAGCATTTGAGTGGGTAATTACCCAGCCAATGCTTAGGATTGTCACCTTTTTTTTTTTTTTTTTTCCCCTCTGTAAGTCAGCCAGGCTTTCAATTCATCTTTTTTTTTTTTTTTGGTTAGATGCAATCATGTTTCACAAGTGCAGACAATTCCTCCGCTGGTTCTGTTAGGAACCTGGAATTGCACCCACTGGCAAAGTGCACAAAACAAAAACAAACAAATGCCACTGATTAGATACAAATGACAGCTTCTTCTGGACCAGCATCCTCAACCTTTTCAGATTGGCAACCTCTTATTTGAGATAATTTTTCATGACCCACTTACATTTACTATAAAAGAGTAAAAAAATATATTACAATGCTAAGCCTATATAATTGGCGTGTGTGCTGAGAGGCTGGCAGAACACTTGACTGGGAAGGATAACGGTGTGAGGAGAGTGGGGAAGGGAGATTTTCTTTGCTTTAGATCATGATAAAGTTTTAGAATCCTTGCAATCCTCCCAATCGCTTTTTCTGAATCCCAGGATTGTAACCCATGGCTGAGAAACACCAGTTCTAGCATATAGACTTGAACCCAACTATGGGGTGAGTTGTACCATGCCCAACACTTCCTCTCCCTCCCTCCCCTCTAAAAAAAAAATATCAGTGTTCTGGGAGGGTGAATGGCCGTGTTTGTTTTTGGTAAAACAGAAAAACAATTGCACGATGTGGTGCCCTGTTAGAAAGCTCAAAATACAAGACATTTTGCCTCCTGATTTTGTCCTAATGCATTTGGCAAACACAATGTACCCGACGAGCAACGTGTATTTCCTTCACGTTTTGAGCGGAGCCAAGATTTACCCGGTGGTTGCCTCTTGTTCAAGACCTTCTTCTTACCATAACCTGAATTTGTTCAGCTGGGAAAAAGCCACATCCTCACTTCTGGTTTGTTGTTTCACAAGGTTCTTCTGGGGGGGAGGGAATCCCCCAAGGCCCCCCCCCATTACCACAGCATCTGAGCACCTCAATCTTTAATGTACTGATCCTCATTAGCACCTCTGTGAGGTAAGGCACTACTTTTATCCCCATTTTACACATAGGCAAAGTGACTTGCCCAAGGTCATGCAGAAAGCCAGTGGCAGATCAGGGACTGAACCTGGGTCTACCAAGTCCCAAGCTAGTGATCATACACAGTCTCTGGCCAAATTTTCAATGCCCTGTTTGATATTGTTAAAACATTAAACATGATTTTCAAAGCAGCTCAGTTTCTGCGCAGACTCTGGATCTGCAGGGCTCCTTGGGAGGATTCACAGATACGGACTTCTTCTAAGCCGGATCATTTTATTTTTTTTGCTTCGAGGCCCAGCTGTGAGGATTTGATTTTTGGCCACATGGTGGCACTATGAAAATGGCCATGAGTCAGCTACTGAATTTCACAAAGCAAGTTCCAAGAACCATTCCCCTTCCTACACAAACAATGCCAGGAGCTACACAACCCCATGGCTACTTCAGACAATGGGTTGTGATGGGCCAACACTTTTTCTTCACAAGCAGAACTATTTAATCCAATCATATTTAAAAAAAAAAAACCTAGACAAACAAACAATTAGAAATTAACTTTTCTTTTTGGGCCAGTTTCTCTGCACATAGATGTATGGAAATCTAGGGAAGCCACTGGCCTCTCTCAGGGATTTCAAAATCTCATGGTCAATTACTTCTAAGCTACAGAGAACAGCCACAGATTCAAACAATTGCCTACTACGGCACAGCCAAGGACGCAACAAGGAAGAGACTCAAACATATACACTTTAACTGTTAAAAGGAAGCATGAAAAATCAAAGGATAAATTGCACTGAGGATATTAACAGCAGTTCAGATTTAAGGAGCCAAAAACCTCACATTACCATATTGTTAATAGGACTTAAGCGCCTACCTGCTGCCAACACTGCTGGGTCACTGCATGTTTAGAGGGGTGCTCAGGTAGAAGGCACCTTTAAATGGATTCCTTTCTACTAGTCTCTGGTGAGCATCCCATGAAAAAATCCCACACAGAACAGAGTCTGGGACTGCATAGCTGGAGTTTGTTAGTCTCTAAGGTGCCACAAGTACTCCTGTTCTCATAGCTGGAGAGAAGTTTCCCAGGAGGTCCAGGTTGAACTACTCCCTCTGAGGTGTGGGGGCGCTTGCACAACCAAAGAAACCAAACCACAATGCTTCCTCTAGCCACATCTCCTTCCTGCAGCGGGAATCCTTACACAGCACCATCAACAATATTCATCTCTAGAGCACCCTGGCCTGGTCTCCAGCTCGCAGAGTGTCCCTTGACTGAGCTGGGCTGCTCTTCCAGGTTCTAAGCCTAAGAAGGCTCAGCTGCCCTTGATTACCGCCAGCTGGCAGTCATCTCCCTGAGCTGACTGTGCAAACAACACACCTCCCCCACTGCTGGGATTCAAACCAAACCCACAGCAGTGTCTGGCTTGGTGAGAATTCCCTGCAGGGGCAGAGGGAGTGGGAATACATAGCACACAGCCCCCTCTAAAGGTCACTGGAAGTACTGCAGAACCTGCACTTCGGGCCTCTTTTGGAAAAAAATCAAGGAATAGGTTTTGCATTCTGCTCAACGCGTCTCTGTTAGTAAAATAGGTTCTAAGGTCCAGGGCTGTGTGTATGACCTTTTATTGACTGCACCGTTATAACACTTGCTGCCTTTGCATGCACAGTCCCTGCACCATGGTTGATAGTATCTGATTCTTTATTGGGGGTCCCTTTGGGACAATGCTAGAAGTTGCCATAAAACCAGAACAGATTCTAAATTCTAGTCTGAAGTGATTTACTCAGGGCTTGAAATTCATGCCCTTAGAATTAGCATGAATTTAAAGCAATGCTGCGCATACAATTCCCAGAGCAGTTCAGAGCTGAGCACTAAAGCTGCAGTTTAGAGGTTATTTGCCCAGGTCAAAGGCAGTCCAGAATGGCAGTGAATTTATTAAAAAGCAACAGAGGGTCCTGTGGAACCTTTATGACTAACTGTTAGTCTTAAAGGTGCCACAGGACCCTCTGTTGCTTTTTACAGATTCAGACTAACACGGCTACCCCTCTGATAAGTGAATTTATTAGTACTTACTAGTAGTACTTTTTTGATTATTAATACTTATTATTTGAACTGCAGTAGCATTCAGGGGCCTCAGTCAGCATCGGGGGGCCCCAATGCACAAGGTGCTGTGTAAATGCACAGAAAGACCCAGCACCTGCCCAGAATAGTTTATAATCTAAGGCCCAATCCTGCAATAGGATGCATGCAAGGAGATATCTGCAAGCTGCCCCATGTGAGAAGATATGTGCACCCACACAGAGCCCACATGGGACAGCTTGCAGAATCGGGGCCAGAATTGCTAAAGGGGTCAATAAGTGAGTGCGAGAAATTAAAGGACCAAAGTGGGAGAGAGGAGGAGGAGGGTGAAGATGGCTTGGTTGTTGCACAAGCACCAGTAGGTAGATCCAGATGGCATGTGCTGCTGGGGAGAAATTCAAATGCAATGAGGGCACCATGCCCCTGGGCTGGGAGGGAACACAGAACAATCTCAAAGGGCAGTTAGGAAGAGGGACACAATTGCTTCCTAGAGTATAGGAGAACAGGAGGGCAGCACCAGGATCTTCTCAGACTGAATCAGGGCTTGCCAATTGCCCTCCCTGGGCACCAGACCCTTCCGTCCCTGCTTTCTCCACTGTGGGTGGGAGACCCACCTCGTCTTCAGCTTCCCTCATCTGGAATAGCCTCCCTCTATGTCCTCACTTCATTTCAAACATCTTATCTCTCCATCTCTGCAACCGGATTAGGCTCTAATTTAAACAGAGTGGGGGAATTCAAGTTGTTCTCAAACATGCTTGATGGCATAGTTCTATGGGCGGTCTCATATGCGTAAGTTTCCCCCTGTCATCTAAAAAAAAAAAAATACTTAAAGACATCTAGATGCCCTTCCTGAAACACACCCACCCTATTATTAAATCATTAGGAACTTTTAGATCCAGAGTTCAATCCCACCTCCCCCCGCAGATGTCAACTCCTGCACAGCTGTTGTTGCAATGTCATTTGCTGACGGTTGCCCAGCAAGTCAGTAGCAGAGCCAAGAATAGAACCCAGATGTTCTGACACTCATCCACCCCCATTCTCTAACCACTAGACACCACTCCCTGCAAGAGCTGGACCAGTGTAATCCAGAAGTCCTGACTCTCAGCAACCCTCACACACCCAGAGCCAGAATTAAAACCCAGGAGATCTGGCGCCTAGAGCCCAGGCTCTAACCATTAGCACGCACTGCCAGAATCAGGATTAGAAGCCAGGTGTCCCGATTCCCATTTCCCCTCTCTGACTACTCCCAGAAGAGGCAACAACCCCAGCTAATGCTAGAGATACACCACATCCCGCAGGCTGAGCACTCCGCTCATAGATGGAGCATCGTTCAGGAAAGGCAGACACTCCATCAGCATCCTCGGGACACTCCTCTAGCCTGGCAGCTGCTTTCATTTCCCCCAGCTGCAAAGCTGTTGCCATCTGGCTGTTTAGAGACTGGAGCAAACGGAGCTGGTGGTCCTAGTCCAGTCCTCACTGGATAGGGATCTACATCAAAAGCCACCCGCCTCACCACGGATGCTCAGCAGGCTCTGCGGAGAACCCGAGGATCGAATGGATAGGACGGCAATTATTTTTAGGAGGCTAAGGAAAGAGATGGGACAGCATGGGGAAGTCTGCCCGAAGGGCCTGATTCAAAGTCTAGTCAAGTCAGTGATAAGTCTCCCATTGGCGTCACTGAGCTTTGGGTCAAGCCCTCCTGTTTTGTACCCTGACCTCTGGGTGAAAGGAGGGCTTCTGGCAGAGCTGCTTATTCAGCACTTGGTAGGAGAAGCGCTGAGTTTTGGAGCAGCTGTGACGTTACCTTCCCTGCAGCAGTAGAGGGGGCAGGAAGAGATGCTTTTAGATATCTGCGCTGAGAGGGCAGCTGAGCACAGTCTCTTTCCTTTGGGAGAAGAGAGAGTGGGCAGGAAGACATGCAGGGCATGCATTGCCTTTAATCTTCTCTGCAACAAGCCCAGAGAGCAGCATAAGATGACGACAGTGACTCACCCTGTGGGCGTTCTTATGGGAGGGAGCGGAGCGGATGAAAAGAGCTACGCGCAGGATGCGGAAAGTCTCAGACCAGCCCCCGCTTTGTGGCTGTATTAGTCTGGGGCAGTGAGAGGCCTTTGGCTCACGGGCTTAGCATCGCAGAATGAGACAGAAATAACATCTCACACGCTAAAGTATGCCCCGGACCCTGTTCTAGCTAGCCTCGTCCTGTTCTTTCATGTACCCCTGTGCTACGTGTGTAGGGAATTGGTCTGGGATTGAGAAAAACTGCCTCTGTTGTATGACCATTGGCAAGTGGTTTTATTTCTGATTCTCTGTCTTGTCTAGCTAGATTATAAACTCCTCTGGGCAAGGACTCTCTCTTCCTTTGTGTTTGTACAGCACCTTGCACAATCCTGTTTAGGGCTTACAGATGCGACTGTGATCATAGTAAGTCTCAGGATACTGTGTACCTTTACTCTTGAAGGTAATTGTCATATAATGTTAAACACTGCAGCAAGAGCTACACCCATCAGCACGCATCCTACATTCTTACCAGTGTTCTATTTAGATAGCTATCTCAACCATGGGCCCTATAAATCTTCACAAACAAACAAAAGCCCCCATATATCTTGCACTCTTAGCAAGGTAAAATCACTCCCAAAATATAATTACACTTTGTCGGTATTGTACATCAATCCCAGGCCTCACGAGAGTCCAACATTTTAATGAAATGTGGGTGTTACAGGATATCATGTAGTTTGGTAGCGAAACTATTCCATCAGTAACTTGATCCTATTACTATATAGGACGATACCAGAAATATTCTCACTCCTAATCACAACTGGCTTCTCGGGCAATGACTATTAACATTATTGACTAGAACGCCTGTCTTATTGCAACTTCATGGCATAACTGAACTTATCACTTTTATTAATTTTACAAACAAATTTGCAGTGTGGAAGAAATTGTTCATTAAAATACAGAGGGAAGCTTCCTTGATCTTAAGGACTAAGGATAGGCTGTGAATAATGAATGTATTTTAACTGTCACATATCTAGGAAGAAATCAAATACCAAGAAATACCAACCTTGACTTTGTACGGAATTAAATATTAAGTAACATTTTAGCAGGCACTTTCCACTCCTCACCTTGCAATTCCAGCAGTTAAATAATTCATGAGAGGCTAAAGAGAAAATCCCTTCTCTTCTGATTAGGATGGGTGGCAACTGTAATTTACATCAATTCACCTCCAGACTACACTTTGGTAAAAGAAAACTGGTGCTAAATCTCATCACCAGTGGTGGTGTCAAGGCCACAGGTTTTCCCAGCACACCAAGACCACTTTCGCAATGATTGGGGCTAGAACAGTTAATAATTAGCTTCAGAAATCAGCCTGATTTTTTAAAAAGTGTGCGTCTCAGAAAAATTGTGTTTTCCCTCAATTGCTATGGTTAGTGATCACTAGGCTGGCGGTAGTCAAGAGATAGCAGCTGATTAATATCAGATCTCTAGGAGCTGTTAGATATCCATCAAAGGCCTGAAGAGTGTCTCTCTTGCCTATTGAAACACAGTTTACCCACTGATGGGATTATAATTATCTCGCTATCAACTGCAACAAAGTCACTCAGCAGGAGCTGCTGCACTTCAGCTGTGGAGGTCACCAACATTATACTAGTGGGAAATGTACCAGGAGACTATCGCAATGCTCATCGCCTGGCATTGTTGACGTTAGCATTATTATCTGGGTTGTGGTAGTGCCTAGGAGTCATGGGCAACCACCCCATTGTGCTAGGTGCTGAACAAGCACAGAACAACTTCCAGCGGAAAGCGATCACAGGGGGTGATTCCCTTTATTGCAATGTATCTTGATCTCAAATGGTGCTGGCCCATCAGAGCAGGGCAGATATCCATTCTCTCAGAGCTTCTGCTACATTCATCAGCATTCTAGAGAAACCCCAACGTGGGAAGGAGGAGTACTGAAATAACAAGCTAAAAACCCAATGCATACTGCATGAGAGCAATTCAACAGTGATGTAAGTCAGGTTTTGTGTAACTCTGAGAACACCAATAGCTGTGTGGATACCCATTGATTAACATTAGAAAGTCAATGCATTTGGAATACAGACACTAATGATTTAAAATTTAAAGAGAGAAAAATATTTAACCATTATACCTAGGTTGGATGCAAATCTCAAAAGGGAAACGTTAGGGGAAAAACAGAGGCATAGTTACTTAGAGGCAGTAGAGGAGAAATCTAAACAGCAAAATGATGATGTTTTATAAAGATCAAAGCAACTAGACTAGAGAGCCTAACCACAAAGAAAACAAAGCAACAGAAAAATAAAAGAGAGGATACAAGACATAGAGGAACAAAATAACCAGAAGGGAATGAGTGGAAATAAGCAATTAAAAGAAACGGCAAGAGAAAAAAGACTGAACAAAGATACATGGAGAATAAAGGGACTGAAGAGGACGTAGATGGAACAAATCCATGCTGCGAACAAAGAGCCAAATCTCAGGCAGCCAGAGTCACTAAAAATAAAACAAGACAGCTACAGGCAAAGGGAGAGGAGGACAAAAATAGCACTAAAGCTGAAGACATGATGGGAGAGAAGGTAAAAATGACATAGCCTTAAAGACAACGGCGGAATCTCTCCCCCCGCAACAAAACCCAAACAGCCCAACAAAGCGCAATCCCTGTGAATATACCAAATCAGCAGCTGGTGTGATTTCGTGTCGTTCTACTGAAGCCAATAGGGCTTTGCTTATTTACACCAGCTCAGGATCAGACCCAAGTCACGTTAACCCCCCGCTCCCAAGAGAATGCAATGCTTGTTCTCCACATGTGCCCTCACGTTTTCTTACTGAGAGTTAAGAGAAAGCTCTCTGGGCTCTAGCAGCATGGGTGGGCACTGCTATAACAACATTATTAGTTCTAACTGGGTCTGTGAGCCTATAGGCTGCGGTGAGAAAGGGCTGTCTCATAAATAAGGCCATAAAGTGTATGCAAGGAGTTCTCTTAGAAGTGGTGCATTTTTACATCCCAGGCCCTTCTTAAAGTTTTTCTCTGTCATCTTCACAGCAGATGACTCATTTCTGACCTGAATTTAGAAGCATTTTTGTCTCAGCAGAAGGGGACTTCCTCTTGCTATTTTATGTACCTTTTGCCTCGCTCATCCCCTTCTAAAAAGAAAATCAGTGGAACCATAAAGCAATGAATGGAGCGACAAAGAGACTCCTCTATTGCCAGCCACAGTTAAGAAAAACAAATCATTGTCAGATAATAAATAATTTCCCGCTTTTCGCAGCCCACATAATTCACTTCTGTAAGTCAGAAAGTATAGGTGTGTATCAGTCATGCCCAGGTTGAACCAGCCAGTATGCCAGCCCAGACGTCAGACTCTCTTCTCCTGAGGTCCAATCCTGCAGGCCTTTGCTCAGCCGATGAAAGAGCCTCCAAAGGGGCCTGTTATGACTCTAGGGACTCATCAGGTCACAGAGATGCCCTCTGCCAGCTGCACTTTGTCCTGGCCTCATCGCCGCTAACTGCGGGGGGGGGGCTTGGAGGAAGAGCAGCTATACTAGCTCTGTTCTATCAGATGCTCATCTCATGGCTTCTCAGCAGTAGGGTCCCTTTGTCCAGAGGAGCAGTTAAAAATGACCCCGATACACAGAGAAAGCTTGGAGGGCTTATAAAATTCTCAGTGTAGCTACGGTACCCTCAGAGATTGCCTCTCAAAATGCAGAGTTGTTTGAGGTTCATTGCAGGGTTCCACCCAGCTGAATGTTAGTATTGCAAAACATGCTGGTATTCCCACATTCACCCTGTCTGACAAGCGTAAAAAGGAATTGGTTCCCGCAGAGTTTCTCGGCTACCTATAAGACACTTAAACATAACAATAAAACCTAGTTACAATAGCTAGGAAACAAGTTTTCAGGGCTATTATCCATCATGTCTCAGAACATAAAATGATCACCAAGTGGGATTAAAAAAGAAGTCCCTAGGGAGTCTCCCATATGCATTATCTTTTATTATTATTATTTTGCCTCTCGCTGAACATCTGATATAGGCCCCCGCCGAAGATATTGCACTGAGGTAGCAGGACCGTTAGTCTCTTCTGGGGTAACAATTCTTATATTCCTTGCAACCAAACATTTAGCATATATTAGGATATACAAGAGCTAGTGCCCTGACTGTTAATTTGTTGACAGTACATATAATATATAGCAGACAATGAACTACCAAAGATCTCAGCCTGGAAGATGGGCCAGAGCCACAGCTGGCATAAGTAAGCAGAGCTACATTAGATGTATAGGGTCCGATTCTCATTTATATTAGGGTCCCCACTTTACACCAATCTGGCATTGTAAAGGGGCTTTATGTGGGTGGAAAGCAGACAGAGGGTAAATACGAATCAAGTCCATTCATGCTTATAATCTATAGACCAAACAGTCCAGTCCTTAGGCAAAACTCTCATTGGGGTTAATAGAAGTTTTGCCTGTTTTAGGCCTGAAGGCTTGGTCCCAATCAATACAGAAGTCACTTTAACCACCACTGAAGTGCAACCACTTTTTGGAGAGAAACATTTATCAGTGCTCCCACCTCTGGAGAAAAGAGTGTGGTCACCAAGGTCCAGAGCACAGAGTTTAACAATATTCAGCAATGCCATACCATAGTTCAGACAGACAGTAAAGGGACTTGCATCCAGTTGAAACTATAATGGGAATTTGTGAATAAATCTATCCAGGACACTGCAGCTAACACCTGTGTTCTTGAAAAAGAACCATGGGATCTTTAATGAGCACAAATAGAGCAACTGAGTCTATTTTTTGTTAGAAGTTATTTAGTCATTCGGTGTCTGAAGCAACGTAGTTATTTTGCTTCCATTGTAGACCCCAGTCCCCCAAACATTTACACACATTAGTATCTTTACGCACCTGAGTAGCCCCATTGACTTTATAGTATTGTGTAACTCTTGCTGGTAAATGTTTGTAGGACTGATTTTGCCAACCATCTCCCCCAAATAAATACCTCCAAAGTGCTCAACCCAACCTTCAATTTTCCACCAAAGCTGCAAATTCTGCAAAGCTGGGGAATCTCTCAAAACCTTGCCTTTCTGCACTTGTCAGGTGGATGGGGCTACAAGGGGGAGAAATTCAGATCACTGAACCTGACAAAAATGTAATCTGGTTGTTTGTGTAAATTTACAAAACACTTTGGTTCAAATGAGGGAGGTCTGGCCCTCAATGGATTATTCAGCTAGGCTTGGAATTTCAGCCGGGATTTCTAATGGTCACATGAACTTTCCGTACGTTTCATACAAAAGCAAAACCAAAAGCGCATCTGCAGTTTCGTAGTTGCTTCCCAGCGCTCGTTATAGGGATTTCACAATGCTTAATTTCACACTGCATAACAGAGTGCTTAACTCCATACCCATTAACATTGGATGAGTGCCCAAATTACTTAGTGGTCAAGCAAAGAGGCTTTTCTAGTGGGAGTTCATGAGTCAAACCTATGACTTTGAAAGCAGTCTAACAGTGAAGTTTCTGAAAGCTTGGCTATCTGCCCAGGGCAGTGGCAAAAAAGTTACTGCTAAAGAATTTTGACTGTAGGAATAAAAGCTCATTTTTGCCTTTGAACCCATAAAATAGGTTGGATTGTATAGTTCCCTCTGACCTAGACTGGCCCATTATAAAATCAGAAACTTACAAAATTATATAGCAATGACAATGCAGGTGTTCTTCCATTAGTCTTGTAATAACCCTTAAAAAGAGCTTTTAGCATAATCCCAAAAGCCCTCCCCGTGTGTGATGACTTACTCACAAATAATACCTCTGACCAGGTGATTTCTCATCTTCTCAGTATATAATTTCATTATCTTTGTGACTGACAGACCATATGGAGGGATGGAATGGCAAATTAATCTGCATAGGCGAGCTCCCTTTCATTCTTCTTTTTCTAAAATCTAAGTTCCATTTCTATAAAATAAAATAAAAACACCTTTGTGTTAAATAGGGAGCAGAGGATAATGAGTCCTTCCACATTTCAGTGGCATCCAATCCTTTTTAAATTACTTGGGAGGCAAGCCACCCGGACATTGCTTGTTGAAGCAATTAACAAATTACTAGAGAGAGATGCAAGATGCAACATTTAGATCCAGATCTGTAAAAGCATCAAAGTTTGGATCTCAGGTTTTGATTTTGGCCTGTCTTTGCATTTTACAGTCCTAAATGTAAGAACTTTAAATGAATACAAGAAGTAAAATCCTGGCTCCATTTAAGTCAGTAGTAAAACTCCTGTTGACTTTAGTAGAGCCAGGAGCTTGTCTGCTGAAGTTTTCCTCTTGATATTTTTAAAGCCTACTATGTCTGCTGATTGGAAACCAATTTAGCAGAATTTCTTCCTTCTCCCCAAACCTATATCCATTTGAGTACCAAATCAGAAATGCCTTGTTCACGTCCAAAATCCTCTTCACTTTTCATTTTTTTATATTTACTTATATTATGATTTATAAAATAATAATATCAAAGAGCTTCAAAATACTCATTGACAGTGTCTTCTTAAATGGAATCCTATCACAAAATAAGTCCAGTTTCTTCCCCAGAGTCATCTCTTTAGACAAAGCCTGATGCAAAGAGATGGTTCTTACTTATTTTAGTGTGGTGATCTGGTCACCCTAACTATATAGGTAACTTTACATGTGTGATTAAAGTATCCTATATGCCTAAGTGTGGCAGGACTGGCCTCTGGGTTTGGAATAGTCATAAAAGTTTCAGATAAACATGCAAACTTTTGGGGTGGTTATGCTGAAACATTTTGAGTTCTCCCAACACTAAGCGATACATGATTTCCACTGCTGACCTTTAGTAAATGAATTGCTCATTTAGAGATAATTGTTCTGCACTTATCATTAATTTTGTAGCATAACCTCCCCCCGCCACCCCCACCATTTTTTTCAGTGAAAAGTTTCTTGGCAAATTATTTTCGTTACAAGGTGGCAATGAACAAGGGGGGGAACTTACATCCATTTTAAAACATACACATCATGCTGTTTTTGTAAGTGCTAAAATTTATTACACAAGAGATGATGCAACAGCTAATAAGAGAGCGAAGTTCTACAATGACTCCGTACTGTGCAATTCAGGACAACTGAAAGATTTCACTTCATTAAGGACAGCGAGGGTGAAAAAATGAGAGAGATGCCAATGAATGAGGGAGTCTTGTCAAGCATGATTGAACAATGATGTTCATTGCTGTAGAAGGAACAATGAAATACATCTGCTTCTGTTCAATAAATTACTAAAACATCAGCTATAAACCTATTGCATGGCACTGAAAATGAAACTCATTAAACATCAAGGTAGCTTCATCCTGACCCGAATGGAAGACAGGCACGAGTGTTCTGCAGCAAACAACTCTGTGTACATCCAGTCTTTGGGAATGATATTTACACGTACATCTCATATATTAATATATTTTAACTCACCCTGACCAGAGGGCAACCAGAAAAATTATTATTCTGTGAGAAAGACAAAGAAAAGAGGCTCCCTCCTCCCCACAACAGACCCAGTTTGATGTGAAATGAATTCTTTTAACGTCCATGTAAACACTTGGATGTCACTATTCCCCCTTCTCAATTACCCTGACACTGGGACCCAAACTCAATATCCGGGGGTCACCTACGATGGCTGAATAAATTGGGTAGTGAATATTCTTGTGGTTCAAAATTGAGAATATGACGGTGCCTCCTTCATTGTGTTGTTGTAATTAGCCTTGATGGCTACCAGGGCAGGAACTTGTGCCAAATCAGCATTGAAACAAACTACATTCGTTTCTCTGTTTACCTGACTCCCCTGACTTAGCCAAAGCTCATGAAGACTCACAGAGGCCAGGATTGTGGTAAGCAGGCCATAATGACAGAGATACACCAGCCATGGTACAATTAATGGGCTCAAACACCTACCACGGGGAGTAGGACTAAAACACTACAAAGTTGAGGGTTTTTTATTATTATTTTGTCTTCATTTGTCACAAGTGTATTTTTAAAATTAATCCCACTACTTCACTCAGAGGATTGCCTTGGTAGGATCTTCTCTCCTCTTACTTGTTCTTGGCATGACCTGCAAACTAGCATAATTATCCTCACTTTTAAAAGAACAGAACAGCAATAGGATAAAGAAGAATTGCAGGAGAGTCAATTCTGGTGCTGTCACTACAGTGTGGAGGAAAGCCAGTCAGCTACTCAGCATGCTGTTGGTTGGTCAACATCTTGCTGTTCAGCTTATTGGCTACCCATTGGGCAAGGAAACTTCCATTGGCGTCCTCACTAAGAGCACACTGGAATGGTCCTGCAATGGGGCAGTCATTTGACATCGGCGTGAAGGAGCAGCAATCACTTTGGGGGGAAAACTGGAAGGTGTATTTAGGGGAGAACACATTCAGAAGGGCGGTGGTGGGATTTCGCTGCCATTTGGCAAAGGCGTGGGAAAAGGAGATCCATTCTGCATGAGGTGGGTTAGTGCAACTGTTAGAAGGTGGAAGGTACGGGAGATAACTACTTTAAACAGCCTTATGGACTGAAGCAGGGTTTTGCTATTGCTGGAGAAGGCGTGCGTGTTAAGTGGAGGGGGAAGCAACAGAAGATCATATTTTTTTTATTTCAACTGATTTAGTTTAATGAAGGAATTGGCATGAGATAAGAATACAAGAATGGCCATACTGAGTCAGACCAATGGTCCATCTAGCCCAGTATTCTGTCTTCCAACAGTGGCCGGTGCCAGGTGCTTCAGAGGGAATGAACAGAATAGGGCAATTATCAAGTAATCCATCCCCCGTCATCCAGTCCCAGCTTCTTGCAAACAGAATTTAGGGACACTCAGAGCACGGGGTTACATCTCTGCCCTCTTGGCTAACAGCCATTGTTGGACCTATCCTCCAGGAACTTATTTAATTCTTATTTGAACCCACTTATACTTTTGGCCTTCACAACATTCCCCAGCAATGAGTTCCTCAGGTTGACTGCACTGTGTGAAAAAGTACTTCCTTATGTTTGTTTTAAACGTGCTGCTAATTAATTTCATTGGGTGACCCCCTGGTTCTTGTGTTATGCGAAGGGGTAAATAACACCTCCTTGGTCACTTTCTCCACATCATTTATGATTTTGTAGACCTCTATCATCTCCTCCCTTAGTTGTCTCTCTGCTAAGCTGAGCAGTCCCAGTCTTTTTAATCTCTCCTCATATGCAAGCTGTGCTATACCCCTTATATTTTGTTGCCCTTCTTGGTATCTTTTTCAATTCTAATATATCTTTTTTGAGATGGGGCGACCAGAACCGGACACAGTATTGAAGAAGTGGGTGCACCGTGGATTTCTATATTGGCATTGTGATATTTACTGTCTGATTATCTATCCCTTCCTTAACGGTTCCTGACCTCCTGTTGGCTGTTTTGACTGCCCCAGTACATTGCACCGATGTTTTCAGAGAACTATCCATGATGATGCCAAAATTGCTTTCTTGAGTTGTAACAGCTAATTGAGGCCCCATCATTTTGTATGTATAGTTGGTATCCTGCTGCTGGGAGAGGGAAATCAAGGGACTATTTGGAGATGCCTTTGAGATCTGTCACTTTAAAGCATGCTTGTCCCAGGTTGAAGAAGAAGGTGGGTGAGAGAAAGGGAGAGAGGAGACATTTAAAAACATCTAAGAACTTTAACTCAGCTCACTTTAGGCTTTCAAACTTGGCAATCTTTTTCTGTTTTATTCAGACAAATGCTCTTGCTTGACCAGTGGGTTTGTCCAAGGTCTCTTAACTCTGGTCCTGGTATAAACCTTGATGGCCCTTGCTAAGAGCTTCAAGTCATTTGTGAAAGCAGCACTTCCCTGTCAATAAACTGTCCATAAGACTGCACAGGCTTCATTCCAGCAGAAATAAGTGATACCTTGAGAGCTCTTGCTAGACGAAAATAACAGTTCTGACGCAATTTCACCCAGCTGGAATCAGCTGTGAGAGACTAATATACAATAAAAAAAACCCACGAATGCCCACTTCCCCCAAGGTCCTCTCCTGATACCGTGAATAAAGCTCTGTTTTTATATTTCTTTCTTTCCAAAGTTGTGAAAAGGATCCCGGTCTGATCGGTCCAAGTCACTTGTGTTGTGAGTGAAGTTCTTCAGACTGCTCTGGCCCTTATACCTTTACTTGATGAAGTTTTTAATTGTCCATCTTTGTCCCGTGCAGCTGCGAAGAATTAGATCAATGCCGGACATTCCTTTGTTCTCCACTTCCAGACAGCGCCCAGTCCCCTTATTCAGGATCGCACCATTCTAAAATCAAAGATACAGGTAAGTACCTTCTGTGTAGCCAACAGGTGACTGCATGCAATCGCTGGGACAGGGACTGTGTCTTCCTCGGGCCTGGTAAGTACTTAGCACTTGGTGGGCGGGCATGAATGCAAACTAAGAAATAATATCCATTAAAATAATCCTTGAAATCCTTCAGCCCTAAATGCATATATCCCTGCCCCTTCAGCTAACTGAGAAATTCTGTAATCTGCAAGAAGCAGGGTCTTATCCTCTGTGTGAGGGAGACATGATCACCACATTTAGACAATATATTACAGACCCCCGTCGTAGACAAAGGCAATTTTCAGTCTCTGAGGTCTGCATGAGCCTATTCTGGGATGCCATTTTGTAACGAATCTATGGCTGCATGGATACATAACGCGAATATCGAATTCTGGACCTTATGCACCAGCAGTACAAGACTTAGAAAAAAGAAGAAACATCCTTAATCTCACCAACGTTATATTGTTCTTAGGCTGAGCAATTTCTGTGTGAGTAAAAGTAGCAAAGGGGGCACAAAAACACCTCCTCTCGCAGCATGTTGGCTAGTAGCTCCTACCTTTGCAGAAATGCTTCCTCCATGCTATAAACAAGAGAATATGTGAAACAGGCCATAGTTAAAGGGAAGAGAAGAAGCAGGCAAAAGCCCCATCCTCACAAACCTGTATGAAATTCCAGCGTTTATGGAGGCTGCTCTTGACCTTTTCACAATCAAGGAGCTGAGGGAGCCGGCTTTTCATGTTATCCACCAGGCAGCGGGTATCAGGCAACAGAGTCGTGGTCCCAAGGGCCCCCAAGTGAAGGTATCCCTCCTTGGTGTAGCGGGCAAGCTGAGGGGGTGGGGGAAAAAGACTGTTAGTACTTCTCGAGTGTGATTAGAGAAGAGATGCAGAGGGGACTGAGCTAGTGAGTACAGGAGATGGGAATGACATGCAAAAGCCTGTCTCCGGAGATTTCTAGCTCAGTTTTGCAGACGGATGCAGGTGGCGGGGGGGGGGGGGGGAGGGGGGAGTTTGACACCTAAATACCTTTATGGCTCTGGGCTTTAATTACTAACAACCCCATGGGGTGGGATCCTTTGGCCTTTATTTGGTGTTGATACTATGCTAGTCATGGTGGTTTTAGATTGCAACCAGCTGGCTATTTTGGGGCATGCTGGACCATTCTAGTGGTTCTGAGATGCTTAGCTGTGGGTTCTTCTTTTGACAACTAAATGCCATTGTCGGTGTGTCCAGAGCAGCCCTCCAGCTATTCTAGGCATAGGTAGAAAATAGCAGCCAGTAGGTAAGGATAGCCAAGTGAAGGATTTGATTTGTGATCACGTCCCTCATGAACTGATCCAATCTTAGATCCCCCATATTGTTCCCTATATGTGTATATAGCAACAGATGATATAAAAGCCTCTTGGTGTAACCATTTCCAAACACTGGAGTATCCATCAGTATCCTGCTAACGCATAACTGTATATCTCGCGCCTCCCATGCACCCTGAAAATTCTGTCTGTTCTGGAGGAAATGTTGAATGATAGCACCAGAGGAAGGCATCCGAGCTGTCTTGTCCTCAGCCATGGAAAGAATGAAGTCTTGCTACTGGGCAGAAATTAGCTATCGGAAGACGACTGCCCCCATCATGTCCCTTCGAGTTGTTGACTGTCCAATGATCTGCATAGTTGTTTAAGAAAGGGCTGATATATTTGCACTGTTTAAAAAAATATTTCCCTAGACGTATTTAAATTCACAGAGTGAAAAGAGAAGAATGACAGCAGCCTGCCTTTTATAATTCAGGGGAAAGATATACACAGCTGCTTATTTAAATTATGAGTCACTCCATTATCCAGCAGACAAATGAGAAGTATTCAGCACATTAATTAACTGAATATATCTCTGACCCAGATGCTTAAAGAGAGGCAGTAAATCACACCGGGAGTTATGGTTATCTTGGTTGGAATAATTAAACATCCAAAATCAAGTTAAAAACAATGTAAAGGGGTTTGACTTGAACCAATAAAAGCAGATACTGATTATTAAGGTATTTGTTTCTAATTTCATCTTTACTTCACTATGTTGGTTTAGACATACAAGTGCATTGCTCTGGGTTGGCATGCATGACTGTGTCTCTCTCTAGTGACCATAACTGCATGCTGTAGTAGGATGAGGCCCTGAAACATAAACCCGTATCAGAGGCCCAGTATAAGGCCTGAGGCCTGAACTAAAGTAATGGTCAAGACTTTGCTAACATAAAGCAAAGTTAAGCTGTGAACCAGAGGCAGGCCCTGCTCACAGAAGCTGGCAAGGAAAGGGCTGATGCTGCAAAAAGAGACATACCTAAAAGGTACTGAACACCAGATATCAGAACATTTGCATACTTGTACATTCCACACACAACAAGGAACAAGCTGACCCATCCTAAAGACAGAGCCAAAAGGGTAATATGATGGATAGAGTTGTTTTGTTCGAACCAACATGTACAAGGTGAGAGGCGGCACCTTACTACATAGTGGGGTTGCACCTCAATACGTCAGGAGTGATGTGTAACTTGTTTGTAGCTGTGTATAAGAATGCATCCCTGAGTAGATATCTTTGTCCAGCCTAGGGGGCAGTGGAAAGTCCCGCCACTGACTGAGCTGAGTCCATTGTCAGGGAGCACATATGTACTAGCTAGCAGCACCTTAGCAGCACCTTGGACTTCTATGCCAGAGAAAGTTGGAGACTGTGTTTCTCTTCGATAATAAACCTGGTCGACGTGCCTTCATACCTTACTAGAGTCTGTGGTCATTGGGGGTTCTCTCGGGGTCTGCTGTGTCAGCTATCTGCGCAGAGCTGGGACAGCACACAGAGGGAACACACGCACGCAGCCGATTGATATCGACATTGAACAGAGCAGAGCACTACACCAGTAGCGTGCTATTTATTGACAGCTTCATCAACTCCTTCAGATCATTTGGCAGGGTTGTGGTACGTTTGGTGCTGAACTTCCCAGGTTCTCTCTCCAGGTGGGGCAAAGGGGGATGGATTCTGGCTAGAACTGGCTGAGGACAGGAGAGGGCTATGCAATGCCAAGCCGCCCCTGCTGTAGGGTTCCTTAAGAACATTATTCTAGTGGTGTAAATCTAAGCAAGACCTAAGCTACGGTAACTCACAGCAAAGGCCACTGTCCCCCAGCCATTCTGCCCACCACGCGCTCCTTGCACTGAAGAAAGCTTTGATGCAGTAGGACATGTAATATCATGATCAAACTTCCCCTGACTGTGCATTGACAAGTTCTTTTTCCCTGTGGTTTTCGCCAGAGCCTTCAGTTGTGTTAGGGTTGGGTCAGAACAGAAAGGAGTGCTTTCTAGCGGTTAATGCAGCACAATATAAATCAAGACTGCTGGGGTCTAATCCCAACTCTGCCACTGACCCACTGAACAGGCCCTGGGCAAGACACTTAATCTCTCTGTGCCTCAGGTTATTCATTTACAAAACAGGTATAATGCTCACCTGGCATCACAGGAGTTTAATTACTTAAACTCTGCAACATGTGATGAGACTGTCTGGAAAGAGGGCTACCATATGAACAGAGCGTTAGAATTACTCTAAGAGCAAATCGAATATTGCAGAATGGTGAAATTCTGGATTATCTGTTTTTAATGGCACTGATGTTTTTATGTTTCAAATCCTCAGCAGTGAAATTCTTGACTGACAGCATGTGTTTTAGTAAAGCAACCAAACTGAATTAGTATTTGAACATAGCTCACAAATCTTTCAAGGACTAAATATCAAACTCCTTCCTTTAACACTGTGACTTTAAGAAATCCATCGACAAGCGCAAGCATGCAGTACAAGTATTTTTCTTTATGTGCTTTTAAAACCTTAGTGACCATGTATATAATTATTGTATTAAGCATCTTTCCTTTCATTATGTTTGGCAGCTTCTCTTTAGCCTGTTGGCCTACTGCCCACAAGGCAATAAAATTTCTGTGCTTAGATGTTATCTCCTAATGTGGTGGGAAAAGTAACTAGAGCAAAAATCAAATCAGGTCCTGAGAGGAAGGGGCAATGGGAAAATGAAATAATCTGAAGAACAAACACGGATCTTATGAGAAATCTATCACAGTGGATATAGTAGATGTTCAACCTACTTGGTATAACAGCCAGATAAATAAAGCCCAGAATGCATTTCTGGATCAACTTCAGCATATTGCAAACTATTTGATCTAGCTCACTGTCAACCAAAACAGAGCTTGCAATTGCTTTACTCTTCAGTTTTTTTCATCAGCTCAAGGTGGAGGACAGTTATTCCTGGAAAGCATCACTGCTTGAAAAGGCTGTTTTGGAGTGTTAACGTTGTGCACGTGCCTTGATGAGTTAAATAAGTTTAAGGGTGTGATTTTCAAATAAGCTTAAGTGATTGAGGAGTACAAGTCCCCTTGTGTTCTGAATGAAGGATGAATGAAAGTTGTGATGTTTTGGTTCTAAAGTTACTGCCAACATTGTTGAAGTTGCGGTTTTGGTGCCCTCAGCTGAAGTAACATACTCTGCCTTCAGTGCAGAGGTGTGCAGGCCCCTCAGGGCAGAGGTACTGGGGGGACAAGTGTATGTGGGCAGATTGCAGGGGGATGCAGGACCTAAAATCTATTTTATAAGAGGGATAGCTCAGTGGTTTGACCCCTGGAGGCATTGTGGGGGGCTGGCACCACCACGGCTCCCTTGTCCCAGCTCTGTGCTCTTCCCAGGCCCCATTCACCCACAGAAGTGGAAGGTGAAGGCCCTGTGGTCATGCAGGAGCTGGTGCTGCTCAGGGGGCCTGCAGAGAGGGACTATTCAAGGCCAGGACCACATGTAAGTGGCAGCAGAGCTTGCCCCAGAACCAGGGCAGCAAGTCCCACAGGGAACCCTGGCCCCAACTTGCATGCAGAGCCTAGGCCTGACTCTCACAGGGAGCCTGGCCCCCTTCCCCAGCTCATCTGCCTCCACCACTGTTCTTCTCCCTATGCCCCCTGCCCGCCCGCCGGGCTATGTGCACCAAGGTGGCCCAGCCCACATTTCAGCAAGTGAGAGTGCATAGAAGTCGTGGGGAGTGTTGGGCGTCACACTTTCCACAGATCAAAATGGCAGGCTGTGAGATGTTACTTCTCACGGATGTACTCTACAGTGCTAACTTCTACAGAACATGTTGTTAGTATTCACGAATAGTCCTGCACTGGCAGGGACTGAACATGCTGCGGCCGAATATGGACATCTCTAGGGATTGGGTAGAAGAAGAAGAGGAAGCAAAACCATAGGAATTACCATAACAGACCTCTATGGGTAGGTCTACACTGCATTATAGACCTGAGTGAGACCCAGGCTTGTGGAGTGGGTGTTTCCAAGCCAGTGTTTGAGCAGCTACACAGCACGGAAAGCCTGGGTTTCAAATTGCTGAACCTGGGTCTCTCAGTCATGTTCATGTGTCCCTACTGAAAACCTTCTGAATTGAGTCCATGTCTTGACCTGTGTCCACATTGTAAAACAGAGCTTGGATCTGAGTCTCAGTGGGACTACGGGGGCTCTGATCAACCCCCTCAGCAGGGTCTGAGAACGTAGGTCTTGAGTGCGTGCTGACCTGAGCGAGTCTGATCAGTGTGGACAGAAGGGGGGTTGGACTCAGACCTGAGGCTGGGCTTAGCATGCAGTACAGACATACTCTATCAGACCACTATGATGTGAGGATTTTTAGAAAGGGGGAGGGGAAGAGTAAGAGGGAAAAACAGGGGAAAGGGAAGGAATCCAAGAGGACCCCTTAAAAAAAACCAACAATCTAGTGACCACACCGTTAAAGGAAATTAATATGGAGTTACACAGTCTCAGGCTAACTGCTGACTTTGGGCAAGGTTGAACACGTCCACGTGTAGTCCCATGAGATGTGCCTCTAAGTAACTGCTCGCCAACATAAGGGTTGCACAACCTAACCCCCAAATTAATAAGTGAGGTTGTGCTAAGGGACTGGTCCTAGAACCTCCAAGTATCACTATTCTAAATATCTTTCCAATGCGGAAGAGGATGGTGGAGCTCTGTCTCTGTTCAAAGGAGGTAGCAGCTGCCTATGTTTTTAAGAGGGAAGGAGGGGTAAAGTAAAGATTACATAATTTATTTAGCGAACCTGCAGCTTCTGCAAATTTAAACACAGTTGGGTAAGCCTCTCACTCTACAAATGCACTGGTGCATCATTCAGTTTGATCTCCTCATTTGTAAACCTGACATTAACAATATACACTCTTTGATTACTATTTCTGCCTGGTTACTCCTCTGTGATGGAAGAAAGTTAATTAGACTTCTTAGGACCTGGGAAATAAGTCTTGATGATGTTCCTTGACTACTGAAAAATAATTTAGAGTTGTTTAGCTTCTTTTCTGTAGAGGGCAGATTCTCAACTAGCCACAATACATAAGAGTACAGTATTTTCTTTTTTAAATAATTCAATCTAAATGCTATTTGTCCCCCATGATACACCAGTCTTCTGGATTATCTCACTATTAGTGGCTTTGTCCCAGCGTCCTGCTGCTTAACAAATTTGTTTGAGGAAAACATATTTTATCCTATAATTAAATGGAAGGCACTGCTGGATGGACATTATCTTGTATTATAGTGCCTTCTATTATGCTAATATATCACCACAGTTCTGTCACTCCAATGACAAGACTGTAATACATCATCAAAACACTTTGCAGTAATGATATATCACTTAAAAGATGAAGCTAACAAAGTGAGTCCAAGAGCAGATTCAATTTAATTACAGGATAAAGGGATTCCTCATCATTCACGCTTGGTGATGAATTAACCTAGAAATGAATGAAAGCCTTATATGAAAGAAGGAACACTAAAGGGAAGATAAACAGCGGAGACAAGCAAAACAAAACAAAACAACAACAACAAAAAAGGCCAGGAGACAAATGCGGGCATGGAGATACTTGGAGCAAAAGCTAAAAAAAAATAAAATAATAATCTAACCGGCAATACAAGCTGCACTATGTGTCTGACCGCAAGGCTCTGAAGCCAGATTGCATTTTACCAGAACGCCAAAATAACTTAGCAGACAAATCTAACTGTAAATGTTTGCTTTACGTGCCCAAATGCCATTCTCTTTTTTTGGAGCAGCTGGGCATACCATTAGATGCCCACATTAATTGGGGTCATTGTTTCTTTCATGGTTTGGAGAGGAAAGGAACAACGTGGATCAGAAAGAACAGGAAGAAAAATCTGCTTTGAGCTGGTTTCGTTGAGCCTGCCAGTCAAACAAACAGCAACGCAACATTTTAATTCAGATCACCACGTAGGAAAAGAAAACATCATTAAGCTTAATTATAAAAAAAAAAAAAAGTGGAAGGAAGAAAAAACCTGCTTTTAGTTATTCATCTCAAAGTCCAAGGTTAGCAGGCAGTATCAGTTTAGTTTCTCATACAGTCAGAAACTTAAAGGCATAAGCTTCCATCTACAAAGTACAATATGCAGTTTGTGCATAATTATTATTAAATGGCATATTCACAACAGTGGCTAAGTTATGTTTAGTAAAGAGCTACATCACTGGCTGATCTAGTTTATCCTTCCATTTGTACAAAGAATAGGATATCCATCCATCTTCGTCTTAAGGCTTAACTGTGAACTGATCCCATGCTAGGTACAGGTGGCCCTACAAGAGTTTTCAGTTCAGCTTCAGTGTGAGCTAGTATCCCATCACCGAGATGTTGACTGGAACTACTCTACCCTTGTGAATCTTCAAAGGTCAGGCTGGAAATATCTTGAGGATGGCTCTCAGGGTATTTCTGGCACATGGGCATGCAAATTTTCCAGCTGAAAGCCACAAGGGAAGATAACTTGTATCTGAACACATCAGAGCCCCTGAAATTACCCAGGGCCTTTACAGCAAGGGAGCCTTCTATTTATTCATTTTCCTGTGTATTTATATGGCCCCTTTCGTCATACTGTCCAATTGCCTCGTAACCGTGAATATATTTATCCTCCCAAGACTCCCTTGAGGTAGCTCAGTGCTGTTATTTTACAGATGGGGAGCTGAGGCAGAGATAAACTAAGTGATTTGCCAAAGGTCACATATGAAATCTGTCCTGGCGCTGGGACTTGACTCCCCAAATCCTAGGCTAGTACCCTAACTAGAGTACCATCTCTATGGGAATAGTGCTGGTGAACCATGTGCACTGAGGTGAGCTGAGCAGCTGAAGCCATTGCTGGTCACCCCACGAGAGCCAATATCAGGCCCTGTCTTTGGGCAAGTTACCAGTCACTGGATCAAGTCTACCTGACACCAGGGCCTTGCTGTAAACTTGAACTCTACCATAATCATCTCCTCTTTCATAAAACGGGAATAACAATATCTCCTTTGTAAAGAGCTTTATGATAGACAGATGGGGAAAAAAATCCTATAAAAGAGCTTGATTATATACAAGTGCTACCACAAGAGAGAGGAAGAGAGACAATTTTCAAACATGAGTTTGACAAACATCTCTGGTAGATGAAGTGGGCTGTAGTCCACGAAAGCTTATGCTCTAATAAATTTGTTAGTCTCTAAGGTGCCACAAGTACTCCTGTTCTTCTTTTTGCGGATACAGACTAACACGGCTGCTACTCTGAAACATCTCTGGTAGTCTATCCTACCACTGCTAAAACTACAGTGTGGAGCCAGAGCATGGCTGGAATCAGTTACATGGGCTGGAACAGCTTTTTGCCAGCCAGAAAACTAATGCTTTAGCTGCAAATCTTTTCAATGAATTAATTACCTCAAACAAGTTTAGGAACCTTTCTGTCTTGCAGGAGACCGTTTTCCCCTTGCACTCCTTTCTGGTGTATGTGAGAAATTGGTTTCCTTAGGCAAGCTTTTTATTATGCAAATATCTGGTGAGCACTTACTATGATGGTCTTTATTGTGTTATATTTCACAGTTTTGATCTTAATGAATGCAATTGCAGCCCTGAGCTCTCTCATGCAACACTGGTAGAAGAAACAGCAGAATAAACCTTAGAGCCTTCCTTTCTCACAACTTCTAATGAGAACCTCATTGACCCCAGAAAACATGGAGATGTTGGCTTAGAGAACAACTGGGACCAGGAATTAAGACTTCACCCTGAGTCCTTGTAGGACGCTTATGCACTTTTTAAAATAATAATAATAAATGGAGATATCCTATCTCCTAGAACTGGAAGGGACCCTGAAAGGTCATGGAGTCCAGCCCCCTGCCTTCACTAGCAGGACTAAGTACTGCTTTTGCC
Source organism: Chrysemys picta bellii (assembly GCF_011386835.1). Taxonomy (NCBI): domain Eukaryota; kingdom Metazoa; phylum Chordata; order Testudines; family Emydidae; genus Chrysemys; species Chrysemys picta. Next base: position 13,441,685 of record NC_088809.1, read on the forward strand.
CCAGATCCCAAAGTGGCCCCCTCAAGGGCTGAATTCACAACCCTGAATTTAGCAGGCCAATGCTCAAACCACTGAGCTATCCCTCCCCCTTTTGAGATGAAGGCTTGATAGGGAGCTCACTTTGTAGGCAGAGTGAACTTGTCAAACAGTGGCAGTTTATAAAGGTACCTTTAATTGGCCTCTCAGAGTTGGTAAGACAACTCCCACCTGTTTATGCTCTCTGTGTGTGTGTATATATATCTCCTCAATATATATTCCATTCTATATGCATCCGAAGAAGTGGGCTGTAGTCCACGAAAGCTTATGCTCTAATAAATTTGTTAGTCTCTAAGGTGCCACAAGTACTCCTGTTCTTCTTTTTAAAGGTACCTTGGATCTCGGATTCTATTCTGTATAATTTTATATACCCCCTTATTACTGTTGTATCGGAATGCTTTTAATCAATGTGTCAGGTGTGGCTAATTTTGTTTCTCATCCTCTGCCCCAGGCGAGAACGGTGTGGAAGTGTAGTGCTTTGTTTGGGTAGAGTTGGTTTTAGATGGTAGATTTAAAAACAACAATTAGAAGACATTGTCACGTATAGGGCGATATACATGATGCTGTCCATCTGGAAGACAGAGGGAATCAAAAACCAAAACCAAGAGAGTAGAGCAAGGGAAATAATATATCACAGGCAATAAAGTTTCCAGAGCCTCTGGAATAACAGTCAGTCCTTCCCTTTCAAAAAACCCCACTCAAAGGCAGATGACTTGCCTTCTAATAAATAAAACTCTACCTGAATGTGGACTGGATCTTGGCACACTAATGATCCAGGAAAAGTTTTTCTAGCAAAGGGCAAATGATGAAATCCCTTCAGTTCAGATGTTGAGCCAGAGGAGGTAGGGCGAGTAATGCCTGACCTGATTGTTCAGTGCTGTGCACAGATTTTATAGTAGGGTAAAAGGGGAGCAACAGAAGAAAAGAGAACTATGAAAGATGGGTTGCCGGCAGGTTTGCCTTCCCAATTCCAGATGTAGCCATTATCTACTGGTGCATTTATTCTCTGAGCACACTGACTGTGGAATGCTCCATCTGTATCCTTTCCACCTCACCTATTGCTTGATTGTGCTCCTATAACAATGGGTAAATCTCAAGCACTTCAGAGGCTGAAGTTGGATACACACCCAAAAACTTGGATCTTTAGCTAAATTATCTGAAAAACCTCTTGCGTGTGTATATATAGATTGGGCTGCAGATCTCATGAGAACTAGTTCCAATATTTCCTGGGTTTGGTTGGGCTGGAATTTAATGATTTCTGGTGTCTCCTGCTTTTGGTCAGGTAGGAAAAAAAAAACTAAACAACAAGTGGCCTATCGTATTATGGCTCTTCTACTTCCAGAAGTATCATGAACTTGCTTTGGACCCTCTTCATCTCCATGGAAGAAGAGCATTTTGAGGAGGGATATCAATGAAAAGGTGATGACTACCTGGCAGATGTGAACAGGATTGCGCTCCCAGGTTATGAGGAAGCACAAAAGTAGACATACAGGCCAAAATAAGAGAAGGATGCAAAGTGATAAAGGAGCCTTGGCAAGTTATCCTTGGAGGCTTGCAGATCTTGGAAGCACAGCACAGTTTCCATCCCCCCAGCTTTAAGGATGGATGCATTGGCACTGTTTATGCAGTACCTATTCAATGGCTACTCATAGGATTTCCAATTCCAGGGCTGTCCAGCCAGCACCATTCAAGTATAGTGAATTTACTAAGTTTCTTTTTAAAATATTGAAGGATAAAATTATATCATGGGCTAAGGTGAGCCATAATACCGCAAAAACACACCATGATCTTTAGCCCAGAATGTGATTTGAATTAACACAGTGGTTCAAAGAGCCTTTTGGTTGGCCCATATTTTCTTAGACAAGTAAGAGGCTAAGGTCTAGTAAGGCTCCATTTAAGTCCTCACCTAGTTGAAAGAACATTCTAGTTATGCCATCGGGGGAAGGGGGAGGGGGAAAAAAACCCACCGCCATTTGCTTTGTTTTCCCATGTGTCTCTTTACCCTGCTGGTAACAGAAAAATAAAATGCCTTAATGTGTTACATGTGCATGCTCTATTTTGCTGATTGGCTATTTGCTTTCAGCATTATTTATCCATGTCGTTTTTAAATTAAGATTTTATGCATAGCTCTCTCAAGATTATGGTAATTTAATTTGGAAAATTGCTCTAAGTGAATGGAAAAAATATAACCCCCCCACCCTCTTCATTTTTCAGATGACGACCAGCCTTGTCATTTGAAAGTTTAAATGAACAGACCCCACTGCATGTCTTTATTATGCTTTGCAGCTATCTCGGCCAATTCTCTGTTACTTGTGCACAATGTATAACAGAAAATAAATCCTAACCTGAGGTCCCCAGCCGTGGCATGGATACAGTATTGCTGTGTGGTTCTCCTGTGGACCCTGGTCAAGGCATACATCTTTCGCTTTGTTGTTACGAAGCTGTAGAAACAAACATCGCATATTTACGTGTCTGTCCCTTACGGGAGGGAAGAATGTAACCCATGATCACAGTGAAGTCCCCGGCCTTTAGTGTTATGGAAAAGAGAAGATGCTTTACCACATCATACGCAATAGGTTTCTGTGCTGCATACACAATAGTTTTAATAATGACTTGCATTTATACAATAGCCACCACTAAAAACCTATTGTTTACTGACAATTGCAATGATTTCAGTTGCCTCTGTATTTAGGATATTAGACATGTGTGGTGGTGATGTTTTCAAGTCTTCCACTGTATGGTTTGGGGGGGGGGGGGTCAATGCAGCACTCCTTATTCCTTAGCCTGAAGTGCTCTAGAAGCCCTGAAATAAAATTCAGAGTGTCTTATGTGGGTGCAATGATGGAGTGTGTGGGAAAGAGGGCACCAGGAACCCTTTTCATGCTACCATGAGAGAGCAGGATGGGACACAGGCCTAGCGACTAGGCAAAAGTCCCAACCCATTTGCTCAGGGACCCAGAGGACGCCGTCAGCCATTTTGGAGACATGCTCAGAGCTCTCAGCTCTTGTGCCCATGTTGCAGTTGGCAGCAAGCACTGGCAACACCCCTTTTCGGAAGAGTAATAGAGAGCATAGGGATCAATGCAGTGCTTCTTGTGGGCAAGACTGCAGAGTGTTTATAGCTTTTAAATCATAATGCTGATCCAAGCTGTGGCTGCAAGTGAAACTGGCGCAGTGTTGACCTTAGTCAGGCATTTTTAAGGAACTTAGGAGAAGGAGGGTAACTGAGGGATGGGAAATACTACTGGCCTGGGAAAAATTGAGGAAACTGAAAAGATCTTTTAGGCTCAAGGAGAACCTTGCGCATACTAATACAGACATGGTGTAACATTTATACTGTAAAGTGAATGAAATGTTGAGAGATGAGTCAAGCACTGAGATTTGCTAATGTGTACAGTCATTTGTTCTCCAGAATCTCCCCATAGACACCAACTGAAGTTATATCACATATTAAAAATTCCTGTCTCTATTTTCAGCTTAAAAGACATCAATAACCTTGGTGTGGGACATGTTCTTGGGATCCATGGGCTGTTTCAGCAACTCCGCCAGGGCAGTCATTATTCCATGGGAAATGTATTGCAATGGATCATTACTACTTAATTTCTGTGAATAGCTGTTTTTATAATTCTCTTGTGGTCCCAATGCCAGTCAATACTGAATTCAGTCTCTTTCCATGGCACAATGGTAGGGCTGTGGGGCAAAGGATTACACCCTAGAGAGCCCATATGTCCAGGCCCCTGCAAACTGGCAAAAGTTAGGTCAAGTGTAAATTAAGAAATTACTACAATAGGACAGCACATTCCATACACACACATATTATATATATTATAAACACACAAACACACACACACACACACACACACACACACACACAGGCTTATCCAATGGAGTTAGCAGGCACTATACACAATAGTGTGGTAACTATTTAAATGTTTGGGTATATATGGGACCCCAAAATCGGGAATGAACCTAAAGCTCAAAACACTATAGGGAACGGTGAACAGATTCTAAAATGCAGCTATTCAGGACCATCTTGAAAGGTGTTTCTGATTATATACACATTGGCATGCTCATGTGTCATTCCTTTATACAATATGATACTTATCAATCTGTGTTAAGAGCATGCTTTGTCTTAATTACCTCCCCATAGGCAATAGTATTATTGTATCTCCTCATTTCTGGGTAAACATGGTCCAGGTACCACTGGAAATTCTTACACTTTAAGCTTTTTCTTAATGCTTTTCTCTCCGAGACATCCCCAATGTCAATGCCTGGATTCTGAAAAAGAAAAAAAAGACACACTCGGCACCTTAGGTAAGAGTTTATTCTTGCCATGTTATTTAACAAAGGGATTGGGTTTCCTTGAATTCTCATATGGTTGCCGAACAGCTTGAAGATTTCCAAAAGCCGCTCTACATACAGGTGGACTATGCTATTTTCAAAACCCACACACACCCATTTCTTAAAAACAAAACAAAAACCCACAAAACACACTTTGTCCAAGAAGGTCAATAGAAAGGCAAGTATCGCATAGCCTAGGGTTACCATACGTCCGGATTTTCCCGGACATGTCCGGCTTTTGGGGGTTCAAATCCCCGTCCGGGGGGAAATCCCCAAAAGCCGGGCATGTCCGGGAAAATCGGGAGGGAGGGATGGAGGGCTCGGCCGGGGCCTCTTTGGCCGGGGCCGGTGCGGTGCCGGGCCGGGGTCGCGGGGCCGGGGGCATGGTGCCGGGCCGGGTGCGGGGCCGGGCGGGGAGCCGGGGGCGCGGTGCCGGGAGCCGGGCGGTGCGCCGGGCCGCGGTAGCGGGAGGGTGCGCCGGGCCGCGGTAGCGGGGGGGTGCGCCGGGCCGCGGGCCGGTCCGGGGTAGCGGGGGGGGTGCGCCGGGCCGCGGGGCCGGGCGGGGAGCCGGGCCGGGGCCAGCGGGGGGGTGCGCCGGGCCGCGGGCCGGGCCGGGGTAGCGGGGGGGGTGCGCTGGGCCGGGCAGGGAGCCGGGCCGGGGCCAGCGGGGGGGTGCGCCGGGCCGCGGGGCCGGGCGGGGAGCCGGTCCGGGGTAGCAGGGGGGTGCGCGGGGCCGCGGAGCCGGTCGGGGATAGGGGGGGGTGCGCCGGGCCGCCGGGGGCCGGCAGTGCTGGGCGGGCCGGGGGTGGTCGGCCGGGGCCGGCACCCCAGGGCCCGAGCCGACCCAGGCTGGAGCCGCGGGGGGCCAGCCTGGGCCGCGCCTCCTCCCCCCACACTCCCCCTTACCTGCTTCAGGCTTCCCGCGAATTAAATGTTCGCGGGAAGCAGGGGAGGGGGCGGAGACTTTGGGGAGGGGGCGGAGTTGGGGCGGGGCCGGGGGCGGGGCTGGGGGCAGGGCCGGGGGCCCCGTGGAGTGTCCTCCATTTGGAGGCACAAAATATGGTAACCCTAGCATAGCCACAACAAACAGGAAGAAATAGTACTCAGATTGATGTGAAGTGGGCAGGAATTCAGAGACAACAAGTAAGATTTAGGAAGCTGGAAGAACTGGCTTTTGAGGAAAGATTAAGAAACCATTAGTCAGTGGGCTTTGGATCAGTCCCTAAAGCCAGAGAATTTCCTGAAGGGATCAGTGCCCAAAATGTTCAGAAGAGCTCAGTTTCTATTTAGGCACCAAAGTAAGAGTCCGTCTGGCCATAGGTTATTAGACGGGGAGGGACTGAGTGCTGAGCTCTTGTGAAAATCTGTCCCCTGTTGTGGGTACTGTACACTTAAAAATCTGTCCCTCCTAAAAGAACGAAATTCGTGAAACTTCGCTAAGAGATGGCTGAGGAGTGAGCATGTTTAGGAAGGTGTAAAAGAAAAAAAAAAAAGACTTAGGGCATCATGGGAGAATATAACCAAGAGTAATAGAATAAAATTATGGAGACAATTAAGTTTAGGCTGAACCTCAGGAAAACCTCCAGACAATTTCAGGTATGATTCAACTTCGATGACAGGGTATAAAATCTGGATGAAGTGAGCTGGGATGATGTGCTAAGGAGGTCCACAAACCAGTCAGACTGAAATATTCAGTGCATGGTGTTTTACACTGAGCAAACATGTTCCATATATTATATAAAAACAAAAAGGAGTCAATACATGTTTGCACTGAAGAGGTTTTATAATGGATATGAACAAGTGTACTTTAAAATTAAACCCTCACAGGGTGACTAATAATGCCCATAGAAAATTCCTGAACCATTTGAAAAAGACTCAGCTGCTCTTAAGACCATTACTAGGGAGATTCCCGCTGCTCCTTAAGCATAGAACTCTACTGCCTTCAAAGCTTGGGATCTAATTTTCTACTCTCTGTGGTAAGCTCAACCCCCCCCCCCAAAAAACTCATCCCAAGAGCAAGCCCCCCAAAGAAACTTTTATTCACTTGCCTCTTACACAGAAAGGTCTAAGGCTTGGGTCTGAGCCCACTCAACTTGCTTACAACCCTATCCCAAGTTAGCCAGGAATGATTGCAGATACAGCCTAAAAAAAGCCAGAAAGCAGTCAGAAGTCAGACTCCTGCCAACTCTCTTTCTTCATCACATGCACTTGGAGTACCCACAACACTCAGATCTTTTAGCCCCAGCTCATGTGTTTCACAACAGCATATTAATTAGGGACCATCTGCAGTCCCCAGCATGTCAAATCAGGAAGCCCTTTCAGAAGGTTAGTACCTAATCAACCGCACCGAAGTACCCTTTGTTCTCTGACAAAGAACAAAGGCTACGTTACTGCGTGGCCAAATGCCAGTAAATCTCCACAGACATAACCTTTCTTCAGACTACAATGGCAGCACGCTCAAAACGCTCATCCCTCAAGGATGGTGTTTTCTTACAAGCAGGCTCTACTGTAACAGGACGACAGGCTGCTGTACTAAATGGAATTCATCTTTGTTTGGATGTGCTCTATAAAGCCTAAACATATATTTGGCAATCCCTCTGCAGGCAGAAGCTCCTATTCAAGTCAAAAGGAGTTTTTCCTGGATATGGACATCCAGAGTGGCTCCTTGAAACTAAAATTTAATAAGGGCATAGGTAAACAACTCTGTTCACTAGTGACACAGCCACTCAAGTCAATAGTCTTCTTATGTACTTCTATGGGGAGTTGGATCAGGCCCTATCTAATGTTCACGCACAACTGCTATTGGAGGCATGAAGTACTACAAGCCGAGGCCCCAATCCTGTAAACTGGCCCATATAGGCAGACACTTATGTTCAAGCATTTATGTGGAGTAAACGTAGCCACCAAGGATATCACAATGTATTGTACTATTTACAGCAGCTACACAAACACATATCTGTTGGAATTGGAGCCCATTTCATGAATAGCTGTTCCATTGTCTTGGATGTTTGTGTATCTAAGGCATCTGTAAACATGGTTTCTAAATGCTATTTGTCTCTAAACTAAGGTCTTCAGGGCAGAGACCCTGCTTAGCCTATGTTTGTAAAGCACTGTGTTGAAGGCTGGGAACTTGGAATAGAAATTGTTTTCCCAACAATTTTTGTGGAATACACTCAACAGAATGAGCTTGGGCTACAAGTTGGAGAATTTACAATGACGTTGCTATTATGGAAGCGATGGTTCCTGTTACTATGGGTCTGTGTCGCAAGGCATGCAACGTACATTCACCACCTGAAACAGTGTGTTAAAAAGACATTTACTGAGTGTGCAGAAAGATTTGATTGTTTTCTGTCTTTCTGTGGGATTAAAGACTAAATTTGCTGGGTAATGTCAGTGATATAAATACACAGTAAATATGAATTGAAGCATGAGGCAAATACATTGTGTGTTTAATCTTCAGAAACAACAAGCCAAACCCTCAGCTGGTGTTAATCGGCATAGCTCCACGGACTTCTATGTCCTCCAGTAATATCCTCCATCAAAGTCAACGGAGCTATGCTTATTTGCACCATCAGTATCATGATGCAAAAGACAGCTATGTTTATTTAAGATGTTAAAAAAATAAGAGGTAAGAGTACATGAATTGAGGAAAAGCTGTACCTCCAGTGGCAAGTTCCATGCAATGTAAACGTGAGACTTGTAATCGTCCATCCACACTTCGGCCACTCGCAAAGCATTCCGCTTGGTGTAGAAACCAATGTTATTGTTGTAGGGCTTCTTCTTGCGTTCAATGTGAGCAACTCTGGAGCACGGCAGGACTTCCATGCTGCCACCACACAGCCACACCTGAAACAGAGCAGAATAAGATGTGCAACCAGTCAGTTGAAGAAGGACTGAGTTTTCAGATAAGAATCCAGCACATTAATCTCTGCTGCTCTCAGGGTACAATCATCCAAAAATGGAGGAGGAGAAAGAAGGGCTGTTCCCCCCTCCCCCCAAATGAACTACCACAGTCCGTTGACCACCATGTGGATGACAGCATAGTCTGATAAAGGCTCTGTAATACCTGAGAGCCCAATCCTGCAAATACTGTCAATGTAGTGCTCACTACTGAATCCCAATTAGACTACTCATCGTAGCAAGCACTCTGTAGGGAGAAATCGGGGCCCTATTTAAATCAATGGCAAAACTTCCACTTAGGGTGACCAGACAGCACGTGTAAAAAAATCGGGAGAGGGGGTCCGGGGTAATAGGTGCCTATATAAGAAAAAGCTCCCAAAATCGGGACTGTCCTTATAAAATTGGGACATCTGATCACCCTACTTCCACTGGACTTCAATGGGGCCAAGATTTTGCCCTACGTTTGGTAAGTGTCTGCAGGATTGGGCCCTTAGTTTACATGGCTGTTACTCTTGACCAATAGAGTGCACACACCACTTCTTTTGTTCAAGTCATAGTGGTGTCTGCGACGTATCAGCATTATTGATGCCGACAATGGCACCAGAGGTCTGGAAAGGGCCCGATCCAAGCTCACTGACTTCAACTGGAGACTTTCCATTGATTTGGATCAGGCCTTGAATTCAATTCTTGGCCATGTCCAATCCTGGAAATCTGTTGGGAAGGAAGCAAGCCCTAAGCCTTTTCCACAGCTGTAAGTGCCTAGGGCACTCTGGGTGACCAATGGAATATCGGCAATGTTTGACTCTACAAGAAAGGTAACGCAGTGAAACGGATTGTAGGGACAGATTTCTCTAGGAAACATTTGCTCATGCTTCCCCGCTGGCGCCCCCCCACCCCCATGGTTTAAATGTCTTTAAATCGCAGTTTATATTTTATTACAATAATTTCAAGTCTTCATTCTCTCATACAGAAATGAGGCATACAACCAACAATATATTCTTTCCAGAAACCTTTATGTAAAGTCTTAGCATACCTGTACTCTACAATCCCTGGTTTTTAATCCATTTTAAATTGATAAAGGATCATATCCAGGGCTCTAGGCACTGGACAGGTATGACACAAACGCATGCCAGGTATGCCTCATGATCACAGTTGAGCCTATTTTGTGGTGTTATTCATTAATGTTTTGCATAATTATTATAGCACAGTATCTGAGATTATTTCCAGGCCCACCACTTTTTATTCCATTTGTGTGCTCCAATTTACATTGGCCTCATTCCGTATGGTATCACATTCTGATCTCCGTTACCCTGAAGTAAATCGAGATTAATTGCACTGGCCCAACAGGCGCACAATTCTAGGAGACACACAAAAAGAGCATCCATATGTACCCATTCAGAACTCTATGGCTACAGAGGTGACCCTTAAGAGCTCACCACTTGTATCTACGAGATACTAAGGTAAGCGCCTCTAGGAGTTATTCCCTTGCACTTCCCTATGTTAATAATGACAAAACTGAAAATATTTAGTTATCCAAGGCAATTAGCCAGTTTTTATGAACCTCCACCATTTATTCAAATGGATAGGTTCAAACGCCTGTTTTCATGCACAAATGCGGAACGACAACGAGCGAGAGTGCATCTTCCAGGAACACATTGGAGCTAATGCTGTACCTTCCTTGCTCTCAACAGCACATATACCCTGGGTATTATTTGTATTCCAGGAGTTCCTAGGAGCCCAAATCATGTATCAGGATCCCACTGTGCTAGGTGCTGCACAAAACAACACAGCAAACCTACCCTGATTCTGAGGTTTGCCCTTGACTTCTAACACCACCAAAACAAAGATAGAATTCAGAACTGTGTCACTTGGCATGCATCTGAGCAACCCTAAGAGCATATTTTATTTTAGAATCACCACATTTCAGTGTTTCCAAAATGAAATATTATGGGATTTCAGTTCCAAGACAAATTTTCAGATTTTGGCTTTTCATCCTGATTGAGGACAGAGAATTTTCATGTGGTCAGAATTATTGTCACAGAACTAAAATTCTTTTCCCCAACACTACTAGTTAGCAGGCTTGGGACGCAATTATTATGGTCTTGTGTTTTACTCACAATCACAATCTTTTCATATGAAACAAAAAGTTTATGTTTCAGGAATAAATGTACAAAGAATCTCTGGACAAATGTATATGGTAGTAAACTAAAGGATAATGTCTCAGGTATCATTTGAAGGGCACTGATATGTGTATACATACACAAGTCTGTTGCAGTAAGATCAATAAAATGCAATTATGATAGGAATGACCATGCTCTACCCTCAAATAGATCAAGCTGTCACAATAAAATAAATAAAAATGGACACATCTCTACCAAGTATTTCCTACCTGGTGAGAACTGTAGCAGAGAGAAATAATTCCAATGTGATTTAAAACCAAAATTTGTTTAACTACTTGTATTTTTATAGAACTTTTCATCCTAAGAACATTCATATCTATTAAGTCTCATCAAACTCCTGTGAAGTAGGCAAATATTATTCCTCTTCCCATCTGTACAATGAGGACAAGGCACAGAGCGGCTGTCACTTGTACTTGCTCACACAAAACCAGATTGGGTTTCCCTTGCTGACACTGGTGGGCAGTGAAGTGGCTGCACTGAAGTGGCCCAGAGGGACTAGGCAGAGAATAGAATCCAAGAGTCTTGGCTTCCCTTCTTGTACACTGAGCATTAGATATACTTCTTTCAGTAAGTTCAAATTGATCTATTATACGCATATCTATACCCTGTTTAAATAGGACTAACAGTAACTTACTTTGAACGCTGAGTTTCCATATAGGTGTTATTAGGAAGACGTCCAGATATTGTTCTCTTTGCTCCAATAAGAAAAGAAGTACAGGACTAACCTTCCAATTAAGCCATCTTCCCAATGAGCCGAAGAGCCACTTAAAGTGACTTAATGTGGGTCTTAAAGTGACGCAAGTGCTTGAAATGCCATAAGCCTTTAACACACATTAGTACTTAAAGCTACCTATATGTTACAGTGTCTTAATCTGCCTTAAGTCTTCAGACAGCTTTGCACATGTAATTGAGAAGTTCATTGGGAAGGGCTGTGTTTCATTTACTCACCACTCATATCCCTGTTGAGTGTCTCTCAATTAAGCTTTAAAAAAAAAAAATAAAAAATAAAAAAAAACTGGTTGCCTGGGAACCATCCCCATTAAGTGGCTTTCCCAATTAAGTGTATAGAAATCTAGATGATCGCAAAAAACCTGTGCAACCATGAGGCATTGTTTGCTACAATAGCTCATATTAACTAGTTAATATGTTCCACACAGTTAACTGACTGTATGCAGGATTTTTCCATTACTCAGGGGATCAAACATTAGCTGTGAAAGGGAGAACATAAAATAAATCGCAACACTTAGATCAATGAGGAAAAAAATCCACTTTTAAATTAAGTCACGTTTGGCCTATTTAACTTGGCACTGTCCTTTATACATATAGTTACAAAAGGAGCATATTATTTTTTAAAAATATGCATGTTTAGGGTAGAATGCATGTTTCAAAAGTTTACTGTGGTATATTTCCTGGTGGGAAAAAGAATCATGAAAGTCTTCATTATTTTTCAGCATAAGACAAATATGTAACAGCTATTAGCCAGCCATTCATCCATCCAGAAAGATGTAAAACTGGATGCATCTCCCTCCAGTAATTGATAATGGTGACTGTGTAACCTCTTCTCTATCCAGCATAGAAATACAGGTCATGGGGATACTAGAATACATAAATATTTTTTTTGAACTAAGCTCTATGGAGCGAATCTCAGAGAAACAAATAAAAAAAATAAATCTTTCACCCACAGACTTTTGAAATACACAACAAAAGAGCGGTAGGTGATGCGTTTCCAATTATCTCCCAAACAAATTTATTGCCTTAGGAATTAATGAGAAAAGAATATATAATGATTTGTCTTGTGTAGTGAAATTTACTAGTGATGTTGAAATGAGATCAGTTATCTCTTTTCTAGACATTTTTGGCATATACAGGAAGGGGGGAAAAATGGTAAATACATGATGAACCAAGTTTGACAATTTCACTACACTACGGGGGCCATTTAACTTTCCCTTCCAATCACCCTTTTCAAGCAGGGAAAGTTCACTGGTATGGTAATAAATTCATGAGCTTTTTGGCATCTCAGTTTCCTTGAGGATACAGGGAGGCCATTGTGGGGAGCTAAAGTAGAAAGGAGAACTGATTCTGGACACAGCAATATGGAGTTAGGATCTCCAGATGCATAGATGCCAACTTTTCATCAAGTAACCCATCTTACTCTGCAGGCCTGGGTGCCAGAAATCAGGGGCTTGCTTCAACTCCCACTGGTTTTAAAAGGTGTTGGATCAAGCCCCAGGAGAAAAGTATGTGTTATCCTGAGCACACAGGCTGTCGGGGGAAAAAAGAAAGAAAGAAAAACATATTGCCAGCAGCATGAGCAGGGAGGCACCGGAGGCTGAAGAAGCCTCCAGCCATGAAAGAATCACTCAATGGGAAATGTCGGGCAGGTCCTTTCCACAGTTAAATACTTGCACTGTAGGTGCACTTGCACAATTGGTTGTGATGGTGTTTTTTTTTTTTTTGGTGCTATGCCAGACCTCAGCGTTTTTCAATGGAATTCATCCTGACGAGCAGATAGTGTGCATCTGGGAAGACGCCATGCATTCATTTCAAGTTTGCATTTGCAAAATAGGAGAGGCATTTTTACATGGCTTCCCCCTCCAGCAAGAGCAATTTGCATTTATTCCTCTCAAATGACAGCTAGGAATCAATCATTCACTGTGCTTGTGACTATCCTGAAAAATAAAAAGATACTGACATGAGTGGAAGGTATATGCCCTCAGGGCTGAGATGGGACCAGGAGATGAAGCACTCTGTAGCCTGTCAGAGAAAAAGGCTATGTGCTCTAGGATTGCCACCTGCTAAGATTATTGCACGCACTTTAATAGAAAGAGAATGGCTGATTACTTTAGGAAATGCAATATACAAATGGTGTGTGAGCGAGAGAGACCCAGGAGATGCCAGGTTAACTAGATCAGCTCATCTCTACTCACTCTCTCACTCATGCCCGTCACCCCAGTCGGGGTATGGGCCGCCAACCACAGATCTCCAGAGTCCTTTATCCTGGGCCATTTGCTCTAGCTGGTTCCAGGTATAGCCCATTTTTTTGCTATCAGCCTGAAGGTCGCGTCGCCAGGTGTTTCTTGGACGGCCTCTTTTCCGCTTGCCTTGGGGGTTCCACCGCAATGCCTGTCTAGTGATGTTGGTTGGCTGCTTGCGTAGTGTGTGTCCTATCCAACCCCACCTTCTCCTTCTAATTTCTTCCTCTGCTGGAAGTTGATGGGTCCTCTCCAAGAGGTAGATGTTGCTGATGGTGTCTGGCCAGCGGATCTGGAGAATCCTTCTAAGGCAACTATTTATGAAGGTCTGGATCCTCCTGGTGGTTGTTTTAATTATCCTCCAGGTTTCAGCTCCATACAATAAGACTGATTTCACGTTGGAATTGAACAGTCTAATCTTTGTTGCCAAAGACAGCTCTCTAGAGCTCCAGATGTTCTTGAGCTGTAAGAAAGCTGCTCTTGCCTTACCAATCCTTGCTTTGATGTCTGCGTCTGTGCCACCCTGTTGGTCGATGATACTGCCTAGGTAGGTGAAGGACTGCACTTCTTCCAGAGGGATTCCATTCAGTGTGACTGGGTCATTACTGATGGAGTTAATCTTGAGGATCTTGGTCTTGTCCTTGTGGATGTTGAGGCCAACCTGTGATGATATGGCTGCCACTACGTTGGTCTTCTCTTGCATCTGCTGTTTGCGATGCGAAAGGAGTGCAAGGTCATCGGCAAAATCCAGGTCATCAAGCTGGGTCCACAACGTCCACTGGATTCCGTTCCTACGCTCATAAGTGGATGTCTTCATAATCCAATCAATGACAAGGAGAAAGAGAAATGGTGACAACAAGCATCCTTGTCTGACTCCGGTTCGCACCTGGAAGCTGTTTGTAAGCTGCCCTCCATGGATCACTCTACAGTGTATGCCATCATATAAGTTCTTAATCAGGTTGACCACCTTTACTGGGATGCCATAGTGCCGAAGGAGCTTCCAGAGAGTCTCTCGATCCACGCTATCGAATGCTTTTTCATAGTCAACAAAGTTGATGTACAATGAGGAGTTCCACTCCATAGACTGCTCGATTATGATGCGAAGCGTTGCTATCTGGTCCGTGCATGATCTATTTTGCCGGAAACCTGCTTGCTCATCTCGTAGCTGTGGGTCGACGGCATCCTTCATTCTCTCTAAGAGAACTCGGTTGAAGACCTTCCCTGGCACCGACAGAAGTGTGATTCCTCTGTAGTTGGCACAATTGCTGAGGTCTCCTTTCTTGGGGATTTTAATAAGATATCCCTCTTTCCAGTCTGCTGGAATCACTTCTTCTTCCCATATCTTCTCAAAGAGGGGGTATAGCATTTCCACTGAAACATCCAGATCTACTTTCAGGGCCTCTGCTGGAATATCGTCAGGTCCAGCCGCCTTCCTATTCTTCATCATAGTGATGGCTTTTCTGATCTCATCTCTGGTTGGTCTATCACAATTGATTGGAAGGTCTTCGTTGGCTGGGTCAATGTCTGGTGGATTTAATGGTGCTGGTCTATTCAGGAGTTCCTCAAAGTGCTCCGCCCAAAGGACCTCTCTGGTGGAGTTTCATCTCTACAGCCACAGAAATATTGTTCACAGTGTTAAGTAGTTAAGAACAATTTCCTTTCCTGTTCCCTTTGCCCTCAAAGAAGTGCCATAACCATCCATTTGCTTTGCTACTGTCGGACGGCAGCAGCAATCACCCTAAAAGGAATGTTCTTTAAACAAAATGACCCTTCACAATCAGTCTAACGTCAAAGCAACTTCTCAAGCAAAAAGCATAATCCAGGTCTAGTGATCAGGGTTGATGCTGCCCTCATGAAGTAGGTAAAACTCCAAGTTCAGTGGGAGCATCTCCCTGCATAAGCATACGGGTCTGTACACCTTTTCAGTACTCTCTGATACCTCTTGTGAGAACTCCCTGGACTGGGACTCTAATCCCTGTTCTGCCACTGATTCACCCTGTCTGAATCTCTGCCTCTAGACATTAATTTCCTCATCTGTAAAATGGGACCAATAATATGTGTTTGATTTACTAGCTAAGCTCATCCTTTGCAATCCATGAAGGAAGGTGCACTGTAAGTGCAAAAGATTCTTACTGTTACAAATGTGGTCTATGAAGCACACAGAAAGGTTTGTTTTGCTCATATTACTGAAGTGATTTTTATACTCCATACACAACTTGTGTGGTATGTAGGTCAATTGAGCCCTAATCCTGTTTTACTACTCCTCTCCAACAAGTTAAGCACATGCTTAAGTACTTTGTCGGATTGGGCTGAAGCATAAATGGCTACGTAACGGGGTCAGCACCTGCCTCTTGTGAGCGCTCCCTTCCCTGGCCAATAATGCCTGCAATCACAGTTCTTTTGAGCAGGTCTTCAGCAACTCAGCCCTCTGTCTGAGCTGCATTCACTGCCCCCTCTTCCAGGGTATACAGTCTCAGGTTTTTTCCCCCAACCCTGGTATGGGGCCATAGCTCTAAGGTTTCTTCCCAGACACCCTGCCTTCAACAACCCAACCCAGGCTCATCTCTGTACCTGCAGCTGGTGTCCTTTCAGCAGTGCCCTCTGGGCTCAATCTGCAACCAGACCAGCTGGGCCCCATCTCGGTGCCCTTGCCTGGTCAGGCCAGGTTGTAGGCTCAGACTGCCCACAATGACCTGTCCACAATCCTGCTACTCAGCCAACCAGGCACCTGGTCTTCTTGGAGCTCCAAACAGAAACTGAACTCTCTGCTCTGCTGCTTGCCTTTTATATGGCCCTTCTGACCCCTGATTGGTCACTCCAGCTGTCCCTCCAATTGGTTGCTTCTCTGCAGTCTCTCTAGGTTGCCTGGAGGACTTCTCCTCTATTCTATTCTGAGGTGGGGTGATGCAGGGCCAGGAGGCCTCCAGCAGGGGGCCTCCAGACCGAGTCCACTCCATCACAGGTAAGATGAAAAGGCGAGTGGTTTTGATTCTCTCAAACAATGATTTTATGGCAGAGGGAAGGGATATTTCCACAGCACTATCAAAAAAGTTAGGAAGTGAACTAATTAAAAGAGAGAGTCTAGCTTATAGAAAGTAATCTCCCAAGCAATTCACAAGGAAACAATACTAGTTCAATCATGATATTCACTGAAAGGGAAACATGGGTGATTTGTACAGTTAATAGATTTACCCTTAAAGAAAAGGACAATAGTCTAATTTAAAAAAAATCAGATACGTGCCAAAGACAGCCCCAGATAAATTATCATTCGTAAACTACTAGCTATTTTTCCTACAGACAAGACATTTGCATAGTTATCTTTACTGCCAAACCACTGTTGGATCACACTTCACTGTCACCCTTATATAATGCTGCAGTTCCTTTTGATTTAGCAATATTATAACAATAAAAAGGAGATAAATGCAATGCTATATACAGAGTACAGAATTATAGGCAGAGCTGGTAATAACACATTTAGTTAAGGTTGCCTGACACTTTCCAGTATAAGACCCTGTTTTCAGTTGTTATTACTTTGCCAAACCATAACATTCAGGCTGAAATATATACTAGAGCAACTAAACCCCCCTATAGTTCACATAAGCAGATGTTATATGCAACATCTAATCAGTCTTCTTTAAAAAAAAAAAAAAACTTTTGACAAAAAAGGGAAAGTGAGGTGGGACCCTCCTAACTTTTATTCAGCAGCCTCCAGCCTTTTTCAGCTCACCACACTGAAAGACTGACAGGAGGCAATGGGCCACAACTTGATTCACTTAAACTATCTGGGGGGTACATGACAAGTTGTACAGTCATCATCCTTTCCTTAATCATTTACTAGTCATCCCCAACTAGGTCCCAGCTATTCCGCTCACTGCAGAAGGTGAAAGGGGCCTATAAAAGGAGGGAAATAGACTTCCCACTGTTCCAGACATACCATCCCCAAGCCCTTCTTCTCCGCTCCCTTGAAGGGGACTCAGGAAAAGGGGGGGGGAAATCAGCTCCCCACTGTACAAGTTGTAGGAGCCCTAAAAATGCTTGTTCAGCTCCCCTAAGGGATGCTTTCCTTCACAGCCTTTTCCGATCTATTTCATCAGATAACCACATCCCTTCCATACGAAGTACCCACACTAGACATCCACCACACATTTAACATACTAAGTTGTGACATCCTACTCCACCTCACTGAGAGCCAGACCTGCTGTTGGGAGACAAAAAACACCCCATCCCTGCCGATATGGTGATGAGGGGAAAACTCGTTCCCAGCTCCCCCAAGGAAAATGGCAACTAGCATAATGCCCACAGCAGGTCAAGAGGGAGCCTGGTTTCAACACCAGGCAGACAAATCAAAAGTCACTTCTAACTAGCCAAGGAATTGTCTACAGAAATGGAAATCAACGTAACTTTTGGAATGCTGGATTTGGAAACAAGAAACTGGGGGAATTTCCCAGAGATAAATAGGGGACAATACCGGGGGTTGGGGGAGGCCGGGGGGGGGGGGGAGGGGGAGGAAGGGAGGAGAAGAGAATGGGACAAAAAACACTCCTTATGAAAACATTGATGGAGCTTCACCCTGATCAGCTAATGAACTCTAACACCTGGACTTGATAATGAGCTGAGTGAAATCTTTTTTGGCAAATAGATATTTGCCAAAAAAAATGCATTTTGGGTCTCTCTGAAATTATTTGCAAATTCAGGCTGAATTTCACAAATAGCTTCAATTGATTTTTTTTTAAGTGAAAACATTTTATTTTGACTGGACTTAGAAATGGCATTTCATTTTTTAATTTGGCCAATATTTAAAATAACCTCTTGAATCAAAATGGAAAAAAAAATGAAGGAAGTTTCTTCTTTTCAAGTCAACTGAAATGTTTTGTTTCATTCTAAATGAACTTTTGAGTTTTTCAATTCAAAGAAAATTTTTGGAAACATTGGTTCCGATTTGAACTTTATTTTATTTTATTTTATTTAAAAAACAAAAGACAAAACAAAAAGCCAACCTTTTGGTTTGGCTCCTGAACCAAAAAATAAAAATAAAAAATCCATTACATACTCTAGTTCTGGTTGTTAAGCAGAGGGGAAGTGGAGGTGGATGGGGGAGAGAAATGCTTTCTGTATTTAACAGTGGCAGGGTCAGAAGATGACTTCCTTTCTAGAGATGTAGATTTTCTTCTCTTGGCTGTAATTAAGCTAAGGAAAGCCTGCCTCACTGGGCTTTAGTCAAATAAACAGATATGTAAGCCATTTCTTTTAATCAGATTTTCTCTGTTTTTAAAACAAATCCTGTTTTTTAAGAAGGATGCTAGTGGGTTGGTATTGTGTGCAGATCTCCCTGAAAGATGCAAAGCCCTTCAACCTCCAAGGAAAAGTAGAGAAGGCAAAAGGTGGGGTCTAAGGCCTGAGCCTCTATGCCTATTCCTAGTCAAACAGGTGTCCCTCGCCAAGTGAGATGTGTTGCAAAGGCTATGCCAGGCACATGCTCCAGGTGAAGTGTAAGGCCCAAAACAGAGACATGAGTTATTTGACAGGGATTATTAAGTTTTATTTAATGGTCCTGAAAGGTCCCAGATTGAAAACCTGGATGACAAAGGGCTTTTATTTATCTATAAAAAAGTACAGGATGGGCAATTGTAGTGTCAGATTCTGCCAACTCATGCCAAACCATTATGCCTCAAATCCTCACTTGAAGGGGCCATTTATAGGGCTGGCAGGGGGAAAAAGGAAAATATATTAAATGTACTCAAAATAATACATTCTTGTGATGCTTTCCTGCTTCTCTCCCCCCTCCTTAAGCTGCATGATCTATGGGGCTGGATAATTTTATATTATGCATCTCTTCTGGTGCCATGTAAACAACAGTAATGCCCATATAACTCTTGGCCTTACTGACGAGACTACCAAATTAAAGCCATCTGTGGTGGCCATTTGATGTAACCACCTGTCCAGTAGGAACTGGATTGGGACCAGCAACTCACTATACAAAGTCCAGAGTATTTTATCCCTGTAACTGTGAAAGGAATATAATCAGCTTAACATTTGTCATACTGGAGAATATTAGAACAAAACACTTCATGTCTATGCATTGTACAGTTGGTGGAGCTGAAGTAATTATTGCTCTGTGCCACCACTTGTCCAATCAGAATGACACGTACACTTGGTAATTAGGTTTGTATAAAATTAAGAATTAATGTTGCATTTCTCCAACAACCACAAAACAAACCATTTTAAAAAGTGCACCATTGCCAGATAGAATGTACATTGATTTGACTGTATCAGCAAAAGGTAAAATATTAAAGAATGACCTTTGGCGAAAGTCTATATTTAAC
This sequence comes from Chrysemys picta bellii, assembly GCF_011386835.1. NCBI lineage: Eukaryota > Metazoa > Chordata > Testudines > Emydidae > Chrysemys > Chrysemys picta. The sequence continues at coordinate 13,461,437 of NC_088809.1, forward strand.
AGACTTCCAATTGCAGATACACTGCACTAGTTGCTATGATGAAGTTCTGTACTCTCAGCTCTGAAGAAACTATAGAATGTACCACTTTTTAACCCTTTTGCGGTTGATACTTATTACACAGTTAAACTACTGGCATCTACAACAACTGCATGATCAGACCAGAATTTTGTCATCTTAACTTTAATAGTTTATCCCCCTTCTACATTAGACTATTTCTAAGCAGGCATCTTGGGGAGGTATCACATTTCTCTAACCTGAAGATATAAACTAAATTCAGCCTGAACCTGAATCCCAAATCCTGTCTGAAACCTAAACTACATCAAAACCCCACCTCCTCAGCACATCTCTGGCCTTGTCCACAGAGTGACGTAGTGTGCAGCAAGCCAGGGTATGAATGTGCAATGTGCTAGCCTGCTGCATGCTAACGCTACGTCTACACTATGAGCCAGTGGTGTGACTCCCAGCTTGAGTATACATACTGCTGTTCAAAGGTCTCATTGAGCGATCGTAAGTACACTATGGACATTTGAGTGTATGGTAGCCTGGTCAACATGGCCACTTAGGTTGTGGCACAAGTGCGTACTGTAGATTTACATTCTGGCTTGCTGTGCACTAACTAGTTAGACAAACGCACTAATATATGGCCAAGTTCTACGGTCCTTGAATGAGCAAAGCTATATTTGTGGGCGTAAGTTATTCCTAGGTATTGTAGTATAAAATCGACCATAGATTTGCACAGTACTTAAATTCCCCAACACATTGAGGTCACATGACCAGTCTCGTCAGCATAACAAGGACCTTATTATGTTTAACAGTACAATACAAACATTCTAGGCTTATAAAATACAGCGGTGGCTCCAGGCACCAGCGCTCCAAGTGAGGGCGGCAGTCAGGCAGCCTTCGGCGGCTTGCCTGCGGGAGGTCCGCCGGTCCCGTGGATTTGGTGACAATTCAGTGGCGGGAACGCCGAAGCCGCGGGACCGGCAGACCTCCTGCAGGCATGCCGCCGAATCCGCGGGACCGGGGACCTCCTGCAGGTGCGCCGCCAAAGGCAGCCTGCCTGCCGTGCTTGGGGCGGCAAAAAAGCTAGAGCCGCCCCTGATAAAATAGACACATACTTAAAAAGCCACTGTAAACTATAATCACTATCCCCTATGGAACAAACAGAAATAGCCAAACCCTTTGTGTTATCAGTATAGAAAATACGGTAGTCTCCAGAAATTGCAATTTTATTGCAGGTCACACACCAAAATAACCTTGATCTTATTTTCCCCATTATTGTATATAGTACATGTATCCAGTCACATAGTGATACAAGTAAAAATGGTGGAAGATGTTCAACAGAATTTTGATCTATTTTTGATGCAAAGAGTCTTCAGAGCAAATTAGCCATAATCTGTTATTTAGGATAGCAGGGCTCAATACTGTGTGTGTGCGCATGTCATATTAAGTTTTAATCATAAGAGGCAGTTCTGAAACAGAATTATTTATGCAAAGACAGGCACCAAGTGTGATATAGCAGCTCCCGTGTGGACAGTGTGCCCACTTCCTTCAGTCTATTATTATTCCTCTCCACTCCCGCGCATCATTAAAGGGGCTTTTGTTAGCTGTAATTATAGATAGCCTATCCTCCGATCTGAACAGAGAATGCATTGAACGGAAGCTACTGAATGATTTCATAGGCTATCCGTTTTCATGTAAGTAATTCAAATCTATTCTTTCTAATAGAAAATCAAAACAGAAAACTTGCTCAGGTAACTCACCATGAAGAATAGATAATGAAATGAGCATGTACCAGGTACGTACACTTAAGGCCTCCAAACATTTTAAAGCACAACTGACAATAATACTTTGTAGGCTCTTACAAGTTCTTGCTACAATCTCCCTTGCTTATTAGTTTCAGCCAGGGTTTAGCAGGTTGTTAAACAGTTTTCCCTGGAACAACCCACCTTGCTCGCAGGTGCTATTCCTACTTGGAAAGGTTTAAGTGGGTTCTGCCTGCTCACTGAAGCATGTATCTGATTGGTGTAACAGACTACAAGGGAGGAGGCAGTGGTGGTCTGGAAGAGAGAGGCTCTGGAGTGTGAGTTGAGAAATCTGAAGTAGGAACCCTAGGTGCTGAAGCACCTTGGAAGAATGCTTGGGTCTGAACTTCGCACTAAAAGCCAACCCCTAGGAAGCATTAAAAACAGCTAGTGGAAGCTATTTGCAGTACACAACAAGTTTTACTGATCGTCCAAAACCCAGAAACTATCCTACATATTCATGAGCACCATCTACTGGCACTATATCTATTAACTCCCCTCTTACATATGCACAGGTATCGAGCATTTTTGTAACAAGAAATGGATGAGTTTCAACACTGCACATCTGCCTTTGTTTAAGAGCAGGTTGAGAAAGGCATCTGCCCACAACTGTATGTAAAGAATACCAGTTCGTAGTGACAGTAGTACGGACGGCACTCGGCACAGCCTAATGCACGGCCTTCTGCAATGCAAAAAATCTGCTAGAGACCTCATAGATGTGTGCAACTTTAAAACCAGGTCTCTATAAAGGTCCTAAACAGATGGTCAGAGACTATAGCAGGTCTGTCATATTTTTGCCATTCATTCTGCCCATCTGCCTATCTTTTATAGCAGCCTAAAAACTTCCATTTTAATCAAGTTATTAAAGTACAAGATGAATACTCAAACGCTTAGCATGGACAAGCACTGTGGTTCTGAGGTTATCAGCTATAGAAATACTGTTAATTTCTTACACTTCCGCTGAGTATTAGAGCTCAACCAAAAACTTCTCAAAAATTCAGGCACATGTGAACATCAAGTAGTGTCCAAAGGCTCGTAGGATTAATAAACTATCAGCTGCACTTTTAAAAATAGTAGTAGGCACTGTCATATGTTGAACACTCCAAGTCCAGCCAATCCAGAAAGCATTTACTTCCAGAAGTAGCATTGGAAAAGCACTTAGGCTGGAACTGTGATTTTAAATGTGGAAGTACTATCTTCAGGGGAGTGTTTAGTGCAATGAAAATGATGCAGCCATTGGATGTACTGATGGTCCTCTCCACGGCCTTCAAATTACCTTCGGTGATGGGTCATCTAGATTCTGTTGTCTTCAAAGGTTTCCATTAGCTAGTTCAGTATTTATTGATACATGTCAGTTTGATGGAGACCATATAATTCACTGGATTCTGAACTGCTTGGTGCCCAACTCAGACTTGATGGACTGAATCCAAGTCTGACTTCAGGGGCCTCTCACTTGTTTACAGCTGCTAAGAATTTGGCCTCTTGACTTTGAACATCACACAAGTAATGAGGAAGAAGGCTGAAGGCTGTCAGGGGATTTGGAATGAGTGTTTAATTTTGTCTGTGGAAATAAAAATCTGTCTGTTCCAGACTGACAATACTTATTGCATAGTGGGTTTTCCTCCTTTTGGCTTATTGGCTAAACTGCACTCTTATTTTTATTAAGAGCAATATTCAACACTTTCTGTCAAATCTAGTTCTGAGTTAAGGCTTGTTTCGATTCTGAGGGTGAAATCCTGGCTCCAGTGAAGTGAACAGCAAAACTCTGATTGACTTAAGGGAGACCAGGATGTCCTCCTGTCTCTATAATGCCAATAACCATGGTCCGTTTGCCAAATACAATGTGTTTTTTAAGTATCAGCATGGTCCTAGTTAGGACTGGGGGTGGCAGGAGAGAGAGAGACAGACTTCCCCATTACTGTGGGAAGATCAGTGTAAACAGGAGTCTTGCGTTGCATTCTCAAGAAACGAAAGACAAGTTCATCTTGATCTTGCAGGACATTGAGCTCCAGAGCCGTATCTTCTTCACCAAGAAGATTTTGGATCTCCATCCACAGTGAACTTACATATGGGTAATAACTTATAATAATTATAACTGGTTGGAAAATGCCAATTGTTTCTTGCCGGAAATGTCTTTAATTTCTCACAATTTTGTGAGTCGCCCCCCTCCCCCCCAACAAAAAAACAACTCCCCCAAAACCCAATACTTTTTGGGTTTTCAGTCAAACATTGTTGAAAACTGAATCTGACTTAAATGGGACTTGAAGATACCCTTAAAATAATGCGTACATCCTTCCCGAACAGGGATACTGCCCTGGATTAGGGTCAAGGGCTCCTTTTGTTTGCAGCTTTTTTGCTGGGAAGTTTGACCTTAAAGTCTGCTATTTTGGATACTTTGATCCTCCACTAGTTAAAGAAGTCAATGGATACAGGACCTACTAAATGACAGCCAATGAAACCGCCTGAGATTGAGAAGGGGGCAGACTGCTTCTTTTAACAAAATTGCTTTCATGACGGCACAAAAATCATGCTGCTTTGTTAGGCCCCGTAATAACCTACATTGCAAATTGTTCCTTTGATCTCAGGGACCAAATTACCATGGTAGAGATCAAAATGATTTTTAAACATTATCTTTCCCACTGGCTGACTTCATTAGCTTTTTACAGCTGACACCCTACTCCTCAGTAACATGTTCAAAAGCGGTTTGTTTGCTATCGCACTCCAGAAACCTCAGCCAACAGGGGCTTACTGAATAGATTTCTGTTTACCTTGGGGTATGGTCACAGCATGGACCCTACTTGGTTGAGCATCATCACTAATGATTTTTTGTGTAACAAATGCTGGGACACTGTTGTGCTCATTATGCCAGATCTTTTCATTGGAATTTAATGGCATTAAGTTCCAAAGGAAATGTTCTCTGCGTTGTCCCTAGATGACTTCCGTTATTATTAGTCTGCCCAGTTATACACTGGATAGCACAAGTGGCATCCTAACATAGCAGATTGTATCTGCCTGTCCCAGAAGAGGTAGCTAGCTTGGTCTCCAGGCTGTCACGATGTCTGGCCATTGTCCGGATCTCTGGCTGAAGGTTAAGCTAGACAAGAAACTAATTTACAGCAAGTAATATTTAGAATAACTATTTTTAATACTTTCCTACCCTTGATGGATTCACACCGATAAAAAAATATCAAAAATATGAAGTTTTCATGCAGATAGGTTTTTTTATATTTTTAATTAGTCTCAATAGTCAGATTAATATAGCATATCTACAAGAACCTGTTCTCTGCATAGGGGTGTGTGTGACATATATCCTATAGAGTAGCGAAATACTACTCTTCTAGATAGGGGTCTGCTCCAGCATTTTGCTCTTTAAACTGTCCATAAAAAGCTCAACTCATAAAAACCATGGGAATGGAGGATGGTGAAGACCGATTACATGTGGCTCAGTCAGGTGTACAAAGAGGGTAAGTGAGATGTAGTGTGGTCCAGTGTATATTGGACTAGGACCCTAGAGATCTAGGCTCCATTCTGAGCTCTGCCAGTAGCCAGTCGTGTGCCCTTGGGCAGGTCATTTCAGTGCTGTGTATCTGTTTCCCCTCCCACGCATTATGTGTCTTGTCTCATTAAGAGTCTAAGCTCTTTGGGGCAGGGGCTATCTCTTACTACAGGTATGGATAATGCCTAAAACTATGGAGCTCTCATCTTGATCGGGCCTCATGATGCTATTGTATACAAACAATTTCAGAGAGGTATTGGGTTTTCAGAGTGAGTGAGTGTGTGTGTGTGTGTGTGTGTGTGTGTGTGTGTGTGTGTACGTACTGTGCCTAGAACAAGAGGGTGTGAGCTGTGATTGGAGTCTATAGGCACAACAGTTCAGAGGGGAATATAAATGGAAAGGTTCCCTTTTAGAGGTTAGGCAAATCTCTATCCCCTATTTCAACAGAATACAGATCTTCAATGGAAGTTACACCAATAGAGAATTTGGTTCAACGACTTTGCAGGGAGAGTGATGAAACATGGGCACGTGTCAAAGGAATCTATGGGCAAACTTTTTTTAAAAAAAAAAGTGATCAGATCTGCACCAAAAATGTCTTGGTATTTGTCGGAGCTATTCAAATTTCTTGGATGAATCTGTGTTAGAAATCTGTGAAAGCAGTCCTTTCCTAAAAGAGTTCCAGTGCTTCCAGATTCAGGTGTTTTATCTTACTCAGTTGGCCTATTCCAAGTCAACACATCTGATGACAAGATTAAGCTCATTTATTTGAAAGGTTTTTTAGGGCTAACATTATTTTCCTTGCATGAAATATGAAATATGCAGAGGAGAAGCAGTGGCAAAAATATGTGCTAAAGCCTCCATGAAGGTAAGAATGCATTGTTTACTCCCTTAATAGCATTCTGCTTATCACAAGAATGCACTTTCCCTTACAACATTACTCTAAGGTCCCACTAGGCATTTCATAGATTTTTTTTTTTAAATTTCTTCCAAGTTCCCAAATGCACAGTAATCACTGAGAAAACACCAGCATTTAAATTCCTATGTTTCTTTTCTTTTCTTTTCTTTTTACATTGCATTTCTTTGTTTTAATTATTAGGGAATACACTTCTCTTACAAAACTGGCATCTCTGAAGTCCCCAATTCATTGCATGGGGTGTCACAAAACTAGGTAATGGCCTTTTTGTAGACCTTAGATATTACTTTAAGAGTGAGGCTGATCCATGCCCAATCATTTGTCAGCTTCCCTTGTTATGCCTGCCAATTAATACACATTGTAATGGATGTTCTGCATCTGTACCCATAGCACAGTACTGATTCCATGTAGACTACTGAGTAACAAATAGAGTTGGTTAGGAAAAGAATATTTTTCCCTTGGATTTCTTTAAAAAAAAAAAAAAGCGCTTAGGTTTTTAAATGCAACCTCCCAAAATGGTTCAATTTTCAAGTGGCTGAAAGCTAAAAACACAAAGAGTTTGAAATGTCTCAATACAAATTTCCATGGGAAATGTCAGTTTTCCAATGGAAACCTGAAAAATGTAATAGAAAAAAAAATCAGACACTTCCAAAGGAAATTCTCATTTAGATAAATAAATCCACTTTCCAACTCTGCCATAAAAATTCCAACCACCTCTAATAGACTTAGTCCACAGCATTTTGCTTGGTGTGTACAGAATATTTTCCGAGCCATATTTTATTCTGAATGAAATATCAAGATATTTTTATGGAGATAATGACTTATAGACATAATTAGGCTGGAGTAACCAGAGCATGTGTAGTTTTGCCGGCTTCATTCCAACTACTGTCTGTCCCCAAAAAGAAGCTTTATCCAGCTTTAGAATCCAGTTCAAGCTTTACTCCTGCCTCTTCCAAGCACTGACTGCCGGCTCATGAATTTTGCGCTATCTTTGGTTAAAGACCAAAAGAAAATTCTCCTGAGCCAGAACTGCAAAATGAAGGACCCTCATTTCAACCTTCTGTCTCTTAATATTACATTCTCTCTTCCTGTGCCTAGCAGTACTAACTCAAAATTCTGCTTAAGTGCTAACATGACTTAACTCCTTTTAAATGCATTTTAAAGAGTGCTGAAAAATGGAGGCTGCTGGTTAAAACAAACAGCTATAGTGCAGCAGTGTCAGTGCTCGTTTTCCCACTAGGAGACTCTGCTGCACAACGAATACAAGTGACACAAATGGACAGTGTATTTTGTTTCAGTACTTTTGGATATCTGTCATGCCCTTAGCTTGTGAACTCCTGGAAAAAGCTTGAAAAGTGAGCTGGTTTAAAATTTTCCGATGTCAGAAAAGAGTTATTGGGTCAAAACTGAACCTTTCTACAGGACTGTCAATGAAATTTCATTTTTACAAAATTTGAAATTAAGTGTTTGGATAAGGTCAGTAATATTGTGCTTTGACCTTATTGAAACGTAGTGTTTAGATTTCTCATTTTGAAATGACTGTTTCAAAATCTCTTTCACTATTATTCCAACAGAAAGTTTTGCTTAACCTAGCAAAAAAAATTCAATTTCATTTAATCAGAAATGTAGTTTTGTTTTGTTTTGTTCTGATTTGGAACGGAATCAACAATTCTGAGTTTTAACCACCTCTACTTGGAAACTGGAACTCGATCAGTAAATCACTTTAGGAGAAAAAGCTGAAAACAACAAGTAAACCCCATTATCTCCATCTATTATGATGTTATCTGATTCCTTTTCTAGTTGGCTGTCATGTTCATATTTAAATAACTGACAATGAGTGGCTATTCCAGGCTCTAAGCATTTTTACTAATTATTACCCAATCACCGAGATCCAAAACAGCAGCACATGCTTTCCCTCCCCACCACTGCAAATCCATACAATCATCAGGGGAAGGAAAACAAAATGAAAATATTTCCTCCTAAATGCAACTGGAAACTCCTCTCAAGACCATTCGAGAGCCCTGTTAGAAAAGATGCACTTGGAAGCAGGCCTAGAGCTATTGCATAGCAAGGAAGTGAATTCCAAAGTTGAGAGGTGCCCAGGGGAAGTTCCCTGCCAGAGCAGCACCTACTCTTTTACAGCAAAAAAGCTCCAACTCAAGTACTTCCACTGAGCTCTGCTGCGGTGGTGTTGCACAGGGCAAGGATAGTCTCTTAGGTAAGACAGTCCTAGGCCATTCAGGAATTTATAGGTCAAAAACACCACCTTACATTCCATCTGGATGCCAGTGGGCAGCCGCTACAGGTCACGAAGCCGTGATCCAATGGCATGCCATCTGTGTACGCAAGGCATGCATTGCAAATGCCAGGATCAGCTGTGCTCGTAGGATGATTCCGTCCAGCATTCACACGCACTTGGAAGGCACCATATAGGCGAACTAGGCGGTTGCCTACGGTGCCAAGTTAAATGGGGCACCAAATTCGAGGAAAAAAATCAAATTAAAAAAAAAGAAAAATGAAAAAAAATACAAATAAAATAACTAAGATGTCATTATTTCAATTCCCGTTCGCGTATGGAGGGAATCTGAATTATAATTCATTTCTCTATATTTCTGAGAATTTATTAATATGTCAAATCTTTTGTTTACTGCAAAAATAAATATGTTAGCGAATTTTTTTCTTCAATTTGGGACGTAGAGTCAAGATGACTCACTCCGCAATTTTGATAAGCAATAACTCAGCCACAATGAAACACATCCACCAGTGGCAAGAGCTGCAGTGCTAGTGACACCTAACTCCAATATAAATCAAAGTCGCATAGCCGGAAATTCATGTAGAGCGGAGATATTGCGAGTTGATACATGTCAAACGGTCATTTTAACACACGTCACAGGTAGATGGTTAAGAATCGAGTGAATACTGTGGAAAATTGTGTTTCTTGGTGCCAAAGAATAAATCTTTCAGCATTATGAATCCAAAATGTGAGTATCTTAAAGCGTTATTAAACCTTAGCGTTATTATTGGGCTGTATAATTATGAACTTTTCTTTGTTATAACTGGTTCACATGTAATAAATAAGGTCTATAAAAGAAAAGTAACAGCGTTAACGCTTTGACTACAAAAGTGATGATGTCACACTCCAAGCGAGTAACAGTGAGGAAGGGGATTACTTTCCAAACAACCGGTGTTTATAAAACTGTTATAATGTTGAAAAAGGTCATTTTGTTTCCGTGAAAACACTAACTAACTGTTTTAATAGGTAAGTGAGTTTATGTTACCAATCATTGAACCTTTAAGTGGTGAAAAGACGTGTTGGGATGGCTGCAATGTGGTTTAAATCGCCAAACATGCGATGGGTGTGTCAGCCATCCTTAACGCGATAATGCTTGCAGTCGGGAGCACAGTACATAACAATATTCAAATGCCCCATGGCAGAAAGAGGAAAAAGAAAACCCTCAGGAGCTGAGCATCATAAATGAAAGGCTGAGAAGAAAAAGGACCAAGCAAAACAGCAGGGATCCTTCCTGAAATAGCTTCTCTTTAATCCAAATAAAGATGGAAGCAGTTCACAGCTTCCAGATGAAGGAATTTTACTTGGAGAGGAGGTTAGCTCACATCCGCATGGAAGCATCTTGGAACATCAAGATGATGCAAACTTACTTCTAGATGAAGGCAGCTCACAGCATCAGACTGATATGGAAGTGGAGAAAATTTATTCACCTTCAGAGACACATGTAGAAATTGAAGAAAATGAAGAAGAAGGAAGAAAGGATGAGGAAATTACAAACAAGTTACAGTATGGGGACCCAGCTTCATGGCCCAGATGTGATGACAGTGTGCGACAAATTCTCATGGAACATGGACCCGAACAAGTTCATGAATTTCCCTTCCCTAAGGATGGAAATAAAAGAAAATTATCTGCTCAGCATTAAAAAAGGAAATTCATTAATGGGGAAGAAATTCATCGAACCTGGTTACAATATTCAGTGTCGAAGGACTCTGTTTTGCTTTTGCTGCAAGTTGTTTAGAAATCAAGCAATTGGTACATCACTTACTGAAAATGGTTCGAAGGACTGGAAACACATATCTTCAATTCTCTCTTCACACGAAAAGTGCAGAACATTTGAAATGCTTTCAAAATTGGAAAGAACTTGAATTACGATTGAAAAAAAGGAAAAACTATCGATGAAGAACATTCATGTGTGATCAAGGAAAAAAGAATATTGGCAACAAATATTAGAGCATCTGATTGCTTTAGTGAAAGTTTGCAGTGGGCAAAATTTAGCGTACCATGGCTGCGGTAGAAATGAAAAATTATACATTCCAGGTAATGGAAACTTTTTAAAATTTGTTGAATACCTAGCTTTGTTTGATCCAGTCATGAAGGAGCATCTACATAAAATAACTGATCATGAAACACAGGTTTATTACTTAGGAAAAAATATGCAGAATGAACTGATTCAAATCCTAGCAAATGCCATTAAAAAGAAAATTGCAGAAGCTGCCCATTCTGCAAAATACTTTTCAATAATACTGGACTGTACACCAGATGTGAGTTATGTTGAACAAATGACGATCATTCGTTTTGTGGATATGGAAATGTCTGCAGATGAAGATAATGTTAAAGTGCTCATAAAGGAACATTTTTTGGGTTTCGTACCACTGATGGAGATGACTGGAGCATTTATGACTGAAACTATTCTACAAGAGCTTGAAACAATGTCATTATCTGTTGAAAACTTACATGGCCAAGGCTATGATAATGGTTCTACTGTAGTGTAGATAATGGGAGTAATATGAAAGGTAAAGACAATGGTATGCAAAGGAGAATGATGGAAATCAATCCTAGGGCCTTTTTCGTTCCTTGCAGTGTACAGTCTCTGAATTAGGTTGTCAATGATGCTGCTAGATGCTGTTTGGAGGCAAGCAGTTTCTTTGACCTGGTGCAACGTGTTCATGTGTTTTTCTCAGGCTCAACATGCCGTTGGGAGATTCTGACTCGCCATGTGAATTCTCTAACTGTGAAACCACTTAGTCAGACAAGATAGGAGCATCGTATTGATGCTTTGAAGCCTCTTCGCTATGAACTTGGAAACATTTATGATGTCCTAATTGAAATTTCTGATGATACTACCTTTACTGGATTATCTGGCAATATGGCACGTTCAGATGCAGAAGCTCTTGCAAATGGCCTTTCCAAGTTCAAATTTGTGACTTCACTCATTTTGTGGTATAATCTTTTCGAGATTAACCTCACAAGTAAGCAACTTCAGGAAAAGAACTTGAACATACATTCTGCTAGTCAAAAACTGCAGCAAACTAAAAATATTCTGAAGGAATTCTGAAGGGTTCGAAAGAACACTGGTAGATTCTCTCGAGCTTGCTGAAGAAATAGATTTTTCGACAGAATTTGAACCAGAGCCAGTTCGCATTTGGCAAAAGAAACAGCAGTTTTTGTATGACGGATGAGACACACCCATTCAGAACCCAAAACAAAGGTTCAAAGTGAATTTCTACTTCGCAGTCCTTGATACTGCTATTCACTCAGGTTGATGAAAGATTTCAACAGATGCAGCAGCTAGAGTCAGTATTTGACTTTCTATATGATATCCACAGCTTGCAAAAGAAAACAGATAAGAGAATTTTGTATAAAACTGGAGTTAGCATTGACTCATGAAAATTCAAAAGACATTGATGCTACATATTTCTGTAGTGAGCTTCAGGCTTTTTCAAGACGACTTAAGAAACATTCCACTCCTGAAGAAGTCCTGAAGTTCGTTTGTGAAAATAAACTCAGTTTTCCAAACATTTTTATAGCTCTATGCATTCTTTTAACTTTGCCAGTTTCCGTAGCTAGTGGAGAACATAGCTTTTCAAAGTTAAAACTGATAAAAACATATCTGCGTTCAACAATGGTGCAAGAGAGACTTGTTGGACTTGCCACAATGTCAATAGAGCATGAAATAGCTGGAAAACTGGATCTAAAAGAACTAGTGACTGAATTTTCAAAACTTAAAGCAAGAAAAGTCATGTTTTAAGAGCAGAGTATTTTTATTCGGTGTGTTTTGTAAATACAGGTTAAAGTTCATTGAAGAGTTTTCTTATTTCTTCCTATATTAGATGTGGTGGTAATGGCAGTTAAAGCAGGATAGAGTAATGGATAATTTTGGATTTGTAATCATAAAAATTATAATTAACATTTTAAATCATTTTTATTTGAAATCGGACTGCAATATCATCTAGCTGTTGTGTACAAATCTATTCTGAAAATTTCGTGTCTCTATTTTAGCTGATTTCAGAAACATTGGTTGGACAGACGGACGGACAAACCGAATAATTAAGCCTCTGTTTAAAAAAAAAATGCTTAAAAAACAATAAAAGGAAAAAGGGGGCAAAATGTTTCCCAGTTTACCAAAAGCCTCAGCCTAAATCGGGTTTGGGGGTGGGGGCGCTGATTGCTGGCAGCTAATCTAGGGCTGCCCCAGTCCTCTGCACAGCATGGTCGCGCACACACTGACCGTGTGAGATCATTAGAGCCCTGCACGGATACAAATTTATATCCACGGAACCGCTGGGCTCTCCCGGGAACTGTAACGGTGAAAGGAGAAGAACGTGGGGCTGCCACTCCCAGGGGCCAGCGCCCCATGCCGGCAGCTCCTCTGGCACGGTACTGCCCCCCAGCGTCTCCTCCCCATCTCTTCCACACAGATGTCTGCGTCTCCTGTCTGGGGGCATGTGCGCCGCTTGAACACAAGAGTGTGACCAGGGACAGCTGCCAGTGAGCCTGGTGCCTGCCCCAGGGGGGTGGGGCTAGAGGCAGTACACCTGCGCTGGAGGAGCTGCCAGTGCAGGGCGCTGGCTCCTGGGAGGGGCTACCCCATGTTCTGCTCCTTTCCCTGCTGTGGTTCCTGGGAGAGCCCCGTGGTTCCACGGATACTGATTTATATCTGCATCTGCTGATATACATTTGTATCCGTGCAGGGCTCCAGAGATCATACTGCATGGAGCATGGCATTTGCAGGCAAGTATAGAATTGAATGTCTGTGATGGTCTTTGGTAGCATTGCTTAGTGGTCTGAGCTTAGGCCCTTCAACATGCGGTGAGAGGGTTTGGTAGGGAAGCCTAGGCCCTCCCACTCCACCGGGCTCTGGCCCTGTGAAAGCCACAAGGTCTGACGCTCAAGAGTGCCTTAAGGCTGCCCTCCCTCGGTCACCTCCTACCACTTCACCATTGTCCGAAGTTTGAAGTCCATCACAGGAGACAGTGAAGGGCGTCAGCCCACCACTTGGCATCTCTTCACAGCCAAGCATGGTATGGTAGCTTTCTCCCTTTTGGGGCAGCGCCTGCCTGCCTTGGCCCTCTGACCAGGTCAGCTCCAGGTCTCTCCCCTTCAGGGGCAGTCCATAAATACAGGGAATCAACACCAAAACTGGGTTAGTAGGTGAGGGGGAAATGCCTCCCTCTCCAGGTACAACAGAAGTACATCCTCCCTTCCCTCAGGGAAGGGGCTTCAGGCAAGTGTGAGGGAGAGATCCTGCCTTCCCTCAGCCCTCTTCTCAGGAGCTGCAAGGTAGAGGTCCCTTCCCTGGCCCACCCACAAAGGAGCTGTTCTGCTCCCTTTTAACTCCTCCTCCAGTCTGTGCATCTCTTGCAGGTGTGGTGGGGCAGGGCTGGCTGCTCACTCACCCCTTGTTGCCCAGTGTAGGGTTTTTATACCCCATCACAATGCCTGTCACAGCATACCGCAGGATGTCATAGGCCCACTGTGGGATTCCCTACACTACAGGTTATGCCAGTATAACTTGTCCCCCTGAGAGGTGGGAATAAGCCACCCCCCCCTCCGCCGAGTGACATAGCGTTACACTGACCTAAGCACTGGTGTGGACAGTGCCATGGCTCGGGGAGCATCTCCTGCTGACATAGCTACCGCCTCTCGCAGAGGTGGTTTTATTACATCAATGGGAGAGCTCTCTGCTGGCATAGAGCGTCTTCACCAGACCTGCTACGGTGACACAGCTGCATCGGGTGCAGCTGCATCACTGTAGCGCTTCTCATGTCGACTAGTCCTTAAACAGGCGGCCACATTCTGCACCAGCCTCCAAAAAGCCTTCTAGCCTGAGCCCCAGCTTGTAGGAGTCAATGGAAACACTCCTATTGACGTCAGCGGGCTTTGGCTCAGGCCCTTAAGCTGTAGTTGCAGATACGGCACACTGCAGCAGTTCAGTCTAGAGCCAGGTGGCAAAGGCGTGGATCACAGTAACAAGATTTAAATCGCAATGTGATAGCAAGTAATCTCTTTACTGGACCAGCTTCTGTTGGTGGAAGAAAATCTTCAGAGTTTCACGGAGTTCTTCAGGTCTGGAGATTCATAGAGGGACGCACTGCTTTGGGTCGGAGGTGTAATTTGTGAACTTCTGTTCATTAGGTTAACTAGAAGCATGCATGCTGACCTTCCCTGTAGGGTTAACAATCACTAGTAGAATTTATGCACAGTTATGCATGCCACACCGGGGGCAGAAGAAGATACCATTTGTGTGCTTGCCATTCCTTTGGCTGGCCCATCTCCTGATAAGGCAGCCTAAACCGTTAACATTTGAAGGAAACACAAAGATCAGACTTGTTACCACCAAGCAAAAGTCTCCGAGGCAAAGCAGTGCATTACAAGCATGCGTGCAGGCAGACACACAGAATTTGCGGTTATTAACATTACACATTGTACCAAGGATAATGGGGTTTTCTACATGTTCACAAAGCATATAACTACTTACCTTGTTCTCATTTGCTGTATTCTGTCTGTCATGGTTTGGGTGCTGTTAAATGTCTTTGGAGCTATTTAGAATTACTCATCCCCATGCTACCATGAAATGAGAAGGTGAACTCGAATTGCTAGCACATCGGTTGTCGCTGACTGTGTTGATCTCTGTATAATTACTTGGAGATAGATACCCTTAACACAGAAAGATGACTCAGCTTTCAAAGACTAACACTCTTTATATGCCTCAGACACTCTTTGAGGTGCACTAGCAACCTTGCTTGCAGGACTAAGCTCTTTGGGGCCAGACCCAGTGTCCGTGTCTATGGCAGTGATACTCCGACTGCTACTAGTGAGCTGCAAGTGGCTCTAATGTGTCTCCTGCGGCTCTTTGCAGCACAGACTATTAAAATGCTGTGATTTAATTAACAACCAGTCAGTATGCTTCTTCTATGTTATTATCCAATTAAGTTATTAACTTATTTGCTGTGAGACTATATACACACACTAAATATTTCCCATCATACTGTTTAAACATGAATACAGTAGAACCTCAGAGTTCTGAACACATCAGGAATGGAGGTTCTTCATAACTGTAACTCTGAACAAAACATAGTTCTTTCAAAAGTTTACCACTGAACATTGACTTGATACAGCTAGAAACTTTACTATGCAGAAGAAAAATGCTGCTTTCCTTTTTTTTTCCTTAAAGTAGTTTATGTTTAACACAGTACTGTACTTGCTTCTTTTCTCCACCCTCTGTACTGCTGCCTCATTGTGTACTTCCGGTTCCACATGAGGTGTGTGGTTGACTGGTCAGTTCGTAACTCTGGTGTTCAAAACTCTGAGGTTCTATTGTAGTTCTATAGTAAATGAAACAATTAATTCTCACGACTGATACTCTTTTGGGTATTCTTGATCACTAACTTGGCTCCTGAACCACTAAGGTCTGAGTATCACTGGTCTAGGACTTTGGTCCTGCACAAAGCTTTGTATGGGCAGGCTTCTGGGCTCACACAGAATAATATTAAATTAATCTGAATTTACAGAGCTCCCAAATCATGAAGTCATAGAAACATAGGGCTGGAAGGGACCTCAGAGGTTCATCTAGTGCACCTCGCCATGCTGAGGCAGGATTGAGTATACCTAGCTATAAATTATTATTTAAGACAATTACAGCGGTCAAAGGTTGGTTGTTTTATTTCTAAAACAATACAAATTTCTAGCCAAAAGATGGCTTTCTGACCAAAGTGAAAATTTTTATTTTAGTCAATTTTTCTATTTTTGGATGAAAATGGAAAACTTGTCTTCAGGGTTTGGTTGTTTTTGTTACCCTTCACTTTTCTCCCCCTTTTTTTCTGAAAGGAGAAAAGGAAAAGAAAATTGAAGGTTTTATTTCCATGTTGTCAAAAAACTAAGAAGTGCTGAACATAATTTTCTTCATCTAGTTTGACATTTTTCATGGAAAATTTAGCATTTTTCAAATATCTTTAAAGATATTGTATTGCACTATGTTGGTACCTATGAAAAATCAATCTAGAGCCTTACACCTGAGAGTAATGGGTTTGTAATACGTGCATTCATCGTCAACCTGACCACTCTACTTATATGTTGTATCCCAATCCCACCACTACCCTTCGCCTATATTTCTGGTGTCTGCCCACAGACTTATTCCTGAATAACTGCGATAGATGCCCCGAATTTAGTTTAATCATTTTAAAATAGATTAAACTGTAAAAAGACACTCTTATTCCAGAATAAGGATGTCCACATGGAGTTATTCAGGATGGGATATTCTGCCTTAAAGTCACATCCTATCTTAGGGTATGTCTACAACAGAAATGTTACAGCAGCATGGCTGCACCTGCTCTACTGTAGCATAGATGCTTATTACAGAACTGGAAGGGATTCTTCTGTCATCGTAGCAAATCCACCTCTGAGAGCCATCAGCTAGGTCAATGGAAGAATTCTCACACCAACCTAGTGCCATCTACACAGTGGCTTGTGTGATGAAATTAAGACAACCTAAGGCATGACACTTTTCACAGCCCTGAATGAAGCAGTGAAATCTTCCGAGTTTTGTCCTGTAGACCAGCCCTTAATTTGCAGTGACTTATACATGTAGAAGACAAGCCCTCACATTATAAGTTCTTTGAGGAAGTAAGTATGTTTTATCATGTGCCTATATAACAAATAGCACATTTTAGGCCTGAGGCTATCCCCAGTGAAATGAATGAACGGACTTCCATGGACTTCAATAAGCACTGAATAACAACTAAGATGTCCAGTCAATGGAAGAGATTCCCAAATCCTTTTAAGATTCTCACTGAAATATACATAATTACAGTTGGTTGAAAAATGGAGGTGGGGGGGAACAATTTTTATGGACAATTTTCCTTCTTGTCAAAATGTTGATTAATACGATCATTACCACATCAAAATTTGAAACATGGTGACCAGACCTGCAAAGTAGAGTAAATAAATAGGAGACTTCAAGAAATCCTATTGAAGAGATGAACAATACTGTAAACAAGAAATAATTCAAAGAAAAAAGAGACTGTCTTCACTGACGGATGGTTAACAAAGAGCTAGATTTCAGATCTCAGCAAAATAATGACCCTTGTCTGGTACATGCTAATCATCTGAAGCGCACTTTCAAAATTCAATTTTTTATTTTGTTCTGTGTGTTCATTTAAGTGACAAATGTGCAGGATAATAATCCCACAGTATAGTGCACAACAGTTCTGATTCACTTAGGAGTCAGGCTTTGTGAAAGGAGGAAAAAAGTTCAGTTACTGTTCTCTGTCTCTAAAAAGGAAGATGAATGCGTTTCAGGGCACTGACAGTTTCACACAGCCCCCTGCCAGATATTACTGTATTTGCCGTAACTACAGAAACAAAAACAAATACGCTGCACAAATACATTCATAATCAGAATCACACCGCCACAATTGTGGCTGTCCAAATGCTTACAGATTTTCTGACCTCATGTATACAGTCAGTTATACACAGCATATAGAACGCAGTAAGAGAAAACGCACAGAGTGCAGAGTAAAACTTGTCTGAAAACTTTTAAAAACCAAGATCATATCAGACTGCAGAAACTCGAGGATGGCAGAAAAAGAGGGAACTGGGTTACTCAGTGAATAAAAATTTTCAAATGTAGCCGGTTTTATAAGGGCTGAATTGCGAGCCCCTGGTTCACACCAGTGAGCAGTTATTCACACAAGCTATTCCACTGAAGTTAGTGGTGCAGTTTTATAGCAATGAGCTGAGAATGACCAATTTAGGGCCAGACTTTCGAAGCTTTGATTCCCACTGGTCATCTGGTATGCAGTGGGGCTGCTCATGAGGAACCCCCCACCAAACTAAAAAGAAGACACAATCTGGATGTAAGTGGAATGAGTTTGGCAATCTCAGCTCAGTCCCTGGTGATTTCATTCCAACGCTTAAATCTATTAGCTGCAGACCATAACAAAGGCATGAAAGACATTCCTGGAGGGTTCCTCCATTGCCATCTGCAAATAATTACCTAGCAGTCCTAAAAATAGTGGTAAGGGCGGGGAGGGGGAATACTTCAGGTAAAGCCTTTGAACATGTCTTATTTGAGGCCTAAGTGAAGGAAAACAATTCCAGGTATAGCAATTATCCATGTGTGCCTATTGATAGGAAATTTCACCTCAGCTTTTCTTCAGTGCACACGATAGGATTTTGAATGCTGTTTGTGATACATGGCCCGGATCTTGCCCCTTTTAGCATGAGCCGTAGGATTTATCTGCGTAAACGAGCAGCTGGTATGAGACACCCAACAGAGAAAGAATCACCATCTAATCTCTGAATGGGACCAGCTTAAGGACAAATGGAGAAAAGCTGCACTGCAGAAGCGATTTGCTGCACATTTAATATTATTAAATGCTCAGGTAACTACAGTAGTGAGCACCAAAGAAACTTATATGCCCAGATCTTGCCACCTTTACAGTATGTTGAAACATACATTTGATTAATCAGAGAGACACAAGGTGGGAGGTAATATCTTTTATTGGACCAACTTCTGCCAGTGAAAGACCACAGAGCTCTTCTACAGGTCTAATTAAACTAGCATTTCCCCTCCAACAATCAGGTTGCAAGAATCCCAGTGCAGAAGGAATGTATCCCTATAAATAAGTGAAAGAGGTTTGTTTATGACTGTATCCCAGAACAGGTAATACAGTGGAACTTAGATTAAAATGACTAAATCAAGACCCAGGACAAACTGGCTGCTTGATTTGTCTTTACCCAAAGGTTGCACCAAATTATTCTGGAGACCACAATGGGATACTTTAAGGGCATTGCTTAAGAAAGGGGTTTCTCCATCAGAAATAGTGTCCCTAGTGCAGGTTTCTGGGCCTGATTCGCCACTAACTCATACCAGGGTGTAATAGGAGTAATTCCACTCAAGCTAATGCAGTTACACTGTAAGTGAAATGAGAAGACCATCAGGCAATATATATCATGATGCTAGAGTAGGACCTCCAAATCAATGGTTAAAGGGAATAAAAGAATTTGGGCAAGGTCACAGTCTCGTTACCCATCTGTTTAAAGGCATTTTCCTGTGCTAGTCCTGCTTGAATCTCATGCACACCTCCCTTAGCACCGCAGGTCAACATGTGTGCATTGAAATGTTTAAGCTTTGTACTGTGCTGAAGATAAAAAAGGATCAGTGAATAAACACTTGGGTGGATTTCTTGGTCCACACCCAAGTATGATTTGGGCCACTTGGCGCTGATGTGGTGGCTTATTTCTTTTGCTCAATTTTGAAAGAGGGGGGATTAGCCTAGTGAAAGAGTTTGCTAGGCTGGTATCTAGTACGATCTTTTGGACTAAGTTTAACACGTTCCAGTGTGAATGATGAGACTGGAATAAGTGAGATGGTAGGATAAAGCAAGTTATCAGCACTCCATCACTGGAAGAATAAAGCCCCTTTTTCTCTGCAATGGTGATTAACGGGGAGCAAAGGGAGATGAAACCAGGGCACACCGTCTGCCATCCACTTAATCTTCAGATAATGGTTTTCTTAAAACTCCCTGGTCTGGCTGCTCTACATCCCCAGCACAGTGGGCACCGTAAATGAGTCTGTCTAAAGAAGAAGGATAAGGACGTAAAGGAAAATAGGAAGATAAAGGGATGGGGAAAATGCCTGGCATGCTAAAAAGGGTGGTGGCCTACAAAGCTATTACTTAGAACCAATGCGGTAACAGAGATGAAAGGAGAAAGATTAACTTTTGTTGTTCAATTTTGATGAAGGCACTCCGCTCGGTTTGAGTGAACACTATTTCTTGCTGAAAATCATATAGAAGAGCATCAGCCGCAGTGTCGAAAGGGACCAAATGGAGGATTTTGAAGCTTGATTCTCAAAACGACATTAATATTTGTTCACTAGGCTAATGTATTTAAATGTCATGGCCTTTGAAGTTTTCTATTGCCTCAGTCTGAGGATTTGAGAGAAGGAGAACAAAACCCCCAAACAAGACATTTATTTAGCGATCCTGAAAGTTGTGGTTGCAGACCTACAGAACAGGGGCAGCGCAGGCAAAGACAGTGCAAACTGCCCTAGACCTAGGGGAAGATGACCAGCTGTCCCAATGTTATAGGAACTTTCCTGATATTCAGGGCTTTGTCTTATATAGGTGCCTATTGCCCCCCACTCCCATCCCAATTTTTCATACTTGCTTTCTGGTCACCCTACTTATACCACACACTGACAACATACACCAAACTCTACTAAAGCAGCCAACTCAAGCCTCCATGACCATTCAGTTCCTGGATCTTGTTGAGGCTGGTGACAAGGGACGAAGTTGTGATGAAAGTGCTTTCCATGACATGGATGTTGTCCACTCGGAATTTGCTGGAGACTAAAAATTCATTCAACATAGTCCAGCAATTATTCATGTAGCCCCATCTGTCTGCAGAAATAGAGAGGCAAGGTCCCTGCCTCACAAAACATGCAACTTAACTTGGACAAACACTGGAAATTATGGGAACAGATAAAGGAGTAGAGTAGGAGGAAAGAAAGGAGGACAGAGAAAAAAGGAGGAAGAGGATCAATTGAAACAGCAGCTAAGTAAGTAGATAGAATCAAAGGAGAGTCAGTCCTTGAGACAAAAGCCATTGTGACAGACATCATATACTGATTAGTGGACATATGAGAAACAGACACTGGCTTTTGGTCACTCACTTCTAGAGCTGGATAAAAATGGCAGTTATTTTTCACAGGAAATGTTCAAAATTTTCGGCAAATATTTTTCAGTTTTTCAAAGAAAAGCCTAAGTCTAAAATATTTTTGATTTCAGAAAACCTGAAACTTTTACCAAACACCAATTATTTTGGTGGGTGAGGGGGGTCTCAAAAGACAACCAACCAGTAAATGTCTACAAAAATGAATTTTTCCCATGAATATGTATTCTACTCACTTCCAGATTGAGTATTATGGTCTAGGTATACTTGGCCCTGTCTCAGCACAGGGCTAGATTAGATGACCTCTCGAGGTCCTTTCCACTCTTACATTACCATGATTCTAAAATGCAGTGACCTAGGAGTGAAAAATTGCATATCCCACACCCATTTCCCAGAACCTCTTGAAACAGTTTGTTCATGAACAAAACCACCTAGACAAGTACATCGACACTAATGTCTACAGGATTACCAATTCTTCCACACTTAGATGCCACCAGTGATGGGCATACTACAAATGGATTAAATACTGTAGACAGATGTTGTTTGATTTGTTTTTCTTGAGCCTAAGACTACGATCCTAGAGGCTATTTTATATTTTTTTAATCCAAAACTGAAACATTAATGAGCACTCTGGATTGTATTAGAACATCAAAACAACCTCCCACCCCCACCATCATGGCTCTTATAAAATCATTGTTAAAAAAATTTGGCCTGTTTTTCAAGTTGAAGTAGTCAAAATATTTTACATGTTCAGTGCTCGTGTACACTTATGATTGCCAATTATTCCAGATGTCTCTGCTAGTAAGTGATATCTCACATTCTTACTTTCTAACTCCTTTATTCATTCCATGGAAACACTTGATTATAATTGTCTATTACAGGCGGGTAAACAAAATGCATTTCCAATAGGACGCCTACATAATGCATGTGAGAGACGACATACCAGATGAATCAGCCAGAACGGCTGCTTTGACAGAAACTACTAGATGGATTCAGAATACCTAGATAGTTTGGGGAATGGTTTCTAAATACTACACCAGATACTAGGGCAACAGTGAAATTTTACTGGGAATAAGTATGTGACAGAATTTTAGCCAAAATTCTGACATTTGGCTTTGACTAATCTTAAGAGGCACCTCTCGCTGCGCAAGTATCTACAGCATAGCTGGATGTTAGTGCTGCTTATCTCTGTGTCTTGGCAGTTTTCACTGGGGCCTGGCACAGTTTGGGGTGGAGGAGAAGTTAGAAAGAGGCCCCATTTCCTTGTTAGACTTCCCTGGAGAATTTCATGTCAGACTCTCTTCTCTCACCCAGTATCAGAGACACACAATTAAAAGCCCCCAAACCCCAAAATTAAATAGAAGATTTGTGCACATACTGGTCCGGATCCTCTGCTCATGTAAATTGGCCCCGATTTACACCAGTTGAGTATTGGCCGTGCGTCTGTTGGATGAAATTTAAAAAGTGATGTTCCGATCATTAGTGTCCCTGTGACACTTTTTTATAAGAAAAGGGATGTTAACCATTGGTGGGCTGGCCAAACACAAGCTGGTGTGAATAGTCAGCCTGGCTAAATTAAACTCTTCTTAATTTCCTCTCTTAAACTACTGTGCAGGATTGCTGTATGCTGCTCAACAGTTACTGCGTTCAAAACAGAGGAGGCTGCATTTTCACGGTGAGTGAAATGATCCCTTCATATAGTTTGTAACACAGCACTGGTATCCTTCAGGATGAAAGGCATTGTATAAACTCAAGCGAGTGTTATCCACACATCACTTTGAAAATAAATTCCTTCAGTTATCAAAGGCACAAGAAATCATTTAGAAGCGTTTGTTATCTGAAACTCAATTATAGTCTGAGCACCCACATTGCCAACACATACATTTATTAGGCCTTCTGCTACTGCCAAAAGTACAGGGAAAATCATAATGGTTGGTCAGCTAAAACAAAGAGTTGCTTTGTACTATTTAAACAAGTGTCCTGTAGCCCCAATTCCCTCATGCCTCCGTTATAAAAAGTGAGTTGGTTAATTAGCCCTTGACCAGTTATTGCAAACATTAATAAGCAAAGCTACAGCGATGAGAGAGCCTGTAATTAAGCATTCTGCCGCTGTCTGGTTCTGCAAATAAGCTCTTTGAGACTTAAAAAACAAAACAACCCAAACCCTCAAATTAAAGGCAATCTGAAAATGAGTTCTGTTGCAGGGGAGTGTCTACTCACTGCTGGACAGCTCCTCCTCTTGGCAGTTCTGGCGATTAGCTTGGCCAGTCCTCCTGGCTTTATAAAAACCCCGCCTATACCCTCACAGGTGACCTTCCTTCTAATTAGCTCCCTCCACACAGCCTAAATTTCCCCCATTTGCAGCTTAATTGGCTGATTGAGCCCACCTGATCTAATTCAGCTCTGGCAGGGCTGGTGTGGGGAGCACATTCCCCAGACTGAAGGGTATTTATATGTTTGATTTTTACACAGCCCCCGTCCTCCTTTACAGAGAATTCTCTGTCCATAGCCAGATACCATATGAAGATAGTCAAAGGAACGCATCCTGAACAGATTAAAGAGGAGGAGGATGGCAGGATCTGCCTGAACTAATAGGCATTCCAAACAACACAAGTCTCATTTAAAAAAGGAGAGCCTCCTTCTACATTAGGTGATTTTCTACCAAGCCCTTCTGAAAACTTGGTCTCATGTGGTCATACAAAGACCAGGTCCAGAATAGCACTTCTCAAAAGGTTTATCTTGACACGTGTTTCGTTTTCATTTAGGAGAAGGAGCACTGTCTAGCAGTTACAGCTTATGTAGAGAGTAAGGGTCATCTTCCTGACTTTGCAACAGACTTCCTGCTTGACCCTGGGCAAGACACTTAACCTGAGTGCACCTCAGTTTTCCTTATTTGCACCCTGGGGAACTAGCAGGAGTGTAATGTCTGTAAAGTGTTGTAAGACCTTTGAGTGAAGGTACTAGAGAAGAGCAACATCTTATTTACAGGAATACTGTACTTCACGCGATCATGGTAAACACACCATACAGAATAACTTCTAAGAACAATAAATTCTTAGTCATCTGAGACCAGACTGTGGTATTCCTCCGTTGCAGTGTTTGCTGAGGAGTCGGTGAGGTTGGATTAATTTTTGTGGAATCTAATTGGCCGAGAAGTGAAGTGAGAATTAGGAAGGTTCTGCAGCACAGCGCAGAATTTAACTTGGCAAGAGTGCAACAAATAACTTGGCTGAAAGCCATTTTGGGTATTTCCGTTGGAAGCCCCTTGGGATCTTTAGTGCCCATAATATCATATATGCAATGCCGGTAAGCCTGCAAGGATGAGAGTCAGTATGCTAACACAACCTTACTTGTAATCATTCGCTAGGGCTCAGGAAGTCACATGGTTTGTATTAATAGCAAGTGCATATTATTATTTTTATTATTTGTATTACAGTAGTGCCTCAAAATCCCTACCCTGTGTACTGCTAGGTGCAGTACAAACACACACAGACACAAAGAGCTCATTGTTGAAAAAGAAAACATAAACTCAAGGTGAGAAAAAGGAAGCATTGACATGCCCATTTTACAGAGGAGGAAATGAGGCACTGTGATAAGAAGTGACTTGCCTGAGGTCACAGAGGAAGACCTGTGCAGAGACAGCGACTGAACCCAGAGTTTGAGTGCCAGTTTAGCACCTAGACCATGGGCCACCCTGCCCCTGTCCAAAGAGTGATAAATCTGGGGTATGTTTCAAGAAGTGCACAGTTTTATCTCAATGAAGACCCATCACTAGGAGACAGTGTGTTTGATCCCTTGGTGGGAGGGGAGTTGGGACACACCTTGCATTACTTTCCTGCCCCCCTCCTCTGGAATAAAGGAGCAGATGAGTCTGGCCGTTGGTGGGTCCCAGCAAGAGCCAGCCAGGCCTCCCGAGCTGAGGGACGACTGTCTACAAGGGGGCTGATGGGGAGTCGAAGAGGGGAAGGATGGAGACATCTTGGGGAGGAGTCCTTTCCTCATTTCCTTCCCCATCCGAAAAACAGCCAGTTCTATCACGAGGCTCACAGACAATGTTCAGTTTGTCCTACAGTGGAAACGTGATGCGACTGTTTCGTTTCAGGAAATTTGTGGTGAAATTTATGATGTCCCTGGAATGGGACCTAGACTCGGATTTGGCCAAGAAGTTAGACTGTGTTGAATATTACCGGAGGGTGGAGGGGGTAAGGAGGAGGGGGAAAAAGTCCTTTCAAATTTGTTCAATGGATTAGCAAAAACCAACATTTACCCTCAGAAGCTATTACAGCTCTGACAGGGGAAAAGGCAGAGAAAGTGATTTGTCATGCTGGTTCAGTATTTACAGTTTAGATAAGCTTCGGTGCCTTTCCACACACACACACACACACACACACACACACACACACACACACACACACACACACACACACACACACACACACACACACACACACACACACACACACTCAGCTGGTGTAAATTAGTGTAGCTCCATAGATCTGGCCAGGCTAACAGTGATACATAACATATGCTTCCCCCTATATTTTAGTTGCCAATTTCTCCCTAATCCTGTGTCCCCCCTCCACACACACACACACACCCCCCAAAGCAGATGTGGCTTTTGCGGTAATCGTTAATGATCCTTTGCACGCATCAGAAACCAGGATTAGGAAAGCAATGGAGCCAGACAGAGACAGATGTTGAAAGCTCTGGTTTTGTAGTGCGAAGAGGCCAATCCTGCAAGGTGCTGGGCACCTCCTGCTGAGCACTGCCACCTCCATTCGCTGCCAACATCAGGCCCTAGATTTTTAACAGAACAAAAGGTTCCTTGCACAGAAGAATTCAATTAGAGCACTGGAATGCTCCCTCTTACAAAGCTGAACGCAGACAGGCACATCCATTTCTGCCCACGATTAGCTGAATGGGAAAAAAAATTTGAAATCGAGGCTCCTGAAAGAAAACCTCATTCTCTACTGACTAAAATTCATATTCGGCTCCCAGACAAAGGCCGTTGCCAATCGATCAGTCTATCTGTCAGCATTATCCAAACCAGCCTGAACAAGTGTTTAAAGTACAAGATGCTGAACCTGGTGAAAACTTGAAAATGATAAGAGGGGGTGGCTGAAGAGGGAAAGGCAACAGGCGCGTGTAGCAATGGGAGGTTATGGAGCTGCACAGAAAGAACAACATAATCTAAATAACCTTGAAGCCAAGCGATCGTCTTTGCAATGTGCTCTAGTTTGAATTTGGTTCCCTGCATTTTCATCTCTCTTCAATTATTTTCACTCCATTTATTTAAAAAAAGCCTTTTTAATGAGTAATCCTGACATTAGTGGAGACTTTTGGAACATGTTAATGATGATGAACCTGCTAATGAGAGTGAAGGAACTGAAGCCCTTGTAGTTTTCCATAAAGTAAATTCTTCTGCGACAAATGCTTTTTTTTTTTTAAACTCCTAACACTTAAAGTTTCAAGCTCAATATTATGAGAAAGGTGAAGCAGGATGACAGGGTTCATTTATTCTGCTTTGTGTTTCACTTCTGAGACTTCTCTGGAGCCGAGACTGCTAATCAAAATGTCCTTTCAGATGTGTGGTGACTTTTTATGTGGAGCAGTTGACGTTTGTTCATTAAAGATTTAACTGTGGCCATGAAGCTTATTTTATCCAGGGCTTCAGACAAGTCCCAAAGCTAGATGATTTTTTTTTCTTTCCCGGCAATCCACCAGCTCCAAGCAGATCTCAGGTATGTGATGGGAACCACATATACCAGGGGCATCAGCACCTCTGCTGCAATTTAAATATGAACAGGACTATGCTGTGTACTCTGTGCAATCTGACTACTTTAACTGACTGGTGGATACGTTGTGATGGCTATTAAATGATGCTTTGGTGGAAAAAAAGCCACAGTGGATAAGCATCTTTCCTGTGCAAAGAGCAGGGTGGGACCAGGGATAGTAACATACCTCGTTTTTATTTCTAAGGTATTCAACCATCCGTCCTTACTATCTTTAATGTGTTTATCTTCACAACACCCTTGTGAGACAGGTAAGTACTATTATCCCCATATACAGATGGGAAACTGAAGCACTGGGACACTAAATGACTTGTCCACAGTCACAAAGGGAGTCTTTGGTGGAGAAGAGAATGAATCTGGGTCCCCTAAATCCAAGATGAATGCCCTAGCCAGTGGACCAGTCTTCTTTGTTAGCATACCTCAGGCAATGATTTCAAAGTGATTAACACATAAACGATAATTATTCTCATTTTACCGATGATGAGCCTGAGACAGAGAGAGATGAGGTGACTTGTCACACAGTCAGCCAGCTCCCTTGACTCATATTCCAGTGCCCTATCCACTCACTCACTCTCTCTGGATGAGCAGACAATTAACACACCAGTCATGGATCACTTTCCCAAAGATACATGGTGTTGCACAGATTAATAAGAGTTTCCAGGTCCACTCAAAGTTGGCTACTGCTATGCTATACTGTAGATTTCTTATTTGATCCCAAACCAGATTGGTTATCCCTCTGTAAAGTAAGTTCTTTGATTTATGAAACCAGCCCTTCACCCACCCTTCTGTACAAAGAAGTGTTTTATGCAACGGATCCAGAGTTGAAGCCAGGTGTCGTTACTGACCACTCTTTGTAAAAGCTCAGTTGCTTACAGAACTCAAAATGCATGTGTCTGTTCTTCTGCTGGCAAAAATAAAGTCTGAGAGTCAACTGGAGTTCATACTCTCTGCAACGAAAATGACAGAGAAAAATTGTGTCAGAGACAGCCAAGGAGCAACTTTTGGCTGTTATAATAATGGGGGGGGGGGGGGGGAAATGGCTTAAGCTAGTTGGGTGTAAGAGTTGGATATTTTTCTGTATCAGCTTGAACTTCATAAAGATTACAAGGAATAATCAAACTGCAAACATTTTAGCACTTTCCGCTAGTTATTTTAAATATATATAAAAGTTTCCATAAAAAAGTATTAGAAGAAACCAAACGTTGAGAAAATGTGCACGAGCTTCCATTTAATTACACCTTTTGTTTTTGCTAGGCAAAATGCCTGGAACAGTGGTGTGTGTCTGTCATTTTCCCTGATAGAGTTGGCAGCTGTTCAAATGCCCCAAAAGCACGACCAGCAGGGTTATGAAGGAACGTTGCCAGTGATTAATATTACATACTGGTTGACCTGCTGTAATCATTAAGCTGTTTTCCCAGATAAAATTAGAAAACATTTCATTCTCACCTTAACTTGCATGTTGTTCACCTGCATATTCCACATTTATTACCGCATTCACATCAGAATAATTAGGCTAAGGACTGAATGTAAAATTGAACTTCATTTCCCAACCTCTGTTCTATACTTTAATTATAGCCTAATAATTTTTATATTAACTAGAGCTGTGCCAAGTTAGGACTTTTTGTGTGCGTGTGCAAAGTTTTCTGCAAAAATATTTCTTTAAGGTAATTTTTCAGCTGCAAAGTTTTGCTTTTGCATGAAATGTTGGGATGATGGATTTTTTTTCAGATTGATTCATTGAAAAGCCATTGCTGCATGAAACTGTGAACAGAAGAAGAGATGGGATAGTTGCCATCTTTGAGATTTTCATTTTGTGGGCATAGAGTGGGAGGAGGCAGGGAGGGAAATACTTAATATATTTCCAGAAATGGCTCTGGTTTTCAAACAAGTGCTTTTATGCTTCCCCCACCATGGCATTCCTCATACTTGGGAGGAGCTCCCCATAAAAATCCCAAAACTGAATCATTGTCCTCCTTCAAATCCCTCTTTAAAACCCTCATTTGCTGTGCTGCCTACAAAAAACTCGACAACAGGCAGTTGGTGTGCTGAGAGCACTGCCTGTCATGCTGACCCATATTGTCTTGTAGTTTCCTTTTGCTCCACTTCTCTCTATAGCACCCGTTGTTTCTTGTTTCATATTTAGATAGCTCTTTGGAATAGGTGACCATCCTTATGTTCTGTATATGTACAGCACCTAGCACAATCAGTCCATGACTGTGGCTCCTAGGTGCTACCTCAATAAATAAATAAATAAACAAACAAACATCCATCATTTTGTGTGTGTGTACGTATGCACCACTGCCCTCTTTTGGGTAGAATCTGAAGTCCTCACCTGTGTGTCATAGAGCCTACAGCTGCCGGAAATCCTTCTGTATTTCAAACGGTAGGGGCACTGCTTGTTGGGACAGAGGTTCTGATTGTATAAAACAGAGCTGAAAAGTTTTACATAAAGTCTGCACCAGATTTTCTTTTGACACAGGAAGGAGTCTGTTACTGGCACAGTTTTTCCGCCTCCTAAAGCACTATGTGAAACTCCTGAAAAAGTTTCCACACTGAAAAATAATAGTTTCATTGTTTTATTCCAGGCAATTTTGCAGCTAGGTCAATGAAACATGGAAAAATTGGAATGAGCTCATTTTCACTCAGAAATGGGACTCCCCTCCCCCCCCCCCCCCCAAGTAAACAGTTCACAGATCATGGCTTATTTTTAGGTAAAAATGGGTCCATTTTCTAGTGCAGAACAACATTCAAAAAAGTAAAATCAAATTCCAAGTATCTTCTACTTTCATTGCAAATAGTTCACACATATCTAAGAGCTAGGCCTCCAGTTCCCTTTCAGGAATGTCATATATGGCTTTGCCAAACAGATTTCATAGTCCAGGCAAGGCACATCATTTAAAGGGGGTTTAGGAGGTTGCAATGTGTTTTTATCTTCTAGAGAAGCTTCATGAGAGCTCTTAGAATCGGAGGATCTGATCTCAACCTCTTCCGGCACTGAGAAGTTACACAGCTTGACTGAAATCAACCTATCTCCAGTACAACAGAAACAAGACAAAAAACACCCAAGGAACCTAACAATGTGTTATCTTTTGCTCGAATAGGCAGGAAAATACATGAAATTCAGCAGTGCAAAACTGAAGTAAGGGAAAATTCAGCAGTTTCGAGTGAGTTTTCCTTCAAGATTTTTGGTACAAGCCCACTAAAAAAAGCTTGTATGAACCTGTGGGGATGTTCTTCCTTTACGTCTTTAGTGGACAGCAGGCAGGAAGTGGGTCTGAGGAAGATTCTGAGCAAAAGCTCTCCAGTGAAGAAGGGAGAGACAGAAAATAGTTATGGGGGGAACACCATTCAGGGTTAGAAGAAAGTTGCTTTATCTCTGCTTCTTCACTATTGCCACAGAATAGAACACCTTGTAGCTGAAGCTGCTCAGGAAGTGGTCTGATTCCAAGCTCAATGAAGTCAGTGAAAATTCTCTCAGTGACTTCAATAGCCCATAAAGTATATTTTTCCATGTTTTGTTCCAAGTGTCTGAAATTAGAATTTTAGGGCCAGAGTATGATTCTAGCCTACTGACTAGGCTATACCCGTTTTCATAGATCACTATCATCTACATTACACCAATTTAACCGAGACCAGAATCTGGTTCTTAGAACAGACAAGCTTATTCCCCGAACTGCAACTTTTCCAAATGGCATTTCTCCATAGTGCTCATACTCACATTATTTTTTTTACTGTTTGAGATTTTCTTTCCTGGTTTTAGTATTAGAGAGAGGTTTTGAAATGTCAGAAAGAAAGTCTGTTTTTTCACTTCTCCTAATAAGCTTGCACTGTGATATGGAAAACAGTTCTACTGCAAAGCAATCTCCAAAGGAAGACCCCACTTTGAGGGATTTTTCTTTGGCTTCCTAATCATTTCAGCATGCTAATTCTTGCCATTAATGATCACTCACTGCATCTGGTCTGTTATACAGTGATTGCCACTTGAAACGATTTCCTATATATCAGAACACACTTATTCTAGCAGGGAATTTGATCTCGGGTAATGCAGTTGCCCTAAACTGGGTAAAACAGACAGTGTTAGTTCTGGGTTGTTTATGCCTACTGTATGGTAAACATGGCATAAAAATATCCCCTTATGATCTGAAATCAGGGATAGCCTAACAAGATAACCCAGAAAAGATGTGAAATTTGGAATATGCAATGACTAAAAGCAGCCTTTGTTCCGATGAGGTGGCTCAGAATCAGATTCCTCTGTTCAGCAATAGATAAGCCAGATCATTTGTTCTGCAAATCAGGTACAGATAAGCATGGGTGGTGGAATTAGGTGAGCTGCCGCACACCCCTGCCCCGAACTAGTAATAACAACACAAATACATGGCTTCCGCCTTCAGTACCCCCCGACCCTCCCTATAAAAATTGCTCCAGCACCTCTGCAGATAAGAAAACAGGGAGAAAAATATGATAAATAATTTAACCTTCCTTGTATAAAGAACAGGAGTACTTGTGGCACCTTAGAGACTAACAATTTATTAGAGCATAAGCTTTCATGGGCTACTGCCCACTTCTTCGGATGCATATAGAGTGGAACATATATTGAGGAGATATATATACACACATACAGAGAGCATGAACAAACAAACAAAAAATTGTGGGTTTTTTTCTCTTCCTTAATTGGCCTCTCAGAGTTGGTAAGACAACTCCCACCTGTTCATGCTCTCTATATGTGTGTATATATATCTCCTCAATATATGTTCCACTCTATATGCATCCGAAGAAGTGGGCAGTAGCCCACAAAAGCTTATGCTTTAATAAATTTGTTAGTCTCTAAGGTGCCACAAGTACTTCTGTTCCTTTTGCGGATACAGACTAACACGGCTGCTACTCTGAAACCTTCCTTGTATAGGTTATCAAATTTTGTTTAAAATAGTTTAAACAAATACTTAAAAAAAGAAGAAGACATAACTGAATCGGCACTATTGTGTGCAGTCAATAGACAGTCTTTAAATAAATCTTTTTCTTTCAAAGAGAAATAATATAGTGAAAAACAACAGCCTGCCTTCCATTCTGGAAATAATCAGTCTTCTAGTAAGTAATCCATCATTTCAAACTCCTCATTCTTTCAAATAATTATTTAGAGTTCACAGTTTATTAATTTGACAGCGCATCTCATCTACATAGTATGTTAAAAAGCTTACATTTAATCAGAAAATCAGCACCACGGCTTGCTGAACAATGACACCTTCTCTCGCTTCTTTGATTTAACTGATTTCAACACGCTTATGAAGGTCCTTTATTTATATGCAGGTAGTGCAAGTTAATGCAAAACACATTAACTAATCTTAAATGCCACATTGGCGAGTAACGGAGCTGGGCAAGCTGTTCGTAGGGAATAATTTATCCAATGTATTTAGCCCCATTTTTCTGCTTATGAATTATCAGCAAACAGATACATATAATTGTTTTATGAGCACTTTATGTTAACATCTTGTAACCCAGGGGTATTTGCATA
This sequence comes from Chrysemys picta bellii, assembly GCF_011386835.1. Classification (NCBI taxonomy): domain Eukaryota; kingdom Metazoa; phylum Chordata; order Testudines; family Emydidae; genus Chrysemys; species Chrysemys picta. The sequence goes on from NC_088809.1 coordinate 13,493,917, forward strand.
AGCTGTATTGCAGTTGTACCTAGAAATGTCAGTAATGGAATTATGCTAAGCACTGTACTCATCAGAACAATAAGATGACCCTTGCTCCATACAGTTTACAAGCTAAGTAATAATAGGAGTTAACAGTAGGGTAATTATTGAACTATTCATTTCAACTATGTATTCAACTGTTCATTATTTGTGGTCTGTGATTGGTTGCTTCAATTCCATGGTATAGTTTCAGCTCCTTGATCTGATGACTAAAACTGCATAAAATGAGGATGAACACCGTTGGTGCAAATGATATTTGCGAACAAATACCCTGGATCACCAGCAAATAGTAGTATTTGCATGAAAAGTAGCCATTCCCCAATGTCACTCATCTGAATGAGAGCCCAGGAGCACAAATGTTACTGCGAAAACTACTGTGATTTAAACAGTTATTTGTAATTCGAGGAAGAGATTTTCAAAAACTGCCTAAGGGATTTTGATGCACAATTCCCTTTAATTTTAAGGGGAATTGGGAAACCAAATTCCTTAGGCAGCTTTGAAAAACCCAGCATGAATATCTGAATGTTGAACATTATTTTGCACTGTTCACCAAATTCTAGCTGGATTTATATGCACACGGTAGTCATTTTATAAAAAGATTCAGTTGTATGATGGTAGATTATTAACAGTAAAAGGAAATGTAACATTGCACCCGTAGGTGGGTCATCACCAGCAGTGATTGACTCTGGGATCTCTGGTTCTAAATGTTCAGTTAGCTGAGGCTGTAAGTAGGCTCATCAACCTCTAGATGAAGACCTCCCACCACTAGAGGGGGACAGAGTGTCACACTGAGTGAGTGCAAGTTACATAAAATAGGAAGCAAATGTGCGCTGAGACATTGTGGTATGGTGGAACTGTACTGGAGACAATCTCCTGGTCACCTTTTGTATTAGGTTCACATGCATAAAGGGTTAATAAATTATGAATACATGTTATAAGCATGTTACAGACACAAGCAGTATGTGTCGCAGAAAGCAGACTGGTGCTAGCCCATTGGGGGGCCCCAAGCAGGAATATTTTTTGCCCCCCACCCCCACTAATAATTAATAGGTGGCCTATTGCTCAGGGGCCTAAGCAAGTGTTTAGTCTGCTTATGCCTAGTGCTGGCTCTTTCTATTAGAAAGTTATACGCACATCTGTAGAAGGTGTTAGAGATGGTTGTAACCAACTGGCTGAAGTCTATAACAATCAATCACCCATTGATTAAAAGATCTACTAAGCATTTCTTATTCCTTCATGCATCATTTATAAATGGAAACTTACTATAAAATATGCTACTGTGATAATATAAAAATGAGTTTCTCACCTAGAGTTCCATTAGAGCCGCAGTAGACATATAGGGAGAGAATGGATTTAATAGATTCTTGTGCTTTTTGGGAAAATTAATATTTAATTCAGCTGAGCTTACTTTTTATTTTTCACAACAATAATTTTTTAAACATTGCATACAAATCATCTTCGTGAATGTATTTCCTCAGCGTCCCACTGTATAAATCAGAGTGCTGGGTAAACATACAGCCACATGATGCTGCATCTAGCACCCTTGCTTCCCATAGATCATGTTAGAAAACACTGCTGGCTGCCTCATTAGCAGGAAGAGAGGCGCCAAATACATTGTTGGAATATGAATATTCCTGAAGTATGGCATGCTTTCAGAGTAAAGTGTTTTGTTACTTTTCTATTAGACCTTCCAATCATATACATTTACAATCTATCAACATTGCAGAGACCACTAATCGATAGACTGTCCCAGACCACAGGCCCATGATTGGATAGGATAAGCGATCATTGTATGGGCTTCGTACATTTTCTGGAAGACGTGGCAAGAGATGTCCAGTTGTGAAAAGTTTAACAGAGCTTCTACTGGCATTTGGCTCAGCCTGGTGGGAAGATAAGGTGAGACCTGATGGAAGTCTTTATGGTAATGTGTGGGAGGCATACACAGAGGCACAAGATGGAACTCAGAGCCCAGGGAGAAGGGAAACCACCTTAGCTGTAAGAGTCTGTCTTCTGCAGTGCTCGCACCAGAGAAATCTTCTTCTGGTTGGATCTAGAGCTTTTATCCCTCTTTGGCCTTTTAACTCAGCTGACCTCACCCAGAAAGCCCAGATATCCAACTGAGAAGGTTCCACTAACTGATGAAGTCTGCTTCTAGGGCCTAGTCATCAGTTGGCTAACACAACAACTCAACTTCCATTTGTCAGTAGTGAATCCTACTTTGGCTGAAGTACCTTTCAGGTATGGCTGAAAGACCAGTGAGGTGGGGTTAACCACAAGAACAAATTGAGACACCGCTGGATACACTGAATTGCTTTTAGGAAAAATTCCTAAATCAGCCTAATTCTCCTCAGTATCTTCCGCACTTGAAATCCTTAATGCAAACAAACATATTGGAGGTCAAAGCTACACCACACGCACTTGAATAGCTAAAACTGCAGTGAAACAAGAAAAGATCTCAAGGTCACACCTGTGGAAGGTGAGAGCGGGGTGGGAGGGAAGGCCCGTCTAAGTGTTTAGAATCGTGGGTTTTATCAAATCCTGGCTATGCACATGAACTGGAGGACATAATTTAACTTCTGCGTACCTCAGTTTCCACAACTGTAAAATGGGAATAATGGCCCAATCTCATCACCACCAAAGCCAATGGAAAGATTCCGATTCACTTCAGTGGAAGTTGGATTAGGCTCATTCTCTCTTTTACTATCACTACCTCACAGCTTTGTAAAGAACTAGAACATTATCTGATGCAAAGTCGTACCTATAGAGGTGTAACCTATTATTATCATTGTCATCATTAATCTCAAGATCAACAGGAGTATCCAATTCCACTAGGACTGATGATTTAATTTAACCACCATCCATGAAAATTAATTGAAAGAACTAGCAAATATGAAAACAGAGGCCTAAAGACTGCTCAAATGCTAAGGGAAAATACAGCTTTAGACACTTTATTAAATCATTACCACCCAAGAGGGTTATTATTGTCATCACAGGTAGCCAGGCTCATGCATGGGACTGGGACCTTGAGAATGGAATGCTCTAATGCCAACACCTTAATTTTATTTATATCTGTGCTTTAGCAATTAGAGCACAGTCCTGTTTTGCCAATGAAACAGTTCACTATGGCTCACTGACCAGATGATAAAAGAATGACAACATGATTATACATCCACATATCATCCAGTGCTCTCTTAGGCCTTGCCCACATGGTGTGCTAGTGTGCACCGGCCAGGGCGTAAAGTCTAGTGCGCACCAGCCTGTCACACACTAACTGATCCGTGTGGACTTTGTTGATGCACACTAAAAGTTCCTTAGCGTGCGCTGACATAGTCCCATTTGAAACAATACTACATTAATGTGCACGGGGGGAACTTTTAGTGTGTGTCAGCAGGGTCACTTTAGTGTGTGACACACTTGTGCACTCTAGAATTTACCCACCAGCTGGTGTGCCTATCTGCAGGGGAGGGCTGAAAAGAGAGTAATAGAGCAAAATGAAAAAGCAGGCCTTCTGATTCACACACATAGGTCCCAAACTCATGCAAAGCCCCTCTAAAAGTTAAACAGGGATCTGCCTGTGTGGTTCCCAGAGCAGAATTGGGTCCTTAGTTTCCATTGCCTACAAATTCTTTATCACTCTTGAAGAAATGGGCCTGAGCTGTAAAGTTTGGTTCTGGATCTGAACTTTCCCTAAGTTCAGTGGCACCCAGATCTGGCGTTTTGTTTGTTTACTTCCTTTAGCTATTTGATGTGGGAGCTCTCTAATAATTAAGGATTTAAGAACAATCCTAGGGAGCCAAATATTTAAATCTTTACTGTCTGTCTTTCCTTGGGAAAATTCCACTGAAGGCAAGAGTAACAATAATTTTGCGGAATAAAGGCTGCCTTAGGCTTCAGGATTTGGCACAATAAAAATTCAAAGGATTGTTCACAATGAGATCCACAAAACAAACTAAGCTGGGGAAAAATTGTTTCCACAGTTTTCTGTGTACAACATATCTAACTGGAACCTTGGGAAAAGCATTCTTCCTCCTGCTTTTTATATGTGCAAAACTCAAAAGCACACAGCTGGAAAGATTTTACTGAATCTATCAACAACAACAAAATTTCCTCTTGGCTGAGATCAGGAAATGGGGCAATTTTACTCCAAAAAGAAGTGGTGAGCAGCTGAAAAAACAGAATTGTAACAAAAGTTACATTTTAACATTAATGACAGTGGTCACTTACTGTGCCTGCAAAAACATAAAACTATGTATGCGTTCATAGTAAAATAAGTTAGCTGATTCTTTAATGTAAAACTATTTCATTACTATAACTCTTTATTTGTTGCAATTGTAATAAATTGACAATATAGAGCATCTTCAGGGCAAAATATCAAAGATATTTTTGCCTCGGAAACGTAGCTGTTCAGGGCGAAGAGGAGGATCCTTACACCAATGCATCCCTATTTTCTTTAAAACCTTTTGGTCTTTCAAAGGGAGAAGGTGAAGGTGGGTGAGATAATATCTTTTATTGGACCAACTTCTGTTGGTGAGAGAGTCAAGCTTTCCAGCTTACAAAGAGCTAGCTTATGGAGATATTCTATCTCCTAGAACTGGAAGGGACCTTGAAAGGTCATCTAGTCCAGCCCCCTGCCTTCACTAGCAGGACCAAGTACTCTTCTTCAGGTCTGAGAAATGTACTCAAAGTCACAGCTAAATACAAGGCAGAACAGAGGAGTTTACACATATTTCAAGGGACCATTCAAGGTGAAGTGGCCTGTTAACACCTCTCCAGTCATAGTGGGGAAAGGAGAGAGGGGGGGGAAAAAGCTGGGGGGAGTGAGGTTTAGTGGGGTATATATTGTAAGCCTTAAATTTAGTAAAAAGAACAGGAGTACTTGTGGCACCTTAGAGACTACTTAAATTTAGTGTGTCTGTTCAAGCCATGATTTTTAGAGTCTAGCAAAGTTATGAATTTTATGTTATGGGAGTTATGAAGCTCCCAGGCTCGCCTTTTGACGGTGTCATGCAGGTTTCCTGGGAGGATGATGATCAGGAGGTCAGATATAGAGTGATTGCTTTGTGAAAAGTGTCAACCCACAGGTGATATGGTATTTTTGTCTTTTATTGTTTTTCTGTGTCAGTATATTTGAGAGCGTAGTGATTGTCTGGTTTCATCCACCTAGTTGCTATTCTGGCATTTAGTACACTGGAGGTTACACCCTATGTTGTGTAGAACCGATGGATCTTGAAAGGTGTGTTGTGGGGGGTATTGATCATTCTAGCAATGGAGATAGGTCTGCAGGTTTTGCATCTCTTGTTCTGGAAGGACCTGGTGCTGCTTTGAGTTGGTGTGCCCTGGTCCGTGGGAGCTTGGTTCTGATGATGAACTTGAGATGTGTAACAGCTTTACCATTCCAGAGTGCCCCCTTGTGACCTTTCCCAGTGATCTCCTGGAGTCAGGCCCTGGGACTCCAGCCAGATTCCTTTAAAGTCCCACCTCTTTCAGGGCAATAATGTCCTTCAAGTTCCAAATAACGTTTTCCACCAGCATTAAAGCAAATATAGCAATCCTCCAAAGGTCTTCTACCTCTTCTGGGACTTCCCCTCTCCAACCAAACTAGAGTCCAAACCACAAATACCACTGCACCTCTTTGACCCCCCCTTGAGTTTGAGGTTTCAGCCTCACCATCCTGTCCTCAGGTTGCAGGGCCGCGAGATGTGATCCCTCGCAAGGCCCACTACAAGGAATAATCCTGCCTTCTGCAGCTATCCCTATTTTGCCCCATTCCTTTATCCAACGTCTCCTCCCAGGAGAGGGCTTCAACTTATCCTGTCCCCTGAGCTTCCTCCGGAGTGACATGCACATATTCAAGTTCCTCCCTCAACCTGACCACACCCACCCCAGCTGTACCAGCTTCCAGGCTCTTTAACTCTTTCTCTGCCTGTGTGAGGTTTACACACCCCATCATAGACAGGAACAGGGAACCATTTAAGGAACTAAGGTCCTGATCATGGGATGAGAAGTGTATGAGCAGATCCCTGTATCTGTGTGGAGCCCTACAGATTTCAGTGCAGAGGCATGCAGGTGCCAGGGTCCACCTGACTAAATTTCATTGCAGGACTGGGTCCTACGCAAGCACTAAGGTACAAAGAATATATAAGATATCAGGTAAATGATACAAACAGGATATTGTACCTGAGGCCTGGCCTGACATGAGTAAAATTAACACACGGAGGGACGCCTAATTTCTTGGAAAATAGAATTAGGGATATAAATGAATCATTGGGTTGAAAACAGAATATTTGTGCTAAATAAAATAAGTAAATAGGGTCAGTAAGCTAAGAAGACAGAATGTCTGAGCCAACTAAGAGAAGAGGAAGAAAACCCAGGGAAATATTTACTATGAATTAGATAACAAGAGACAAAAATAAGTTAGGAATATAGAGATGAGGTAACGAGGAAGTCGAAACATGGACCGTGCCTGGACAGAGCATGCAGTACAGGGACTGGTTCCTGCTAAGTAACCAAGCCAATCCTAAAACATATGATACAATGTATAGTCAATGCAATGAGATGTGAAAATGTATATAAAGAGATAGAGTTTCTGTGTAACTTTGGAGCCGTGATGTACCCTTCATCTGCCTTCACTCCTGGGTTTGAGTCTGATGAATTCAGCATAGCACTGCTATATGCCAAATAAAGATACCTGGGTGATGAAGTCTGGAGCCAAACTGAGTTCTTAGGAAGCTGAATAGAAAGAAGTCTTGGAGGGAATCCCAACCGATATAACACAGGGATAGTCACAGTCAAATACTACACTGGTATTAGGCACGCTAAATACTTGTCTACACAGTGGAGTAATGTGCTTATGTGGCTGTGATTTCTAAATTAAACTAATGTGCCACACATTAATTGGTCCAGTAGACCCTGCTGATGTGCACTAATGGTTCTCTAGTGCACTTTAACACAGTACTATATGAAACACAGAACATTGGTGCGCTTTAGAAATCACACCTCTGTAGAGCGCATTACCCACTTCCCTCCTCTACCCTCCCCCCGCCGCCATGTAGATAACCCCTAAGTGTCATGTTGTTCCATTGATAGTTTAGTTCAGGGTCAAGGTAGCATGTCTGTTGTTTTAGAAGTTGTGAGTAACAAGTCTGCGGAGACCTCTTTTCCTTGAGCTGGACTTGAGATTAGAGTTAGAGATGGGCTATGGTTTTCTCCACATCTCATATTGACTTGATTTTTTTCTAATAACATTTCAATCACACCACTCTTCTTTGTGAGCCGCAGTAGAGTGATGACACACTCCCTAGAAGCTGCTGTTGAGACTGGTGTTATTGCAGGTGTATTTATTTCCCAGAATATGTTGGATTTTTACTCAAACTGCACATTGACGGTATTTTTTAATCTATTGGGTATGTGATGAACTAAAATTTTGGCTCTCATGACATCCCAGAAAAAGTTTGCTTTTTGACCCCTTTGCCTGCAACCTCTCCATCACACGTCTCTGTGTGTGTATGTACATGTCTTCAGATTAGCACACATTTTTAATGGCATAGTTAATACCCGCTAAAGAGGTTTAAAATAAGAAGGACGATACACCATCTCTGGCTGCAGAACAAGAGTCCCAAAAGCGGTACTCTTATAAATTGTATTTTCCCCTTTGTGCGCTCTCTCTCTCACACACACACAGAGGAATCTCTGGTGAGGAAAGGTGAGATGATGAGCAGCAGCAGGAGAAAAGTCCAACAAAAAGTCTGCGATGTTTGCCGACACCCTTTTATTATTGGTTCAGATAGACAGGTGGTGTAGCAGCCGAGCAGAGGACACATGTCGTGTGCAGCCAAGCACGCTAATCTGATTAGCAGGTTACTGAAGGGCAGAGCTGTAGGAAGGATGTGGGTGAAGGGTTAACAAAAAATCACAATTCCAACTGCAGATGTGAGGACTATTTCTGCCTCGATGATGAAATGAGTTTAGCTTTGACAGATTTGGGTCTGGACTGCTTAACCTCCCCTGCAAAGAAATTTTGAGATGATTTGCTTTGTCAGAAGAAATCCTTACTGGTGTGCACCTTCCCATACATATTAAGACTTAGCTGGTGGCAGAGCACAAAGGCTCCTTGAAAATCACTTGCTGTAAAATTTTGTGCATTTTCTGTGCTTTATGGGTTTCCTAGATTACACAGTTATTCTGTAAATAGAGCAAACTTCTGAAATCTGGGACAATGTAAAGGCTGGCACTTGGATTCTACGGGGATAGATGCAATAAGAAAACCTAAATTAAAGCAGCCTAATTCAGTGGGGACATAAATGGAGGGGTCACTGAGTTGGACACAGGTGCCCTGCAAGTTGCACAGATTTGGCACTCTGTAAAATGAGTGCACCTTAAAACGGGGCAGAAAGGGATTGCTGCAAAGAAGGCAACTAAGAGGAGAGCGTAAGATAAAGCAAGTCTTTCCTGTGCTTTGGGCCCAAACTTGGTGCCACTGTGATTCCTGTTGCCTCTAACAGCACAAGGATCTGACACTTTACTTGATACTTCCCTGTCACCTTTATTTTGTACCCAGAAGCTTAGAACCCATGGAAAACCAGTAGGCAAAAATGAGCCATTTTTATTTATTTATAGTCCTTTTTTTCTTTGAAGAATAAGGGGCCTCTCTGTCCTCCTCCCCCACAAAAGAAAGTGGGTGAAAAGTTAATCCAGGGCATAACCATACAGAAAAGCCGAGAGGGAGAAAGAACCCTATCTGATGCATCTGTTCCTGCATCAGGCCCTCTAATGTCAACATCTGTGTTTGCAGTAACAAACGCTTAAAGGGTAACTTCAGTACAGACATCTGAAAACTTTTTGTAACGAAGCAGCACACTCTCTTCCAGGTTCCTTTTCAGACACTCGCCGTTAACAAAATAGGCTTTTCATGCTTCTGTGGTATAAGTTATCAGCTATTCATTTCGGTCTGTTCTATTTACATGATGCACACTTGCCAAGAGCGAAATGCTTTCAATGAGAACAATGCATTACATGTTACCGGTTTGGAAGGGACCCCTCTGTATTTCTTTACAGTGATGTTTTCCAATAATGAAGATCGGGAATCCTGAATCTTTCCAGGATGTATGGATCTCGCCAGTAAGATATTCTATTCAGGATTTGGGGGGGTTTCTTTTTTAAGAGAGAGTAAGCACTGCTTCAGTACCCACTGCTCTCATAGAACTGTTCGTTAAAACTATTCCTAGCTGGGAATGAAGTATGGAAATGCAGGAATGACTCATTTACACAGCTAGGGGCCTGATTCAAACCCCAGAAAAACTAACAGGAGCCTTCTCGTTTATTTCAGTGAGCTTTGGATCAGGCTCAAAATACAAGTTCCATAAAGGTTTCGGTGTTTCTGGAGATCTGCCGCTATGCGCCAGATCTTCAGCTGCTATAAATGGGCATAGCTCCTTCCACTTCAATGGAGCTACACGGATTGACATCAGCTGAGGATCAGACCCTATAAATAAAAATAAATATCAGTATCTACATAGATGTGATGTATGTATGTGTATGTATAAACATTTCAATTAACATATAAAGCATTCATAGTAAGGATAATTAATCAATGGAACATCTTACCTACAGTTGTGGTGCATTCCCCATCACTGGCAATTTTTAAAGCAAGACTGGATGTTTTTCTAAATGATATGTTCTAGTGAAAACAGGAATTATTACGGGGAAGTCCTATGAAGGAGGCCAGATCAGATGATCACTGTGGACACTTTTAGCTTTACCCTATCAATATGTACTCTATGTCTGTATATACGGCACCGTCGCTTTAAATTTTGCTATAAAGTAGGCAATTTTTATGGGCTTATTGTTTATGCTGTTTTGTTAATGATCATTTTTCTACTTCAACCTGTATGGTGGAAAGCAGATCAGTTGTAGAGGAAAAAGAGGGAGCTAGTTTTATGAAAACAAAGGAGCAAATGTGGTTTACAGCTTATTACTATTCCTGTTTCTCCTGCAGATGTTTCAACATCTAAAGGACTTCACTTTTTAAATATATATTTTCCTTGACACTCAATAGTTATGAGTGGTTTTAGAGAAACACCAGTTGTGGTAATATAACTGAAAATAATGACATGTTGTAGATACTACATTATGCAGTCAGCTTTATAGGGCTTGGCTAATAACCATGTCACAGAACTCTGCTCAGTAAAACTGTGAGAAAGTTTTGCAATGACAACAAAACTGATCTTTCTGGCTTTATACTGAATTTGTACAAAAGGCTAAAAAGCATCTGAAATGTTACGAGTCTTCAGAATTTTCCATTAGAAAAAAAGCTGTTTTCACTTTTAAAATGTCACAAAAAAGCTTCTATGCAAAGCTCATAAATGTATGTACTACCATGCAAACAACAGGAAACACAATTCTGATTAAATCAAACTAGCTCATATTTGCACTTCCCATGTTTTTGTGTGCCTGTGAAATTCATAGCATTTCATAACCTGAGCTTGGCTGTGAAGTTCTGGGCAGGAAAATGCAGGAGCAACTTGGTACAAGATTATCATCCTCATCTACATCATGTCACCCTGAACTGGAAATGTGTTTATTATTTTGTAAGTGAGGGGCTGATTTAATGAAAATATAGAACCATGGGCTCCTGTGACCTTGCATAGACCCTATGGTTCAGAAATTAGATATGTATTATATTTCATTGGGCCCTAAAGGTCAATAAGTTTTATTTGCTCATACATGAGTGTGTGCGACTGTCTGAAAGAGGTGGGGGCTTAAGGAGAGATGAACAATACACACCAAAAACCGAACTTTAAATGGCAATTCCTAATCCGGCAATTTTTTTGTGAGAGGCTTACAACTATTCATATTTCCCTTCAGGGCATAAATGTTGCTTGTAGTTCTGAAAAAGGGGTGGTGGTGGGGAGAAGGGGACTCCATTTAAGTTTCACTCTCATAGAATGGGGAGGTTTAGGAAAATGTTTAACAATAGTGGTTGAGATTTTGGAGGACCCTGTGGATTTAGACACAGAATGCCTGCTGCTACCTCCTCTTATGCAACGCCAGCCTTCAAACTCTCTGTGATATGGCTTACCCACCAGCACTTGCAAGGCAAGGGAAAGAACTCAATTACTCATGCTCTGTACAAGTATGGGGAGGGTGAGTAACTCATTGTCTCCTGGCTAGAGGTAGACTGAGAGAGGTAATGGGGAGCAGGGCCGGCTCTAGATTTTTGCCGCCCCAAGCAGCAAAAAAAAAAAAAAAAAAAAGCTGCGATCGCAGTCGGCGGCAGCTCTACCGCCACTTCATTTTACAGCAGTAGTTCGGCGGCAGGTCTTCGCTCCCAGAGGGAATGACGGCCCCGCCGCCGAATTGCCGCCAAAGGGCCGGACATGCCGCCCCCCTCTTCATTGGCCGCCCCAGGCACCTGTTTCCTAGGCTGGTGCCTGGAGCCGGCCCTGATGGGGAGACAGGTCTCTCTGATAAAGAAAGGTATCGGCCTAGGGCTTAATAGACAAGATGAACCAGGGACTATAGTGAAGCCTGAGAGGGGTGGAAGGGCTATTAATTTGAAGACTTGTTTGAATCTTTATTTGACTTGTTCAGGCCGCAAGGGGCTTAGACTTTTCGGCGACTTGGCCAGAGCGTCAAGCCACAGAATACTCTGAAGGGGAGTCAGAGAAAGGCCATTGCTGATCCAAGAGAGATCTCAGCAGGGGCTGCTAGAGTTGAGGACTCTGTGCAATGCTGCGACCAGAGTTGAGGGGGTGCCCACCAGGTGAGAACGCGCTCTCACACTCTCTCAGCTCCTTCACGCATCCATTCACCTGTTATTTGTCCTCATCTGGAAGCATTTCCCACCCACACCAAAGAATACAAATAAATCAATCACAAAAATTAAAACAAAAAACATGGAGTGGGAACTCATGCTCCCCTTCCCTCAAATAATACACACACAGAAAGAAAACCTTTCCATCCTATCCCAGGTGACTGGTCTAAGTCACCAGAAAGTGAATATGAGTATTAAATGCTAGCTATTGCTCCTCCTACCCAACTCCTCCTAGCCCTGGGGAGCAGAGAGTTAACATTCTGTGCAGCTTTAGCTACTGCTGAGTATGCTTATGCTCTAGGGAAAAAATAACATTTATTATTTAATGGCACTTCTTCAACTTAAAAGGTAGTTTTCTTTTTAATGCTCGCAAATGCTGCTTTTATATCGTACAAATGCTAATCCCCGGTGAACAGCCATTTGCTACTCTTATGTAATCTAAGCAGACAACATAACTCTGACAAGACAAGACAAGACAAGACACTCCGCCTTAAATTTGGCAAAAGTAGCAGATGATCTAAATGAAAGGATTGTTAAATGGCTCAGTCTCTAGGTTTTCACTGACAGCAACACTGTTGTTGCATTGTCCCAGCTCAGAAAGGTGCATTCACTATTGCTTTAGCTTTACGAACTTTTCACAAGTCTGGATAACTTATAAACTACGAGGAAATGATGGACCGGGCTTGGTTTTTTTCACTGCAGTATTTTGGAACTTCTGCTTCTTGTTCTCAGAAGTGCAAAGATACATTTAAATGAAATTCTGGACCCGATTGTGGCCTGTCTAATGTTCCCAGGCAGGGGAGCAAGGGGGCTCCAGGCATCCTAGGTGGACTATTCAAGTTCAATTCAATGAGACTTTATCGGCAGGGCAAACTACACAAGTGTTGCCCCCCATACCAGGTCTGTCGGGGCAGGTATGACCCACTCAGGATGGATACAGTCACACACTGTGTTTATGGTTTGAGCCCATGTGTCTCAAGACAGTGCAAGGGAGAAAGCAGCCTTCCCAGAGCTGCTACTCCCACTCCTACACGGGTGAGTGGGGAGGGAGTGAACTGGGGAAGAGAGAGGGCAAAGCCCCTGCCCACTCCACATGCTAGCACCCTGGGGCAAGTCAGGAGAGAATCATTCCATGCCTCCAGAGCCAGAGGGAAATCTGGAAGCAGTATGTGAGTCTCAGTCACAGTCTGCTTCCTGGGCTGCGCAACAGCAAAGCCACAGTTTTTAGCCCTTAATGGGTGTTGAATGAGCAGAAGTTTTCCAGTTTTCTAAAGATGGTTTGGTTCAAGATTTGGGGGAGAATCTCAGGAAGGATCTTATTTTATGCCAATGTATTTAATTCAATTTTTACTTAATACGATCACCTGTAATTGCCATTAAAACACTCCTGAGAAACTGTAGGGGGTCGCAGAGTGTCAGCACCAGTCACTCAGCATGTCTGACGGTGGGCTGATGCCGGCAGGAATAGAACAACACATCAATACTTGCCAAATTCAAGGTTTGCCAGGAAGTCCCCACAGTGAGATGCTAAAGAACCTTCCGCTGAGTTACTGGTAACTAGAACCATGCAAACATTCCACACAGAATCCTTTGTGTTTCAGCCCAACCCAAAACACAGTTCAAGGTCCTGAAAAGATTCACTGAGGGCTTGTCTACACTTGGAAAACGACAGCAGCACACCGTAGACATAACAGGAAGGGTTCTCCCATCGGGGTAGGTAATCACCTCCCCAAGAGGTGGGAGCTATTTGATGGAAGAATTCTTCCATTGAACTAGTGCTGTCTACACAGTGACTTAGGTCAGTTTAACTACGCTGCTCAGGGGTGTGGATTTTTCACACCCTGAGCGACGTAGTTAAGTTTAATTTTCTAGTGTAGACCAGCCTTAGGTTTCTGCAAACTGGTATCTAGTTTCAAATGAAAGCCACCAATTGAAGGTTTTGGATGGAAATGAAATGGAATGCTGTAGTTTTACATGGGTTTGACCCCAAAATAGATAAAACACGGTGGTTTATACATGTCTCATTTCTTCCCACTGGAAAACGAACACAAGTTGTATTTCTTGGAAGAAAATACCGATACGTCTTTAACACAGTCAATGTGTGAATGAGGCAGAGACAACAAACACCTAATAGAAAAGCAATGTTACATCCAACATGCTGAGATGAATTTGCCAATTAGTGAATCTACTCCTGTTCTTCCTGCACTACAGAGCCAGAGCTCAGGTGAAGGTTCCATGGCCATTGGGAAGAAACAGGCCAGAGACCGTGTGTGTCCAGAGGTAGGAGTGTGACAATGGACAGAATGCCATTCAGGTGCTAAATTAGCAGTTGAAGCATCAACAGTGCTTGTGTATGAGTAGCACTCCTGGCCTGCCACTGGGGGTTGGTCTATCACAGCACTCTAGCAACCCCATGAGGAAGGATGGATCACAACGGGAAAGGATATTATCCCAGATAAACTGAACACATCTCCGTTCAACAGGGAAAAATCCTTATTTTACTACTGTTTGGGTACTGTGATCACAACAAGTCTTGGAAAGGTAAGGACTTATTGGACTTTAAACTGACGCCTCTTTTTTTTTAGTTTACACTTGAACTTAAGTTCAACTGTCTTCCCCCACTTTAACCCTGTGGCTTTGGCAGAGCAAAACAGCTGTTGCAGAAGGACACATGGTTTTCCATCCTGCGGGAAATTCAGACAGAAATTTTTCAAGTGGGATCATATATGGATATTCTGTTGCAGAATGGTGAAATCATAGGACCCTCCCTACCCATCCGCCACTGGGCTGCAAGGCATGATACACTAAGACAGCACAGAGCAACCTTCTTTATGAGGTAGAAAATGTAACAGAAATGCTGATCTTGAAATATTGGTTTACACTACTTCATTTGCATGTGCCCATGAGCAACAATGGGGTTAATTAATACACGTTCTGGGTTTCCAGCTGAATATGAAATAGTTACTGCATTGAGGCTTTAAGTATAAATCTATTTAAAATACAGATTACCTTGCCTCCTGGTGTCTTTTCCCTGTGTTTTCTGTGCAAATGAGGTATAATAACTCTCAAAAGTAGAGCCACGTAACCCAATCCAAGAAGGATGCACATATATTTTAGAGCCAGAGCCAGTTAATTAGGACATTAGGAAGAAGATTGTTTTTTATCTTTTAATACTTTTTCAAACCCATGTTCACTTCTAATAAAAATAAGGTTGAGTGTTTTGCTTTACAAATATCAGTTCTTAAAGTGCTTTGGTTCAAGTTTAACTCTTTAAGGCATCAGTACAGCAATGCACTTAAGCATGTGATTAAATTTACAGCATACAGACTAGTCTCAAAGAAGTCAATGTGACTTCTCATGTGCTTAAAAGTTAAGCGTTTGGCTGGATCACGGCATATAGGGCCAAAGGTAGAGTTCTGGACTAGCTCACCCAAACTCTTTTTCCTTCTGCTTCTGACAACCAGAGGGAGAAAATGTGTGGCCCTGGGCCAAATCCTGAGCTCTTTATTCTTTTCTGTTCTATTTTGGTTCTTCTATCGCACCCATCACCATGGTGTCTGAGTTTTTAAACAAAGCCAAGGAAGGGATGGTGCTTCTGTTGGTCAAGCCCCTGAGTCATTACAGAGCTTAAGGGAGGAAAACGACCTATAGGGAGGAAAACGACTTATAGTCTACTACCAAAGGGGTGGGGGGAGAGATGGACTCATATATTTGGAAAACAGCAACAATTCTAATGCTGAGAGCAAGAAAGGAAGCACAATGCACATCATAGTACAGAACTGAGGGCGGTTATGGCTAACACACTAAAACCATGAGCCACTACGCATGTGAAAACTGTAGTATATAAAAACATGCCTGGTATCTTTACACAGTTATTAAATAAGGCTGAGGACTCTCGTCAATGAAGTAGGTGGGTTGTAAGCATTCTCTGCTGCTTTGGAACTGCTGGGAAAGCAGTGATGAGAAAGAGACCTCTGAAGTACCAAGGAGAGAAATGAGAACTCAGTGCATTGAGTTATTGGGGTTAACCACCTTTCATGTATCATGGCAACAAGTGCACTGCATGGATTAGATTCTGTATGAACGAGAAGCCTTGCCTTGAATAATAAAAACACCAATGGGAAGCCAGCTAGTGTGGCACTCTGCTACCTTCATATTGTAGTGAACTTTGCCTATGACTGTGATTCAAAATGAGTCCCCAGGAGCAGTACCCACAAAGCATAACAGGGACACACAAAGGAGGAGGATAAATGCATCGGGATGCAGGACATAAACCTTCAGAAATTATTCTATTGTTCTAAATACCACACAGAGCAAGTCTCGAGTTATACCACAATGAGAATAACGCATGCCGGTCTGGTCATTTACTGTCTCAAGGAGAAGAGAGATTCTCAAAGGTGGCTTGAGGAGTGAAGCAACCAACTCCCGCTGAATTCTGATGGGAGCTACCTGCCCTTTGTGCCTTTGAAAAGCTCACCTGAGATTGTTGGGATTGTAAGAACGGTGGCAAAAGTGACTAAATAATCTGAAGAGATGATTAATAAAGAAAGGTTTATTGTCATTATTGGTGGTGCCCAAAATTCTCTAGGCCATTTCCAAATACTTAAGATGACATAATTCCTGCCCCAAAGAGCTTGGTCTATATGGAAAGTACATAAGTCTCACAGTAAGAGCAAACTGAATGTGAGTGGATGGGTGAAGGAATCCACTTTTCACAAAACAAATCTTGAAGATTAATTGAACCAACACCCAACTGTTGGAGATAGTGGGCCTGATTCTCCATTGACCTGTACTACTGTGACTGAGATCCAGATTGTCCCATTGGATTTATGCTTCTAAGGACCTAAATCTCTTTTGGAAATGAGACTTAGGTTCCTAAATCAGTTAGGCATTGCAATGCTGAGCACAGCAACAGTAAACACCATTACAAATCTGGGCCTACATGTTTTATACCCACTTGGCTCTCACCGTGCACTGACGTAAATAACAACACATGGTGCAGGGCAACAGAGAATCACACCCTGTAGCTAAATGAAAGACAAAAAGTCAGAGAGGAGAAGATTGGCATGTGAATCCTTCGGACCAAATTTCTTTGCACGGAAATTTGCTTGGAACAACCTGCCAAATTCAGCAGGCGAAGGCCGGTGTAAGGCAAGAGGTGAAAATCACTCAAGAGGGAATTAGATGTGTATCTGGAAAAGGACTATCATGTTCAAAGGAACTCTGGCAGCAGATGCACCAACTAAGACGCTACCACTGTAACATAAATTTTCAACAGTATAAAAAGGTTGAGGCCAACATATTAAAAAGGGTCAGTGATAACAGGTGTCTAATCTGAGCCCCCCAAAAAAGGGATGAAGTCCTTCAGAACAAGTAGGGAGCAGGAGAGGAATTGTGATCTGAGTCATAGTTCCTTCCCAGAGCTCCTCCAGGGGGAGCACATATATGTGCTACCCCTTCTTCTGAACCTAGCCTACCATTCTAGCCCTATAATGAGAATATTTGGCCATTCGTGGCACCCAGCCTTAAAAAAATAATACTGTGCAATTATTTTCAGAAAGCTGATTAGAGGGAAATGTCATCTTATTATTCGACGTACTGCTCTCCTTGCATGGCTTCTTTGTTAGAAAAAACAGGGAAGCAGATATGACCCAGATATCATTTTATTCCTGCTAGAACTGCAGAGCCAACATCTATGGACAAGGAAGCCTGATTCTACCCTGTCTAGAAGCATCAGCTACCAAACTATCAGCTATGTTTTAACTGTTCTTTACGGGTGATGATTTAAGAGGCAGAAGGAACAGCTTGAGTTTCTGTCAGAGCCCAGGCTTATGTTTGCAGTGCTGGCACTTAGAAAATTGTGTTCTGACTTACGAAAATGAACAGATTTGCTCGGGAAGTCCTTGAGAGAGGACAGATATGAAACCCCACATTGCTATTTATATAGTTACACTTTGCAGAGTGTAACATCATGTCAAATTTTCTCTTATCTTTCCCAACGTGCACTGTTTTTTTAATAAGAAGGCAACCTTCAGTTTTTTTTAATGGTTTTGTTTTCCACATTATAGTGCAATCAGACGTTCCAGGAACTTAAGATGACTTGCTAGCTCATTGTAACAGTGAACAAGGGAGGAAAGTTGGATTATTGTTTCATGCATTTAGGGATATTTTAAAGGACAGTTGTACTCTGAAAAGGGATTCTGAAAAAAACGACATTGTGGTGGCTCAGTAATTCTCGACTGAATTGCTACTAAAAGGAGGTTTATCTCCAACAATCTTAGCCTGTCCTCTGAGAGCAGGGTTCATTCTGGCTCATGCACCATGACCACAGTAATAAATGTTCAGCAAGTGAAATTTAACATTTCTGTTGATGACGACAGGACTGGAATGCAGCTCAATCTCCCAGGACCGCATTGACTCAGCAGGGCTAACAGGAATGGTAAAAACATATCTGAGTCAGAAATACAAGCAGATCTAACTCACAATGCACTGAAGGACCAGGCCTGTTGAACTTTTCTAGTTGTTTTCTGACCATAACTGCATTTTCAAAGGCAAGTTAAATAATTTATACACCCTCTCAGTGTTGGCCTAACTCTGATTCCATTGAAATTACTGGGAATTATTTACCATTGGCTTCAATGGGAGCAGAGTTAGACCAGTGCTGAGTGCTTTTGAAAATACCACTGCATAGAGTACAGATCCTAGACCAGGGGTGGGCAAATTTTTTGGCCCAAGGGCCACATCTGGGTATGGAAATTGTATGGTGGGCCATGAATGCTGATGAAATTGGGGGTTGGGTTGCAGGAGGGGGTGAGGACTTGGGCTGGGGGTGTGGGCTCTGAGGCGAGGCCAGAAATGGGGAGTTCATGGCGCAGGAAGGAGCTCCGGGCTGGGGCAGAGGGTTGGGTACAGTGTGGGGGAGGACTCCGGCTGGGTGTGCGAGCTCTGTGGTGGGGCTGGGGATGAGGGGTTGAGGGTTCAGGAGGGTGCTCCAGGCTGGGACCAAGGGGTTCGGAGGGTGGGAGGGGGTCAGGGCTGGGGCAGGGGGCTGGGGCACGGGAGGGGGGGGTCTGACGTGCAGGCTCCGGCTGGTGCTTACCTCAACCAGTTCCTGGACGCAGCGGCATGTCCCCCCCCTCCGGCTCCTACGCAGAGGCACGGCCAGGCACCTCTGCGCGCTGCCCGGTCCGCAGGCGCCACCCCTGCAGCTCCCATTGGCCAGTTTCTGGCCAATGAGGGAGGCGCTTGGGGCGGGGGCAGCGTGTGGAACCTTTTGGCTGCCCCTATGCATTGGAGCCGGAGGGGGGACATGCTGCTACTTCCGGGAGCCGTGCGGACCCACAGCACGCATGGAACGGGGCAAGCCCCTGACCCCGCTCCTCGGCGGGAGCTCAAGGGCTCGATTAAAACATCTGAAGGGTCGGATGTGGCCCCCGGGGCCGTAGTTTGCCACCCCTGTCCTAGACACCAAATGAGCGAGTAATGAGAGGTGTAACTCATTCCTCGTCTGAGCTATCTAATCCCCTGAATTCAGGAAGGTGAGATGGTGCTGCAGCTTTCACCCTGCCTTGTGGTTTTCTGCTTGGAGGGTGGGGGGTAAGGAGCTTTATCTTTTGGCCAGAGCTTTACAGGAGATTTATCACAGGAAGCTGCTGGGAGTTCACACTGAATTGACTGTCCTGCCTACACTCCCTTCTCAGCCCGTGCTGCTCATTCTTCGAGTTCTGCAGACCCACATATCTACAGGCCCTTTAGCAGAGGGAAAGCTGTGGCTGCTCGCCACAGCTGGAACGTTCCCAAGAGCGGCCCAGAGCCTGCAGTTACAGTGGCGGAAGACAGGGCGGTACGTCTGGTTCTGTATGTCCAGCATTACGTCAGGCCTTTGGCAATTCTTCAATTAGTAGTCACTCGAAGACCAGAAAAGGCTTATAAGCGCCAGAAGCTCAAGTGGAAATTAAGGGGTGCATAGTCTTGAGAGCAGGACCTCTGTACACAGAAGTGAATTTCATCTGCAATATATTGCCTGTTGGATGGGAAGAGCTAATATTTTTCGATGAAAACGATGAACTTTTTCCCTGCATAAAAAGAATATTGTCGGTAAAAACACTAGAATCAGAGTGGGTGAGAATGCTCCCTTCACCCTTCCTTATTGGAGTGGAGATAATGGGCAGGGACAATAAATCATTTTCTATCAGGAGAGAGCAAGAGAGTGAGCAGCATAAGCGACATGACTGCCTGCTTGCAATTTCCCTTCCTTAAAAGAGACAGCTCTAAATTGCTCACACCACTGCAACTCTAATAGAAGAAAATGGTGTAAATGTCTGGCACACAATGCGTCAGAAAACTAGACTGACATTTCCTATAAAACATCCTCCGGCACCTACAGTAAATGCGGCACTGACAACAACGTGGAGGAAACGTTCTAAATTCACAATAGTACCAATTTCTGTGGTTAAAATAAACGTTTTTCCTGATTGGCTATTTGTCAACAGTGGAAATATTTCTTTCAGCCACACAACAATAATGCTGACTGAAGAATAAAATCAATCTTAATACAATGGGGATACCGACCGATATAAATAGCATGTGACCAAGCACATGGGCGCATGGGAATTGGTATGTTGCTTTATTTCTAAAGCTATGCTTCTAAGACATTTTCCAGGGTCAGTCTTATTCTATTTCTTCCTTTGCTCTGAGTTAACAATATTTTTACCTGGAAATATCCTTTGTTTAAAAATTCCCCACTTTCAGTAGTCCCTGTGGTTTTTGCGCATAGATTCTGTGGTATTGTGTGAGCCATCCAGGGTCTTTCACGGATCCTGCAAGTTATGCAGGTGCTTCCTTGTTCCCTGAAAGCAGGGAAGAAATGGACCCATCTTTATGTGTGGCTTCCTCCTTCCCATTTGCCAGATCAGAGCACTTACCTCCATTTGTGGCTTGCCCTCTCCTAAGACCTCATCAGTCCAATGTGGTACCCTGCTTGCCACCCCTCACATCATGACTATCTGCATCTGGCCTTTTACCCACTTTATAAAGTTTATAGCTGTTCAGTATAAATGCTAAGATACATCAGCTGATTAGGCAGATGGGACAGACAAACACCAACTCATTAGGCCATGAAAGACATCATAATGTACGTAATTAGTATCTCATAATTCCAACCTCAACCTCCAAAACTAGTTTAAGGCACATCTCCTTTCCAGGACCGACTGAATATATGGAATTTGGGGTATATATGTCAAGCCATTTGGGAGATGTGAAAACCAACCAAACACACTAAGAAATAAAATTAAGGATATATTCCAAGAGTGAACTCCACTTAAGATTTGAACCTCTCAGAAGTTTTCTCTGATTCATCCCCAGACTGAAGATCTTGCAGGTGGAATTTCAAGCAGATCAGTTTCATTCTGGCAAAGTGACGGTTGGGTGGGTAAAAATCCCACATCATGCTAATTACGTTCTCTTCACGAAAACAACAAGGAGTCCAGTGGCACCTTAAAGACTAACAAGTGCATCTGAAGAAGTGGGTTTTTTACCCACGAAAGCTTATGCCCAAATAAATCTGTTAGTCTTTAAGGTGCCACCGGACTCCTTGTTGTTTTTGTGGATACAGACTAACACGGCTACCCCCTGATACTTGTCTCTTCACGCATTCACAGGCCTAATAAAACCTTATGAATAAATTATATGCTTTTCAGCCTCATATTTTTCAGAGTGATCAATGTAACAATATAGCATAATAGATCTCCCACTATCTCACTCAGTGGGTCGCAGCCTGTGGACAACAAGCTGCAGAATGTCTTGTAAAATCAGCAGACATGACAGTCACAGGAACTATACTGCTATGTGCTGACAGGCAAGGTGCTAAAGAAAGAATTTCATGTACAATCCTGCCATCAGATATTCCTGTCTGTAGCCTGATTTACTCTTTTAGTCCAAAGAATTTCAGTTATTGTCCTGCCATCGGGTATCCATATCAGTACTCAGGGTTTAGAGAGTTGAAGATCAAACAAAGCTCAAGCCAAGTACATTTAGAATGACAACAAACAATGCTTATCGCTCAGCCACAAGGGGACATTTTATAGTAGGTGTCTGCATTTGGCTAGTACTAAGGTATTATAAAAACAACATACAACCAAACCTGGGCTATTTTAAGGCTCTGGTAACAAGTACCAAGCATTCAGACTTTCCTTTCATAAGATTAAAAACACAGCTAAGTATTTATTTATCTAAGCTTTTTATAAGGCCCCCATTTCCATAGTACCTGAGTGCCAAACTATATTAATGTGTTTATCCTCACCCTGTGAGGTAGGGCAATGCTATTCTGCCCATTTTACAGATGGGGACCCCTGGCACAGAAAGACTAAGTGATTTGCACAGGATCATATAGTAAGCCCTTGGCAGAGCAGGGAATTGAACCTGGAGTTCCCATGGCCCAGGTTAGCACCTTAAATACGGGACCATCCTTCCTCTATTCACTCATGCATAGAACATCACGGAGCAGATTCTCTGCCCTATTCCTCTCCCTTTGCTCTGCCTATGTGGCACAAATGGCTAGAGACTTGCTGCAACTTGGTACCACATGAGATGTTGATTAAAAAACTAGAACAGTATAAAATTAACATGGCACATCTTAAAAGGATTAAAAACTGGCTAACTGATGGGTCTTAATATACAATTGTAAATGGGGAATCGTCATCAAGCATATGTTTCCAGTGGGATCCTGCGGGGGGTTGGTTCTTGGCCTTATGCTATTTATCATTTTTATCAACGACCTGGAGCAAAACATGAAATCACCACAGTCAACCTTTGCAGATGACACAAAAATTGGGGGAATGGCCAAATAATGAAGGGGACAGGTCACTGATTCAGAGCTATTTGGATCACTGGGTAAACTTGGCACAAGCAAACAATATGCATTTTAATATGGCTAAATGTAAATGTATACACCAAGGAACAAAGAATGCAGGCCACACTTACAGAATGGGGGACTCTCTCCAGGGAAGCAGTGTCTCCGAAATAGATTTGGGGGTCATGGTGGATCATCAGCTGAACATGAGCTACCAATGTGATTCTATGGCCAAAACAGCTAGTGCAATCCTGAGATGCATAAAGAAGGGAATCTTGAATAGGAGTAAAGACGTTATTTTACTTCTGTATTTGGCACTGGTGCAACTGCTGCTAGAATTCTGGGTCCGGTTCTGGTGCCCACAATTCAAGAAGGATGTTGATAAATAGGAGAGAGTTTAGACAAGAACCATGAAAATGATTAAAGGATTAGAAAACCTGCCTTCTAGCGATAGACTCAAAGAACTCAATCTATTTCAGTTACCAAAGAGAAGATTAAGGGGTGACTTGATTACAGTTTATAAGCAACTATATGGGGAACAAATATTTAATAAGGGGCTCCTCGATATAGACGAGCAAGAGCGAACACGAACCAGTGGCTGGAAGCTGAAGCGATACAAATTCAGACTGGAAATAAGACATACATTTTTGACAGTGAGGGTAATTAACCATTGGAGCAATTTGCCAAGGGTCATGGTGGTGGATTCTCCATCACTGACAATTTTAAAATCAAGATTGGATGTTTTCCTAGAAGATCTGCTCTAGGAATTATTTGGGTGAGGTTCTCTGGCCTGTGTTATACAGGACGTCAGACTAGATGATCCCCATTGTCCCTTCCAGCCTTGGAATCTATGAACTCTCGAGCTAGCATAGAGGAACTCAATGGAAGCGGAGAGATTCAGCTGCTTTCAAAAATCCAGCCAAAATACTTTATTTTATCCTTAGTAAAGAGTGATAGTTGACATTAATTTTATGCAAAACATACAGAGAAAAAAAACATTTGATTTTCTACATACAGAAATCCATGAGCTCCTCTGTGCTAAAAAGGAAACTAAATATATAGTTTTTGTTTCTAAGGCCCTGATTCTGCAAACACTTAAGCATGAGAATAATTTTACCCATATAAATTCAATGAGACTATTTGTGGGTAAAATTCACCCTGTGCACAGGGCCCATCCCGGACTTATGTACCATTGAAGTGCCACCTTGAGAACTTATGTGGGAGTTAACGGGTGCACAGTCCTTGCACCCTCTGCACAGGGGTAAATTTCACCCCCTAATTATAAAGTTACTAATGTGTATGAATGGTTGTGGAATTAGAGCCTAAATAATTATTAATAAAATAACAACCACCCCAAAATGTTTGATTCCACCCATTTGCATATATTACCTGGAGCCAACCTCTCAGAATTCATTACCCTTATTAAGACCAGTCCTCCGCTAGCACATATGAATGTGCAAATGGGTTTACTGTTACCTCTTTTGCATGCACAACTGCACATTTGGATGCGCACATCTGAGATTGACATGAGACATTTAGGTGACTAGTTAGGAAAACTCAGGGCGTGGCTACACTTGTGAGTTAGAGCGCATTAAAGCAGACTCGGGCGCCCTAGCTCACTACCTGTCCACACTGGCAAGGCACGTAGAGCACTCTGACTCCAGGGCTAGAGCGCTCCTGGTACTCCACCTCGGTGAGAAGATTAACACTTGGTGCGCATTAGCTGAAACGCCCGGGCGTCAGTGTGAATGAGCTGTTGCATTACTGCGCTCTGATCAGCCTCCGGAAACGTCCCACAATCCCCTGAACTCAAGTGGCCATTCTTGTCATTGTTTTGGAATCACTGCAGGCATGCCAATATGCCCTTTGAAAGCTCCGTTTCTGACAGCGGGCTGCTTATCTGCTCCGAGACAAAGCAACCATTACTGTGGAATGTAGTGTGTGAGAGAGAGAGGTGGGGGGGCGGGGGACAGGGGTCTGTTGCTGTCTGAACTTACAAGATAGCATGCTGACATGCTCTGAGCGCCCCCCAACCCACTCTCTCTCCCTCCACAGACACACAACACACTCCCTGTCACGCTCCACCTCACCCCCTCATTTGAAAAGCACGTTGCAGCCACTTGCATGCTGGGATAGCTACCACAATGCACTGCTTTCTGTGGCCGTTGCAAGAGCTGCTAATGTGGCCACGCCAGTGTGGACAGACTGCAGCGCTTTCCCTACTGCACTCTCCGAAGGCTGGTTTAACACAAAGCGCTCTACATCCGCACGTGTAGCCATGCCCTCAGCCTTTGAAATGAGAACACACCTTTTTCTCCTCTAAAAAAAGAAATAGATAAAAATAAATGATCAAACCCAAACTACAATAGATTAAACATTCATGTAAAACAAAGACAGAGGCATCCACCAAGCCTCAAAGAAATCCTTGAATTGTACTTTTCTTAATTAAATCTGTGACTGATTCTTACTACACAAATAAGGTGTGGGATGGATCAGCTAATAAGCATTCTGAGTTAATTGTCTTCATCAAGTGATGATTCGTACAAATGATACTATCAAAGGAGTAATAATATCCTTATTGATTAAATTAATCTCTAAAAGACAGTTTAAATGAGTTTAATTAGCAATGCATGACATTGCTGAAAACAACCTTGTAACCCATCCCCAGGGCTTGAAATGATGGCAACACACACAAAATAAACCTTTGTTCAAAACAAACATCATATATAGTTTCCTGGGGCATCTCAGTAACTCTCTGTGACCAACCGTGAAAATCCATACAACCCTCACACACAAAGAAACAGCGTGATGCATATTAAAAGCAAATGGTTTCCTTGCAGTTCAAACATTCACTAAAAACTGTACCCACAAAAAATTTTCATTTAAAAAGCAAAACAAAAGTGGGAGTGGAAGTTTTCTGAATAGAGTTTTTTTTGCCAAAGTTTGCAAATGCAGAAGGGGTATTGTTACAGCTCCAGGAACCTGGATAGAGCCCAGCCACTATCCAGACCCGGTGTGTAGTACTTCTTGTGAGAGCTGGTACCTGTTATCCACCTGCCTATGCCCATAGCTTAAACACACCCTCTTCCAGAATCCCACCAGAATCCCTTCCAGTTTACTGGTTAAGTCTCTCAGAAGGCCTAAAGCATATAACACTGAGTCGGCACAGAATTCTAACACCCTTGCTCTTTCACCTAACAACTAAGCACAAGAAAGTACAGATCATTTAGAAAACAATAAGCAGCCTAAATGCAATGCCCACCACTAGCTCACCATTCCCTTGGGAGTACTTGGGGGCAAGCAGGCAGGGTTCCCCCTGTCTCAACAAGCTTCTACATGCTGGACTGCTTCTCCCTCATATTGAGCTGGAGAAAAATGGTCCCCTGAGAAAAGCAGCTCCTGCCCTTTTATAGCTTTTAGCCCCCTTTGTGGGATGACATCCTGCTCAGCCGCCGCAAGTGACTTACGGTAATTGCCAAGGCAACCTCTCCTCTGATAGACCAATTCTCCGGGTCAGGAGCCAGTCTATTTTTAGGGCTATTCCATTTCAATAGGAGTGCACTTTAAGTCAACAACCCTCTTTTCTTATACCTTTGTCACCAGCCTTCGGAATTTCAATTCAACATGAAGGCAAACAGACAACGGAGAAGGCAAAGGGGGCTGCACATTCAAAATGGAGCTTGCAGCTTGATAAAACTGCCAAGTGTTCATAAGCATACACAGAATTCATAAGTTATTACAGATTCCCCAAATCCTCACGGGCCTGGAGAAACGACTGTGCATGTTGAGGAGACCAGTTATTTGAGGGAATTGGGTAATGCGTTATAGATTCTCACAGGCCTATATCACTGGACTAAATCGGTGTCCATTAAGCAATGAATAGAAAACTCATACTACTTTGCCATATTGCTGGCCACCTCAGGAAAGAAGCTACCAGAGCAAATGTCCCTCTCACCACTAGAGGTAATAGCAGTGCTATGGCTGATAAAAGAGTTTTGATAGAAAATTTCTGATGTTGGAAAATTGGATTTGTGATGAAACTTTTCATGAAAAGTGTGTGCTTAAGTCCTTTCCCGCACCGAGGCTGGAACTGCATACATAATATACAACCTTGACATTGGTAAAGACCCAAATCTACCTCTGAAGTCAAGGGGTGTCCTGAGACCACATTCAAGGGCTTTATATTAGTGAAGTGAAAATGTCCACAGAGTTCAAAAGCTGATGCACTCTTACAACTGCCCTTTGCTCAGATATCTAGGGCTTCGATATTCTCCAGCCACAGCAGGTAGAGCTGGTGACCAACTCTGCTGTTGTGGAATAACCGTGAAGGGTAGAATTTTGATAAAAAATGGCCTGCTGTGGAAGGTATTTGTTGCTAACTCTAGGGAATGCTGTTCAAATATACAGGCCTGGCATGCAGCAAGTGTAGTAAGACCTAGCACTGGGATAAATCAATGGCCAGGAATAGCTTGACATAAATGAACGAATAAATAAATAAATAAATAAATACATGCTGTTGAAAACATCTCCGTTGAAATATTACCCTGAACTCCTTTGCCTAGTGGACACCACCATTTTCTCTGCCAAGAACAGGCTGACAGCGATTTTATTCTTTTGGTTTTTTTTTAGTGCTGCCTCAGGATATGAAGTAGTCGACTTTAGGGACAGGGAGAGAGACTAAGCACAAGATGTGAACTCCTTCTAGAGTCACTGTAGTGAGATAAGAGGAATGACAGTAATACAAAGAACAATCTGTGCTCCATGCCAGGGCCAGGTTTACCCTGCAAGTAGAACAAGAAATTGCCTAGGGCAGCAAGAAATTAGAGGCAGCAAAATGTTTAGTGGGTTTATTATTATTTGAGTGACTACAGGGTAGGAGGATGTTTTCCACTTTGTAGAGGGCAGCAAAAACTCTAGCGCCAGGGTTATCTGCAGCCCTAACCATGGATAACTTTTTTGTCAGAGTGAACCATTTAACTAATGTGTCAATGCTCTCATTTGAGCTAATTAGTAACAGCAAGTAAATAGATAGATTTCTTTTATTGAATTTTATAGCCATATGTACTGTACATATATCTGAACATATTTATAAATCAGATTCTTGTAAAGTACATGTTCTTTTTAAATACAGGACAAGATAAAACCTTATGTTTTTACTGTTATCCTTTTTTTTTAAATCACCTTCATTTAATTGTACCATAGAACAGTGTTTCTCAAGTGCGGTCACTGTGGCTGCATGCGGCCACCGAGGGCTTTTCTTGCGGATACAGTCTCCTGGGCAGTGATGGGGGAGGGGGGCAAAGCAGTGCCCCCTCCTGAAGGCCGCCAGAGGGGAGACACAAATGCTGGAGGAACAGGCTGCTAGTGAGTTCCCCCCCTTCCCTGGGGTGGTGGGCAACAGGCTCCGGCCCTGGGCTCACCCCCATCCATTCTCCCTTGACCCCCATTGCCTCCCCCATCCATTCTCCCCATTGCCTCCGGCCCCCAATGCATCCCTACCCACTGCCCCATCCAGAGCTTAAATTGTCCCCGGGCTTGCCAGGGCTGAGTAAGTCTGCTGCTGTGAAAAGTGATATTTGTATGTTTGTTAATATCACTTTTCACAGCAGCAGCTTATTAGCTAGCAAGTCTTTAAAAAGGAAACCAGAAAAGCAAAATAAACAAAGAAACAAACAAACAACAACAACAAAGAAAAGAACATGCCCTTATTTGTGTTTTCTATTCTGTTTAGGTCCAGTAAAGCATAGAGACAAGTATACATTATTTTTATTATTGAGTGTGCAAAAAAATCTCAACATAAATAAATTGCAATGTTCTGGACAAGTATATGTGCATATTTATTTGTCTTTTCTAAACTTAATTAGGAATTTTAGTTAAACTTGTCAGAGCGGCCACCAGCAAGAGTTGGTGGCTGCTCTGAGGCCACTAAAAATTTGTTGTGAGAACCCCGCCGTAGTATGTTTAACTGATGTTTTTGCTCGATGTCTGAGATGGTGGGCTTTTGTCCCTTTGGTCTATTGTCTAATTTTTGTATTTTAAAACAAATGTATACATGCATACATTGGAGGAGGAATAGCTCAGTGGTTTGAGCATTGCCCTGCTAAACCCAGGGTTGTGAGTTCAATCCTTGAAGGGGCCACTTAGAGATCTGGGGCAAAATCAGTACTTGGTCTTGCTAATGAAGGCAGGGGGCTGGACTCAATGACCTTTTGGGGTCCCTTCCAGTTCTAGGAGATAGGTATATGCACCCAGAAACATATGATGGGTTTTTTAGTAATATAAATATTAAACTATATTAAAATACAGCATGATTTTCAGAAAGAAAGTGGAACTTGCATCATCACCAAAGAGAAAACCATTATCTTCTGACTTGTAAACTGAGTCACTTTTGAGCTGAGAGGCATTGAGACAGAGTAAACAAAGAACCACACAATTACTTTTTGACAACTGCCACACTTTAAAATTATTCAGCAACCAATCAAACATTTCATATTAAGATAAACTTTAGCAATGGTTTCTGAGGGTTAATAGGTGTTATAAGCATATTATAGATGGTTGTAAGCCAGAGTTTAAAACAATTTGTTGGTTGGATGCTATATTTATTAAAATGTCAATTAATTATTTATTAACCCTGTATAAACAATTTATAAATGGAACCTTGATATACAGTGCAAACCAGACCAACTGTGACAAAAGCCACCATTCTATTGAATTTAGTACCAAAACACCAAACAACTTCACTGTGAGCAAGACTGGGCCCATATGGTGTAACTGTGAGTTTTTACACGAAGGCCAACATTTTCAAAAGTGACTAGCAATTTTATTTACCTGCAGTTTTGGATGCCCAACTTGAGACACCTTAAAGGAGGTTGATTTTCAGAGGGGACATGCTCAGCACCGTTTGAAAAGCAGGCCTTTTAAAAAATGTCATAAGTTTGAGCCCCACATGTATATACACCCCAAACCACTAATTACTTTTGAAAGTCTTGGCCAGAGTGTGTATATATAATATGTGTGTGCGTGCATGTATACACATTGGAAAAAATAAAGATTAGGATGGGGTGGTGGGAATTTTCAAAATCTTTCAAGTAGAGATATTCTTTTAATAGATCCACAATATAAAAAAAAATAAAAAAATAT
This sequence comes from Chrysemys picta bellii, assembly GCF_011386835.1. Lineage (NCBI taxonomy): Eukaryota > Metazoa > Chordata > Testudines > Emydidae > Chrysemys > Chrysemys picta. Next base: position 13,523,748 of record NC_088809.1, read on the forward strand.
TACATCTCTGATCATTGCTTGTACCTTGAACAACTATCTTACTTTTCTAGCAATCTCCATTGAAATCCTCTCAGACTAAACAGATGGGTTGAATTATTAACTAGGAGAAGAATAGTTTTACTAAATACTATACCATCTCTGTCAATCGCTGAATGATAGCAACATAAAAAAGTGAAACAAACAAATGAAGGTGGTTACAAGAGAGTTTGATACCTCTAGACTCAGGGCATCAATTGCATGCTCATGGTGCAATAATTACCCCATAAGGAGTGGAATTGCATGGCATATTTAAGGTCTTTATCTTCTATTCCCTTGTTTAAATGAGATTACTATTCCCCACACCCAATAAAAACAGATTTTATAAGTTGCTTTTGATTGTCTAGCAAAGCAAATATCATCTGGCAAATCTATGAAATAAACAATGACTTTTCATTTTTTACAACAGCACTAATTCAATTTTTCAGTTATGAGCAAGTTTCAGGTCTCTCCCACTATCAGCTCCTTAATCTAACCAATAGTATGTTCTAAGCCCAGGCTTGATTGGATCTCCATAGACTCCGCCACTGCAAGTTTGTTTGCAAGCATTGAAATCTTTTGTCTATGAACCACTTTGGGATATATTATGGATAGGGCCCTATCAAATTCACGGTGCATTTTGGTCATGTGATTTTAAAAATAATAAATTTCATTATCTCAGTTATTTAAATCTGAACTTTCATGGTGTTGTAATCGTAGGGGTCCCATAAAGAAATTGTGTGTGGGGGGGTCGCAAGGTTATTGTAGGGAGATTGCGATACTGCTACCCTTACTTCTGCGCTGCTGTTGACAGCGGTGCTGCCTTCAGAGCTGGGCAGCTGGAGAGTGGCGGTTGCAGGCCGGGAGCCCAGCTCTGTAGGCAGCAGCACAAAAGGGTGGCATGGTATCGTGTTGCCATCCTTACTTCTGTGCTGCTGCTGGCAGGGCGCTGCCTTCAGAGCTGGGTGCCTGGCCAACAGCCACCGCTCTCCGGCCACCCAGCTCTGAAGGCAGTGCAAAAATAAGGGTGGCAATTCAGCAACCCCCCTAAAATAACCTTGTGACCCCCCCAGCAAGTCCCTTTTGGGTCAGGACCCCCAATTTGAGAAACGCTGGTCTCCCCCATTGTATCTGTATAGTATTGGGTAAAAGCACACAAAAGACCAGATTTTACAGGGGGTGGGGAGACCAGATTTCACGGTCCGTAACGCGTTTTTCATGGCTGTGAATTTGGTAGGGCTCTAATTATGGAAACAATCAAATCATTAAACCACATCTAATATCTTTATAGTAATGAATTGAAGTTGCACTAGAAGACATTGTAAGCAGGAGTTTCTTGTGTAGTTTCTTGTGGCAGTTACTGAAAATACGCCTATTGATATATCACAATTAAAGTGGGTTACACCAATTTATACATGCACTTTATTATGTGGCTGTTAAATGTCTGTAAAAGACGTTTTAGCATTCAAATTGTGCTTGTGGTATTCACAACGAGTATCCCCATCACCTTCCATGAGACTATTTCTGTGAGAGACACAAGCATGATATTTTCTTTGACAGTGGATTTGATATTTCGCATATCTATAATTTGTTATCATGAACTGATGCTATAGACCTGATCCAAAGCCTACTTAAATAATTGGAAATGCTCCCTTTGGTTTTAGTAGGCTTTGCCCCATATGCAAATGTTGGGGGACAGGACAAAATATACTCCCAATAAGTAACTAAATGTTTTCTTTACTCTTCCTTTAAGGTGCCACTGAAAGTATCATGTGCTCGACTGTAATGCCAATTCTAATTGATTTTGGTCTTTAAAAAAGATACTTGTGCATGAGTTTTTTAAAAATACAATTTCAAGAAAAATTGCACAGAATGGTAACAATTTCACAAACCTTGATTCCTAGCTCTATGTTCTCTCCTCCATATACATCCATTCCAGGATCCAGAAGACCTATTTCTCCAAAGAACTTCCTGTTTACAACAAATGAACAGCCAATCATAGCAGGTGTCCTGCAGGAAGAGAAAAAAAAATAGAAACAGCATTATGAGCAATGCAAAATTTTTAGTTGTCATTTTCCTTTTTTCTTTCTTTCTTTTTTTTTTTTAAAAAAGGACTGTAGGTTTAATCAATCAATGGAAGTTACCTAATACCTAAAATAAGGCCTGATCCTGATGCCATTGGACTCTTTGGTAAGCTCCTATTGATTTCAGTGCGGCCTGCGCTGGGTAGTGCCACCAGCTTCACAGTAGTAAGCACTGTGCTTGTAGAATTGTAGCATTATTTGGGAGATATTATAAGGTTACCATACGTCCGGCTTTTCCCGGACATGTCCGGCTTTTTGGTCCTCAAATCCCAGTCCGGGAGGAAATTCCAAAAAGCCGGACATGTCCGGGAAAATAGGGAGGGGTCTGTGCTGGAGCTGCTGGGGCTGGAGCCGGAGCCGCTCGGCCAGAACCGGGGCCCGAGCCAAGCTGGGCCGGAGCCGCTGGGACTGGGGCTGGGGGTGCTCAGCCGCTGGCTGGCGCCGCTCGGCCGGGGCCAGGGCCAGTGCCCCAGGCCCGAGCCGAGCTGGAGTTGCTAGGGCCGGGGCTGGGGCTGGAGCCGCTCGGCCGGGGCAGGCACCCCAGGGCCTGAGCCAAGCCGGGCCGGAGACGCCGGGGCCAGAGCCTCTTGGCCGGGGCCGACCGCCGGAGGAAGCCGCTTGGCCAGGGGGCCCGGACTGGGCCGCGCCTCCTCGCGCCCTCCCTCTCCCCCGCCACCGCCCCAGCTTACGTGCTGCCTGCCTGTTTCAGGCTTCCCACGAACATTTGATTCGCGGGAAGCAAGGGAGGGGGAGGAACAGGGGGCGGAGCGTTCAGGGGAGGGGGCGGAGTTGGGGCGGGGACTTTGGGAAAGGGACGGAGTTGGGCGGGGAAGGGGTGGAGTCGGGGTGGGGCCAGGACAGGGAAGGGGCGGCGTTGGGGCGGGGGCAGGGCCCCATGGAGTGTCCTCTTTTTGTTTTATTAAAATATGGTAACCCTAGATATTATTTTGCCACTGAAGTAAGACTGCACAAAATTCAACTGCTAAACTGCCTATACATGTTAAAGGGAGCAAGGGAAGTTCTGTGGTTAAGGCACTGAACTTAGCTCAGCCACAGACTTCCTGGGTGACCTTGGGCAAGTTACTTAATGTCTCTTTGCCTCAGTTCCCCATTGGTAGAGTAGGAATACTACTACTACCTTCCACTCTCCCTTTTTTCTCTCGTCTATTTTGAACGTAAGCTCTCCAGAATAACAATTCTTTTTTTGCTATGTATTTGCACAATGACTAATCAAATGAGGCCCTGATCGTGGGTGGGATCTGCAGGGTGATATAAATTATAACAATAATAATATAATTCCAGAGAAGGAAATATGCCTCACTAATGAATAACAACGACAATCATGTGGAGGAAGCAAATTCATTAAAAACACTGGACAAATATTCACACACTATTTTGTTGCATAATTTCCCCAGCTCTACCAATAGCCAGAGTTACTCTCGAGAGGATAGGTGTGAAAGATTTGACTCCAGAATCCTGCAAAAGTTCTTGTTTTCTAATTGATGAAGCAAAATTATTACTCTCAGCTTCTGGAAGGCCAGCCAAGCTCAAGGTATCCATTAACAGAAAAGGATTAAGAAAAATGAGCGTGTGTCAGGGATTGACATTAACATATGCACAAAACGATATAGAAGAAATACAGTCCCACTGGATATTTTCCTAATAACTATAAAACATTAAGGGCACTCATAGGTAGGTGTATTTACTACTGGTGGCAGTTTTCTTTCTTCTTCAATAACTAGGATAGAACAAATGTAAATATTGTTTGAAAACACTGGGCAGATCTTCAGCTGATGTAGATGGTTCACTGAAAACAAGGGAGCTATTCTGATTTATGCCAGCTGAGGATATGGGCATGGTTGAACAGAACCCCATACCTAACATTATGATTTTCCACAGAGCATGTGGCTTAAAACAACTAGATTGTTACGCTCTTGCTACTTTCGGGTTTGCAAATCTGTTGTGGTTGTGGTATATGGAAAGCTGAATCCTCTGGGATATTTTCCAATGTAAAATGGAATAATAAAAGAGACTCCCCCTCCCTCCCCATCTAATCTAGACTTTGATCCTAGCTGTAGAAGCAAAGCCTGGACCCCTTACGGATATCAGCAAGGAAAAAATCAAACATGACTGTAGTATTTAGGGGTACAGAAGGGTCACCAAAGCACCTTGGCCTTAAATTATTCCCATATACAAACGGAGCTCTGTCCCCAGTATCCTTTGGGGTCAGGAAATAAACCTAGTATTTAAGAGGTGGTATTGCCCTCACTAGGGTGAAATTCAACCTTGAACAGAGGGACAGCACAAGCCTATGCAGCAGTTAACTCCTACTTAAGCCCCATGACTAAGCGCATAGGCCTTGGGTTGCACAGGGAAGACTTTCACCCCTTAATGCAAATTCTATCATATATGATCATTAGAAAACTCACTGTATTTCCCCATGAGCACATGTGGTTTCCTATAAGGCTGTCTGGTCTCGTTGTAGAAGCCAGCCAGTAGGAGTCAGGAAGTCTGGCTTCTATTTCTGGCTTGACCACTGATATGCTGTGTCGTACTTAACAAACATGCTTTAAATGAGGCAAGTCACAGAACCTCCCCGTGCCTCAGTTTACCAATCTATAAAGTTGCTATTTACAGTACTTCTCTACCTTGCTTAGGGCCAGATAGTGATACTCAGGTTGGGTTGTACCTTATACCATGAGTCATCCCATGGGAGTCAATGGGAGGCAAATACTACTCTATCTTAGTAAAGGTATCACTCGTTGACTCATAGATGGTATGAGGCCTAATTCATTTTTGTGAATTATCTGAGATCCTTGGATGAAGGGTGATAAGTATTAAGTGCAGATTATTTCTATTATAAGATTTAACATAGAATCATAGAACAATTGGCATATTAAATTAGTAAATACAGGAACTATCAATACTCTACCTTAAATAGACTCTTTTTCAGGCAGCCATCTGATCCTTAGTTTCAATAAGCAGTACAATACTTCATGGTTTGCTCTACTCTAGTACTTAAGAATTCAATTTCATTGCTTTAATGGTAGCAAGATTACTACCTTTAGCAGAAACAATTCATTTTGAAATGATACTCATGTTAGAGATGCCAACATCTAATAGCTCCATTTTCCTAGATTACCACCAGGAATTAAACTAAAGGAAAAGTCACACTTTTTCTGTCACAGAATGTGCACAACCCCTTTTTCTCTCGTGTCTTCGGAACTGGGAAGCTGGCATGGACACTTTGGGTCTGTCTACACAGCAACTAGACTCCCGCGGCTGGCCTGTGCCAACCAACTCAGGCTCACGCTGCGGGTCTGTTTCATTGCTGTATAAACTTCCGGACTCAGGCTGGAACCTGAGCTCTGGGAGCCTCTCGCCTTGCAGGGTCCTAGAGCCCGGCCTCAACCCAAGCCCAGAAATCAGCACAGCAATGAAACAGCCCTGCGGCCTGAGCCTGAATTGACTGGCAAGGGCTAGTTACAGGTGTCTAGCTGCTGTGGGATCTAGTTATGGGGGCTCTGGGGCCTTTTGCTTCTACATCAAATTTAGTTTAGGTCATTAGTGACAGAAAGATACTAATTAGTTCTGGTCAAAAATTTTCCAGTGAAACTGTTTATCAATGGAAAATGGCGGTGTTTACAAAACAACATTTTTGATGAAAAACGGAATGCCTGATAACTGAAATATCTGGATTCTGAAATGCTGCTGCAGTGATTCATGGGATAGTTCGGATACCTCATACTCCCTTTCTCCTCAATGGGCAAGGCTGACCAACTGGACTTCATGATGCACCCTGACCAAGGAGCACAGCCTACGAAGGAGAACAGGGGCATGAGACACGTGAACTACAACTCCCCTAAAGCACCAAGTTAGCATTTCAAAATCAAAATATTTTATTTTTTTGGTGAAAATATTTCAGATTTTGATACTTTTAACCAAAACATTTTTTTCCCCAGAAGAAAACCCCCAGTTTTCTAACCAGCTGGTGGCCACAGACCAGTTCTTAGTGAACAATGGCCCACGTGCACACCCTCTCCCCCACAAATTGTTATCCTTTTTGACAGTCAAATATTTTAAGGACTAGAACTCTGATCCCGCTAATATTCATGTGCTTAACTTAATGTAATGTGAGTAGTTCCACTGAAATCAATGGAAGTACTCGCACATCTTTGCAGGATCAAAGCCTCAGGATCTAATCCAGTGCTTCCTGAAGTTAGTGGGGAGTCTTTCCAATGACTTTATTGGATCAAACCATAAAGCTCCAACCTAAGCAGCCAATAAAGTCAATGGGAGTCTTTCCACTGATCTTTTTGAGCATTAGATCACACCTTAAACGAACATGAAAACCGAAATTATCCTCTCATCCCTGCTAATGGCCACTCCCGCCAAAGCCACCTGAGACTCAGGACCAGTGATGAAGCTGTCAGCACCGCTTTAACATGTCCTTTCAGAAGCCTTGTGAGTGAGTAATCTGACAGAGCTTTTATAATTTCACCTCCAAATTTTGCTCAACTATATCGCGCTGCATATTCATTTCCGACCAAATGATATCGTTAACATGCTAAACGAGCAAATGGAGCATTCCTGAGCTCCCTTAAGCAATACAAATTAAGCGCTACATTCTTCTTCATAACAATGGTTCCTTATCAAATAAATGAGGGCTCATGTGGCAAGCTGGAATTTAAATACAAACTACATTTGATTTAACAGCAAATCCTTCAAAAAAGGTGGACATTTAGAATAACAGAAGACCCATCCACAATGAAATAATAGCCCTAGGAGACTGGATGATAAAGCCCTTCATTTTCCCTACCCCTTAATTAAAAGCATTAGCACAGTTTGTTTTGAAAACACACAGATCAACTCACACTCAATGCATTTTTTATTTGTCCCGATAGCTAATTTTTCTTTAATGCGAAGCGAAAAGTAGAATTTGGCAGAAAGACTATTAACAGAGATGATTCATATTTAGTGGAATTATTGGCTTTGTATCCTGAATTCCATGGCTTGTTAGTTTCTTGCTATTATTTCACTTGGCTCTTATACACAAATAAGTGACAAAAGATCAAAAAAAGCTGGCTGAACTATCCTCAGTATGAATCTCTAAATAAAGATAAATAAGACACAGAGGCAAACATTTATCCTAGTCTATTAAGAGACTTTAATATTCTTCCTTTCTCTGGTGCACAGTTATACTCTAGACTTCTAAACCATTCTCCTGAACTGAAGAGGAAATATAGTCTAGTTAGTTCTCCTATACAATTAGTACTATACTTAAAGTACAAGTTACAATATGTACATCTCTACCTTGATATAACGCTGTCCTCGGGAGCCAAAAAATCTTACTGTGTTATAGGTCAAACCGCGTTATATCGAACTTGTTTTGATCCACCGGAGTGCGCAGCCCCGCCCCCCCCCCCCCCCGCCCCCCGAGCACTGCTTTACCGCGTTATATCCGAATTCGTGTTATTTTGGGTCACGTTATATTGAGGTAGAAGTGTATATACCAAGTAAGGGGGGTTGGTTGGATTTGTGTTTTTTTTTTTAATTTTCTTGTCCATACAAGTAAAGGCTGACAATGTAAGAAACCATGATGGGCATGGTCTGAGCCATGACAGTCACATTTAGTGGGCGGAGGCAGGAGGTGTTAGAGCTGGAATCAGGAGTCCAGAGTGGGGTAGAACAAGGCCTGAGTAAGAACAAGGTAGGGGAAGGGGCAGGAGCAGGAGTAGGAACAGGACTGAAGCAAGAGCAAGACAGAAGGTGGCTAAGGCTTATAGAGTGTGTTACTGCTGTCAGGCAGGGGAGAGTTCCAATCCATGAAGCAACATTGAGTAAACTGAGCTACTGTTTCTCCCGCAAGGTTTATATACCTGCCCCGAGAGTCACCAGACCAGCTCCTGGCTTGTGGATTGGCTGGAGCCTAACACAGGAATGCCTCATCAACACATGTGGTTTATTCAGGCTCTAGTTCAGGGATGACTCATCACCTTACAGGCAAGGCTGAAGGAGACATATTGAATATAGCTGGTGTACTTCAGCCTTGGAATCACTCCATATCGCTCTAATCCGGAGGCCACAGCAGGCCCCAGGGCTGTAACCCAGCCGTTCTATTTAGGGTAAATGTGGAGGGTTTGTCTAGAAACACATCCTCTTGCCCTGCTTCTGCCTCATCCCCAGCCCTGGCCCATCCCTCCACATCAAACTCAAACAAGCATTTTGCTTTTGAGGTTCCAAAACCATAGGAAATTTGCACCCATTGTCTTTCATTTTTGCCTGTGTCTACACTTTTGGGTTGCGGCTGGGAGGTATTGCAAAGATTGTATGGAACCAGGAAAGACTGGGAAAATCATTAAAAAGCCTGTTCTCACAAAATTTCTGGCCCAATTTTGCAAACTCAGGAGGAGATTCAGCTAGTATTGGTAAATGTGAATTCCATTCTCAATTACACTGGTGAACTGGGATTACAGTTGGATTTCCGGTGACTGCATTGCTATTACATCTGGCTTTATATTGAAATGAGAACAGAATCAGGCCCATGTTATCTAGTAAACTTCAGGTAAGTTGTCTAACTTGGTTGAATTAACAAAGTGGCTCTCATGTGGTGGACCACCAATTATTTTCTTCTCCCTAAAGGAAGTCTGTGTTGGAGTTAAGAAAAATAGATTTTATCGACAGCTGGTCTAGGGCCAAATTTCCATTTGCTTTCGGTCGTATCTTTGACTGCTTTTTAAAAAAAAGAGCATGTATTTATGGGCATTCACTATACATAACGAAAGAGATTTTAAATTAACTACATCATTGATCAGTCTCCTGTACATCACTAAAACTCTGTTTGTAAACTCAGATCTTTCTGAACCTTGGGGAACAGAAATCAACAAATCTAGAAAACACAAACTTTGAGTTTAAGTATTAAAGCAGAGTGGATAAACAGTTCAGTCAGTGGTTAACAGTCATCTATACTTGAAAGCCTTCCTGATCTGCTTTGCAGACTATGTATGTACTGTTCTCGCTGCTCAATAGATATGCACAATATATTGTTATTTATAGTATTTAATTTTCTTTTAGACATGGACAAAATTAAGGATTTTGTAAACAAATTTGTAATTGTAATTTGTAAACAAAAAAGACTTGTCACTATTGTACATGTGTGTTTCTATGCATGGGGTGCCCGATGCACATAATGAGGAGTTAATAAAGAACTGGGCGCATAACATATGGGTTTATTCCAGGGGATGTGTACTCTTACCACAGTATAGCAGAAATCAAATCCCAGCATGTGGTATTGAAGAAAGCCTTTTTCAGTTTATAGCGAGGTTAATATCTTAGCCCCAGATGCTTATTCAGTAACTGATAGTAGCCATCTAGCTGCCTATTTCTGCTTGCCTAAAGCAAGGCTATAGAAAAAGAGCTCAGACATAACAGTTTTTTTGTGTATCCATCATCCCTGAGTAAAACAGACTTTCCTCTGAACAAAACTCCTTCGATTAAAAATAAAGAGAGAAGATATTGGTGGAAATAAGTCTCCTGTACCATGAATGAAACCAGAGTGATGGGGCCATCACTAGCAGTTCTGACAATCTTCAGTTGCCCATCCAAACCTATTGATGGGGAAGTCATTCTGGAAGCATCACACAATCGGACTGTCTCATGAGATTTCAGTACTTTTGGTGCTGCGCTGGGCTAGAAATAGCAGAGAAGATAGCTTTTCTCGTAGGGTCCATCCACTTCTGCGGTTGGTCAAAACCAGTTCAGAAGAAACTAGTTACTACCTCTATTACAACTTGTTGATTTAATGTATCATGTCAAGGACTATAGGAGAGAGGGCTTGTAGATAGAGAAGGTATACTTTGAACCAGAGTTACAAGCGAAGGAAGCCTGAAGCCCATATGTCAATTATGTCAAGGATGTCTCTTCCTTCTTGGAGATTTATATTTGGCAATTCAGTGTCTCAGGCTACTGAATACTTGAATTCATGCTCAGGATGAGACCATCAGCTTTACTGAATGTGTCTGCAGAGCCTTGGTCTTTTGCCCAAGACCATCCCAGCATGCATTGGGTCTGGTTTAAAACCAAGCATGAATTCATCGGGGGTAGCCTTTTGTTTGATTGTTCTGAAATCCTGATCAGGAATCTATCTTCCCAGGTTACTATATCATCATTGTTGGAAGTGAAATGAATTTTAAAACTTCTATTGTGTTAGTGTAATTCCCAGATATAAACTCTCAGTCCCCTGATTCCACAATCACAGCTATATTTTTTAGGACAGTCATTGGGATCATCAGAATAATGGAATGATGGGCCACAAATTATGTTGGTCATTGGGGCCCCACAAGGGGTTACTAGATATAAATAGATTTCACAGTACGTTTTCAGTGATGTTTAGCAAATTGTACAATGGAAAAATCAGATATGTTGGAGTGTCTCACTGCAATGTTACTATGTGCATTTTAAAGACTCAAACTACCTTTTCAGCTGGATTTGATTTAGTGTGACTCATGTCCTTTCACGACTCACTCCAGCTCTCTAACCAAAACTCTGAATAACAGGAAAGAGACACTGCAAAGAATCCAGTCCCAAGTTTTACAAGAAGCCCACTACATGGGAATTACAGTGCCCACGCACCCTGGACGAGTTCAATAAAGCAGATAGTTACTTTAATACAAAACTTCAGTGCATTAATTCGAGCAATTTGAGAAGCTTTCCATGTGACCACTGCATAGTAGTACACAGGTGTGGTGATGTGATCTGGATCACATGGGAGTCTGCACACTTATGTCATTACAGTCATGTGTGAGTGCTGCTTCTCCAAGAAAAACTCAAATATTCCTTCCCCCTCATACATGAAGGTACGCAGTTTCACAGACGAGAACCTTCTCTGAGCCTCCCTTCATCAGCTCCATAATGGCTTGGGCAGACACTGGCTAGATTTCATTCATAAGAGTGTAATAAAACGTGTACAGAAGGAATGATGGTTTGCCCCTGGCAATGTACCTTGGTTAATAGTATCCCCAGGATAGCATTCAAAATAGTTGTTTCTTGAATGATCTTGGCTTCCTTGCGCCAACGACCTTGCTGAATTATCTGTTTCAGAGGGGCTGATTTTCCCACTCTTGCTAAGCGCTAGTATCCGAGAAACAAATTAAAAATAAGAGATATCGCATAAAAGAGCTTAGATTTAGTGTCTTTTTTGAAATTTGCATGAGCTTAACAAGCCTTAAAGAAGCTTCTAATGAAACAGAACCCTTGAAAACTATATATTTTTGAAAGTCTGTCAGTTCTACTTATGTATTTGACCCGGTCAGTGTTGTGTAAATGGTTCTATTCCCAGTTCTATAACAGACTCAGTTTGGGACCTTAGGCAAAGTATTTAACCACTCTTTGGCTCTCTTTTCCATCTGTCAAATGAGTGTAATATCTATGGCGAGCCAACATCTATAAAGCACTTTTATGATTCTTGGATTAAAGCTGTTACATTAACTGTAACTATTGTTAACTGTACATTAACTGTAACTATATGTGCCACGCACACAAATGTACTACTTCTGTGGCGAGAAAAAAATCAGTAGATAGGACAGTGTGGGCTGTAACCTTATGCCTGAGGAGTCACTCAGTCTTCCAACTCCAGTTCTACTTTAGCCAACCAGCAACAATGGTGGACCACATGTTTACATTTTCTATACCCCCGGTGGATTACGGTGCAGTAGCTGATGCTGTAGCAAATCTTCTATGAAACTTCCAAGCTTCAGGCATTCAACATAAAATTTCACATCCAACTGCTACCAAGGTCACAGACTAAGGACATTTCCCCCCCTTTTTTTTTAAAAATAGATCAGTCCCAGCATTTTCCATCACAGGACACCCTTAAACACTCACAATTTCCCTGCACACCAACATATTTTTAGGGATTTTTAGCAAGGGTTTTAGTGCAGACACGCTTGCCATAACAGACTTTCAAAATGCCGGAGTACTTCTTGGCATCATATGGTAGGTTATATAGAGTCCCTGATACTAGTCTATTGCAGTCAGAGTTATAAACTCTGGCCAGAACATCAGTTGGTGTAACTTGTCCAGTGAAGTCAATGCAGCTATGACAATTTACATCAGCTAGGAATCTACCCTTTATTTTAAAAGGTTTGTAAATTCACAAGGCCAGAGTCTCTGGCATAGGGTGACCAGATGTCCCGATTTTATAGGGACAGTCCCGATATTTGGGGTTCTCTCTTATGTAGGCGCCTATTACCCGCTGCCACCCCCGTCCCGATTTTTCACACTTGCTGTCTGGTCACCCTACTCTGGCACCTTGCTCATGCTGAGTAGTATCTGACTCAGCAAGAAGTCTCACTGAAAACAATCAGACTCTCTGTGGAGTAAGATACTGTTCCATCTGAATGAGGATGTTAGACTCCGGACCATATTTATGTGATAAAACACATGAAATCTTTGTCTCATCTGACTGCTTTGTACTCTTATTGCTTCTTGTGACTCTCCTTTTATTTAACTTCTCAGGCGCCAATTCTTACAAAATTAATTTTTCCATTGGGCTAACCTGTCACAGGCTACTGTTTGATCTTTTAGATTCTCCTGTTCTTTCCACCTCCTTACTTTTACCATGTGGATCATGGGCCAGTTTCTAGAAAAAGTTTATTCAAATGCAATAGAATGCAAATACAGAGTAATCAAATCTAACTCCATTTGCCCTGTTAATGGAATTTGCTAGTAAGCCCTACATACTGATATATCAGTGGCTTCACACAGTAAATTACAACTACAGGTGTCCATGAGTAAAGATGAGCCTCACCTGAAGAGATACAGCAGCGCCTGCATACAAGGGGGAAAAGGAAGTTTGATTGTCTTCAGCCCCAGGAAAAGGGCTGAAGACAAAGTGAAAGAAGACAGACCTCCAGACAGAGGGCTGTGCCCTGTGGAAGAGTTGCAGGGAGATTTGTTTTGGGGTTTATGTTGGAGTTTGAGTAAAACTCTGGAACTGATGTTCTTTTAGATTTAGCCACAGGGTTAAATCTCTGCAATGACCTTGCGGCATTGGGAGCTGGTGAATGATTGACACTATGGGGAAAATGAGGCAGACCTCCGACATAGATTTAAAGAGATCCTACTACAGATCTGAACCAAGACCCTAGATCCAAAGAGTTCCCAGATCTGAACTTTGCACAGGATAGTCCTCTAGGGGGACCCCACACCCATCCTAAACAACTGGTCTGTCTGTCTGTAATCCAGAATCTTCTCTCCTTCTCAAATGCTCTCAGCTTCAGTCTCTTCATCACCCCTTTCCCAGCTGGCCTTCTACCCTTGATGGAGCACTAATTCCCAGATCTACTTTCCCAGAGCTTTCCTTCCCAAAAAGAGTTACAATAACCAACCCAAAATATTCTTATTACAAGATTTTCATAAATGGGGGTGAATTTTGTCACCATTAATAGCCGCTTGATCATTTGGACCATCCTCTTCTCTTTCCTCCACCCACTTACACAGCTAGCATACCAGGGAGAACCAGACCTACAATGCCAATTAAAGCAAACCCCTTAGCAGGAATTATTTGTAATTTTGAGTTTGAGCAAGGGGATCCAAGGTTTTATTCCCAGGTCCGTTGCCAATTCACTGTGTAACTTTAAGCAAGGCATTTCACTTCTCTTTTTCCCATAATTTCAGTTCCATGCTTTGTTAATATGTGGACAAGAGAGGAGCAATGTTGCATCAAATTAATTTAAAGATGTTGTTATGAGTTTGAGGACATCACAACACACTTGTGTGGCAGCCCTGGATAAGGCTCATTAGATAGTTAGCCTTTAAAATGAGACTGTTTGGCAAAGGTCTTGAGAAAATTTTACAGCAATTATCTGATTCTTAAAAGCCCAACTCCCTCAGGACAAACTTAAAGGATGCTATTCAACATCAGCTAATTTTAAGCCACGTTCCAGGGCTATTTCAATACAAGTGACTCCTTACGGCAACGGGAAGATAAACGAAAAGGGAGAACCTCATCCTTTTAAATTTAACACAGAATCTCTGGCCTGAGGTTATGGGACTCCATGCGCTGGCCTCTGACCATAGAGGGAAAGGCTGTGCTTGCTTTGACAGAACTGACAACATGCAGCCGCCACTGAAAGCCACAGTAATAGGGCTGTGCAGTAGAATTTCCCACCATGCCAGAAAGATTTCTTCTCCTTGCAATCTCCCAGTTCTCAAAGGCAGAGTTGTGGGAAATAATATGGCCCTTATAAGCAGTGATTTATTAGTGATATTCCTACAGGGGAGAAGGCTACACAAAGGTCTTGGAGTCTCAGATGGAGATAAATAGTGCATCCTTTTAATATATATGCCAAATAATAATGGAAGCCACTGAAAAATACATGCAGAATGACAGGAAAAATACATTCCTGTCTGGGAAGTTATTGAACAGCAAGAATCAGGAAAAGAGATAGCTTAAGAAGGAGACTTTCCCTATGCTCCATCTTACCAACAAATCACAACTTGCCGAGCACAGGTGGGAATGTTACGAATGAAAAGGGCAAACAGGTGAGGTATTTTTGTTTGCCTTTTTGTTTTTAATTCCATTGTATCACTGGCCCCCTAAAAAATCCAGTAAATGTCAACTGGTATTAGATTTAAAGGACCAAACATTGAAAAACAGCCTCTGAAATTGCTCCTGAATATTCCATGCATGTGTAATATTGGCGAAGTGTGTACTGTGGTTAGCTCCAGTGGCTAGTCCACCAGCCTTGAGTGAGCTAGGCAAAAGGTGTGTTTTTCACTTCATGTTTGCTAACATATGGTAACACACACACAACATAAAATCCTAGTGAAGACAAGTCAGCTTGTAGTTTTAACCTGAGTTAGCTAGTCAAGATAAACCCTGGACTCCTCCATAGTCTTTACTTCAACCTGTTAACACATAGAAAGAATGCACCCTTTTCCCAAGCGAAGCTGCATTCCTGGAGGATAATAGCCAACTACTGCCATCAACTAATGGAATTACTTCTTCTGCTCAAGTGATAGAAGTGTATGCTGTGGTACAGAATGTCATGAGTTCAAACCCTGTTGACTACTTAGGTGGGAGATCTATTACACATACAAACCTTCCATTCACAAGAGCGTGTTGGTATATGCAAATCAGGGTTATTTATTTGATTTGTGAGAAACAGAACTCCTGGGCACAAATTTAGGGAGGGAGTTGAGGCCCGTTTGAAAATTTGGCTAAAAATCTAATTTCATGATGGTGACAATGACTAAGGGCTTGTCTATACAGGGAATTAAGCTAAACCAAATTGAAGCTACTTTAATTCTGAATGAGAGTGTCCACACATAGGTTTAATGCAGTTTGACTAATCCACTTTAAATTCACATTTTTAGGTCTTGTCTGCACTTGAAACGCTGCAGCAGCACGTCAGTGTAGACTCTCACTCCAGTGACAGGAGAGGTTCTCCTACTGGTATAGGTAATCCATCTCCTTGAGAGGCAGTAGCTAGGTCAATGGAAGAATTCTTAGCTATGTTGCTCGGGGTGTGGATTTTTCACACCTTCGAGCAATGTAACTGGGTCGACCTAACTTTTTTATTATAGATGAGCCTTAGTTAATGCAGATTAATTTTCCCGAGTATCCCCATGTAGACAAGCTCTAAAACTCATCATTTCAGGCAGTTCCCACAAAGAACAATTAGTGGCTACAACAGATCTCCAAGATGACTGTATTTGTACATGTCCCTAGTTAGCAAACACTTCAGATTTCACAAAAGGATACCACTTCCAGATACTTCTCAGGAGGACTTCTTGTTCTTCCCAAATTTCCCTCAACCCATATGAGAATTAGTGTTGGGTGAATCCCCAAATTCCAGAGATTGGGCCAAGTACCCAAAAGCTTGGATGCTTATTTGACATTCATAGCTTTGCAAAAACTGAAAACAGTCCTTCTTATGAGCTTTCTGGTACTTCCTGTTTCCATTTGCATTGGATGTACAGAGAGAACAATCTCTGTCATGGTGTTTCACCACTTCTGCTTCTGGACTGAAAACAACAAAATGAGAATGGAAAATAGCAGAGAGAATATGTATCTAATTTTTTTTAATCCTCAGAAATGTTTGGGGTGGAGATCTTTGTGTGTGTGTGGGGGGGGGGGGGGGGGGCACATGTTATTGGGGTAGGCATCATCTAGTCCTAATCCATGAGTTTTTCAAATGAAAGCACCTAATTTATTATGGAACAAGCAAACCCCACGTACAGCAAATTTAGCAGCTGGCACTAGACTAGAGCAATTCTGCTACCACCACAAAACAAAGCCTCCGTTGGCGTGGCTCCATCAAAATCAGCAGGTAGCGCCACTGACTTCAGTTGAGCTACGCTGATTTATACCAGTTGAAGACCTGGTCCAAAATACTTTTATCCTCATTTTACCATGAACGTATCCGTTTATTTGGTAGTGATAATGAACTTAATGCAACTTCCACTTCATTGTATTTATATTATTACCAGACTGCTGATTAAAGGATAATTGCTTTTCCATGTAATATGTGTAATTAACGTACTCTGCACGAAGGTGTTATTTACTTTGCTCTTTTTAATGTGAATTTAGTTCTTGTTAAAGATGCCAGAATGATAGACTTGGAAATGGACAGCTTGTATTTATCCGCCCACCACACAAACCCCAGGTAATGGTAGAGCCCATTCCTCACATTTCCCCAACAATGTGTTTCGGGCATGACCCGGAAGGGTAACCATACTCTAAGTTGGGGAAAGGGTGATCTAGTGGTTAGGGATGTAGGTGGATCACAGGAGATCTGTATTCAATTCCTTGCTCTGCCATGGACTTCCTGTGTGACCTTAGGTAAGTCACTTAGCCACTCTCTGCCTCAGTTTCCCATCTGTAAAATGGGGATAATAGCACTTCAGTATCTCACAGGAGTGCTGTGAAGATAAATGCATTAAAGTTTGTGAGGTGGTCACACCTTGTAGTAATGGGACCATATCAGTACCTTAGCTAGATGGGATGAGTTAAGTTTCCATGGCCTTTCAAATCTTCCATGGAGAACTGAGCAGTGATAAACTTATCATATTCACACAAGGCACTGTATAGTCAATGACCAGGACTGAATCAGAATCAATGTCTCAGAGGACAATGGCTCTATATCCCATTAACAATCATCTGTACCATCCAAATCTCTCACAAGGAAACCACATACTTTTATTATATTTGTCCTATGCCATTTAAAGTGCAGTACTAATCTGAAAATTGACATTGACATTTTTTGCTCTGCAGGACTAAAAGGAATAAAAAGCAGTCTAGGCTTGATGTTGTCACTAAATTAGTAGCTAGGATTCTGAATACACACAAGGAACAGATCTGTTGAATAATATGCTATTTTGCATAGTAACTTTTCAACAAGTGGTACTGCTTTTCTTTAAAATATTTTGGGCTAAATCCCCAGCTCATGTACGCTGAATTCAGTGGAGTTACACAGACATACAGCTGACATTCTGACCCTTTATTATTAATTTGTCTTATACAAGCCAGCATTGCTCTCAGATATGTACAGGTAATGGATATAGAAGTCAACAGCGCAGGGAGAGAGTTTCCTAGGTATATCTGAAGACTGAATTTAGCCCACTGTGTCTGTGTTTGCCATAGTCTGTTACTAAGGATAGGAAAATGAGTAATGCATATTGACAGATAGAGCAGTCCCACTTTGTGGGGAAATGAGAGTGCACTGAAATAGCCCTGTAAGCACCTGATAGAAGCTGAGTAATGCATTTATTCTGACAAATACCTGATGTGATTCTGTTCACCGGGAGGGGGTAACACTCAGGTTTATTTTACCATTCACACACCTATGGTATCAGGGAACAAGAGGGACTGATCAGGGAAATCATAAACAGGCATGTTTGGTGCCTCTAGTTGTCAGTGACATTCCTATTCTTTCGTTTTCCTTTTTTGAAATTTTAAGGACCAGTTCTCTATAATTAGACACGAAGTATGCACATTTAACAGCATAATTAAGTTTTCCCTGGTAGCTGTAAAAAGAAAGGCGGGGCAAGGGAAGGAATGTATTGAGAATCTAAAAAGAGAAACAGTGAATAAGGCAGATAGGGAGACTGGAACCCGGAGGAATGGATGGAGGAGGTAGTGAAGAATGAACATAGATCCTCTTAGCCGTCACTTACCGGTAAGAAAGATTTGGGTTCATTTCCATCACATAGAAAACAGATCTGTCTGCACACAACTTAACAAATGGCCCGAGTCTGCGAACTCTTCCTAACAGCAGGAGACTTTGCTCACGAGAGCAGTTACACTGGTCCAGATCCAGAGCTGGGTGTACATTAACATTGATCACAATGGACTTATGATGATTTACACAAGTTGAAGATCTGGCCCACTGGCTTCAGTGGGGCTACCTGCATGCCGAAGCCCTGGCAAATCAGGCTCAAAGTTGATAAGTTATCCAAGGTGCTTCTATTAGCATGGGGTATACTTGGTTTGTGGCCTGGGAGAGGTAACACAAACTCGAAGCCAATTTTTAATATCTTTATATATATTATATATATTCCAATTTAAAAATGGAAGGTGAAATCCTGACCCTAAAGAAGTTAATGGCAAAACTTTCAGTGAGTTCAGTGGAGACAAGATTTCACCCTCAGTATTTAAAAATTGCTTGTAATTATGGGATACTGAGGTGAGTAAGTACCACACGCTATGGGCCAGATTCTGCTTTCACATTGCTGAAAATCAGGCAACTCTCTCCACCGAAGTGAATGGAATTACACAGGTGTGAAACTGGTCTGGGCAAGAGAAGAATTGGGCATCATTATAAGTTAGAGTTGCAGAATGAGGCCCTTTATTTGTGGGCTTAAATCTGAGCACAGTGTAGGGGAAGCTAGTCTGCACTCAGCGCCCTCAGGAACTGGAGGAATCTTTGAGCAGGGGGTTGGACTAGATGACCTCCTGAGCTGTCTTACAACCCTAATCTTCTGTGATTCTATGAATCCACGAAAAGGGACCATTTTGCCCTTTCAATTGATATCACAGGGGATACAAACTGTTTACTGACTGCACAAAACGGAATCGGGTAAGTCAGCACATCTTTCCTTACCAGCCACATTTTGGAGTGCGCAGCCCTAGCCGAGTTCACTTGCTTTCGTGCTGTTTGTATCCAATTTGGCAACAAGGTTCACAAGATGAAAAATGATATGGACAAAGGAAGGTTGCGGAGACATAATTCCCCTCCAATCTTCTCCCCTTCCCCAATAGTATTCTGCACATCTGGCTTGGCTAGGGCCCTGTTGTGACAGATGGACAATATCCCACAATATCCTGAATTAACTTTACTGAATCAAGTTAACCCTCACTGAATGAGGTGGAACACCTTTGGGGTCCGTTGTATTAAAAATGCAGTTGTTGTGTTACTGAGAGATTGTAGGTATGTCCACAGGAAAGGTAAACAGGAGCACAGCAGAGGACGATTAGGCAAATTCACTCAGATGGTAACCTCTCCAGGGAAATACCATCCAATTAGAGGTTTAAATATACTAGCTCAAACTGGTTTCTCCAGGGACTGACTGACAAAGAAAGGATTTTTGGATAAATAACCTGGTTTTAAACTGGCTTATGGCCTTCTTCCTGATCCAGCAAACACCCAGGACCTCTGGTCCACGGAGCGCCCCACTCCTTAGAAAACGGTTGGAAGGACTTTGCCTACAGAGGACTATAAGATGGATGCTAATTCTGAACTGAGGCTATTATGAACCTGTGTCCATAGAAGAGCCCTCCTTATTGGGAGGGTTGAAGGAATGCTCCTGCCAGAGCTCATGTTGGAGGTGGTAAAGTCTGGTAAACATATTAACATGCATGTAGGTTCTTTTATTGTTTTTAGTAGGTTTTCTCTGTAGTGCTTTTACCTCAAGAATAAAATAGGCTTGCATCAAAAAGAGCTGTGTGATATCTATAACTGTGGGCAACTGTGATGTTAACCGTCTCTGAAGAGAAAGACAGCAGGTGTGCTTGGGCAGCTTGTCTCTGCCCTGAATAATACAGTGAAGGGGCTCGTTCACCTGCACATCTACTAATGTGATACATGCCATCATGTGCCAGCAATGCCCCTCTGCCATATACATTGGCCAAACCGGACACAAAAGAATAAATGGACACAAATCAGACATCAAGAATTGTATCATTCAAAAACCAGTAGGAGAACACTTCAATCTCCCTGGACACTCAATAACAGACTTAAAAGTGGCAATTCTTCAAAAACAACAAAACTTCAAAAACAGACTCCAACAAGAAACTGCAGAACTAGGATTAATTTGCAAACTGGACACCATCAAATTAGGCCCAAATAAAGACTGGGAGTGGCTGGGTCACTACAAAAAGTAATTTCCCCACCCTTGGTATTCACCTCTTTTTGTCAACTGTTGAGAATAGGCCAGTTCCACCTTAACTGAATTGGCTCGTTGGCACTGACCCTCCACTTGGTAAGGCAAATCCCAACTTTTCTTAGTGCTTTAATATATATTTTGCTTACTGTATTTTTCACTCCATTCAACTGATGAAGTGGGTTTTAGCCCACGAAAGCTTATGCCCAAATAAATTTGTTAGTCTCTAAGGTGCCACAAGGACTCCTCGTTGTTTTTACAGTGAAGGTAGGGAACTGTGCAGCCTGGATATACCAGTCAGAAGGAAGTCAGATGCAGGTCTCCACCCAAGAGAGGCAGGTCCTGGGGAGCTGGAAAACTGAGAGTGGGGGCCTTTGCTGGATCACTGAGGGGAAATACAGGTGCAGTTGCCCTGAAATGTGACACTGTCTTTCTAATGAGGAACGGTGGCTGGAAATGTAAAGTGAAGGGATGGTGAAGCCTTTTGTCATTCCCAATGTGATTAGTTTTTAGGAAGGGCACACATGGTGTGATGGCTCGGTCCCTGGTTTGAACATTGTGGTTTCCTAGTCCTGCCATTAGGAACAAAGGACTGCTGAAGGGAGTAGAGCGGGAGTGATTCATATTTTCTTACAGCAAAAGAAGGATTAACGTTTTACAAAGCAAACCCTAAGTGCTTTACCATTTGCGTTTTGCTAACAGATCCTTTGTCTCACACGACAACACATTCATGGCCAAAGGACTGAATCTTTTATTTGTACTTTGCCTAAAAGTTAAGCAATACCAGATTCCTTGGCACAGAGAATCTGCAGTTTGCCCTGGCAGCATTCCAGCACGCTGCAGGCTTTAAACAACTCAAGACTTTATGAGTGAATCCACAGTCTGGAAAAAACTGAAGGGGGTGGGATGTAAGTGTTTGAACTCCTACAAAAGGAGAAGTTGTTCTGACTAGAAAGAGAGGCCTTTATCAGAGGATCATCTGATGAGTCCTGCAAACCTAAAATGAATTAGAGACTGTGTAATCAAATGATGGGTTTGTCTTTGATTCCAATTCATATTGTTAACACACGCTCCAAAATTCTACGTCTGATTCTGTGTGGCGAGGGAGAGGGGGGAGGGGAAATTTGGTTTAAATTCCATTTTGTAATTTTTTTGCAATAGGTTCCTGCTTGGATAAAGTTAACAGTTGGAGAAAAGAAAAAAAGAAGTCATGCTAGAAATCACTGCCAGATATTGCCTGGAATGAGAATTATGTCCACTATTTATATAGTGCCTTTCATGCCAAAGGAGTCAAAAGCACTTTCAGTCTGGTTTTGTTCAGTCTTTACTGAGGCCAAATATTTGTTGACCGTAACACAAGTTATATCCAAGTAAGGACTGAGGAGGATCTCAGGAAGATTTGACTCAGTGGTTGCAAGATCTGTAATAACTTAACCCATTGCTGAAATGTAGTACTTTCTTGGAGTCGAAAGCCGCCGCCGTTAAACAGCACACAACACTACAGACGACAATGCAGAGAGTGAATAGCAAAAACAGATCCCACTGAAACTGAAGGGGCAATTTAAGTAGGAACAGTACAAAACTCTGTTTGTACAGCACCTAACACAATAGAATCTTAGTCCAAGAGTAAGGCTCATATGTGCTATGATAATACAAACAACACATAAACCAGGCACTCTGTATGGGTACATCAACATAACTAAATCTGGGTAGCCAGATCAATAGAGGAAAATGTGTTTCCAGTAACAGTTTAAAAAGCATACTGATTGGTTTGATATATGTCTTTAGAAGTTGGTCTAGAAAATAAAAATGGGATATTGTCAAATTGCAAATCATATAGAGTGAGAGTCTTAAAAGCCAATCATGTAATGCTCTTAACACAATTTACGTCATTTATGGAATTTGTGGTACTCTGTTCTTAGCATCATGAATCATTGTAAACACCAAAAATGAGGCATGGATCCTTATTTTAGTCAACAGCCAGTTTTAAAGCTGCTCACTGTATTTAACCAAAAAAAGCTCTTTATTTTCATGAATACCAAGATGTGGGTAAATAAAGAGTAGTGAGCAATTTGACAAATTTGGGCCCTGATCTTGCAATGAAATTCCTACTTTAAAATGAATTGTGTTAATTAAAATAAGGTCTAAAGTGCAATAATTATAAACGCTGAATTTATTTTTAACCATATAGATATTTGTTTACATCTGCTCTTCATTCAGGTACTGATTCAGCAAAGCAGAGGCTTAACATTAAGCACATGAATAGCTCTACTGACATAAATGGGAGAAATCACATGCTTAATGTTAAGCACATGTTTAAATGCTTTCCTGAATTAAAGCCGCAGCTTGGATGATTAAGTTACACTGGCCTGTTTCTGGTCATTTTCATGTCCTAGCACAGTACTGCAGAGTTTAGCTTCAAAGTCTACAAGGGAATATTCAAATTAAACAAAACAGTTCATTGCAATTAATCATGAAACCGCTTCCATTCAAATGAAGTTTCGTAAAGCTTTTTTTAAACTGCCAAAACCAAAAAAACCCAGTCCTGCAAACACTTACACATGTAACTTTATTCATGCTAAGAGTCCCATTGAAGCCAGCGGGATCAGACCCTAAATTTGGATCCAGGGAGTCTCCAATCAATACAGTAATCTGCATAATGAGTGCTGCAGAGCTAATGTAGGAAGAGAAGGATTAAAACAAAAGAATGTGAAATATCTGACAGATATGATGATTCACATATCAGGAGTAGGTCTAGACTGTGTAGCAAGAGCAAAGTAAAAATATGGTTTTACAGCAGAATGATCCTATGTCCCTTATTACAATTATTTTTCATATTGCGACATTAATCTAAGCACATTAGGATTTACCTAATTATTCCTACACTCCTGTAGGACGTATAGGGTGCTTTCCTCTTTCAGATTATAGTCTCTTCATTTGTTATATATGGCAAAGCAAAGAAAAAGACCATTCCTGCTCCGTCCCTCCTCCCCCTTTTCTCTGCACTTAAAAATCAAATTAAAACAAACAAACAGAAGCTTTGGTGACATAATGCAACTATCATTAACCTTGCCTTAATTATTTCTTCTGTGTGAAATAACACTTATGTCCATGATATACATTAACAGCGTCACCATTATGCAGCTGCAGTAGCTCGTGCTAATGGAGGTCTGTTATTGGGGCTATTTGATCTGTAGCCACTTCATGGCCTTCATGAAAGTTGTGAACAGTAAGATAAGATTAAAAATGTTCCTGGAAACTTGGTCCAGTCATTAAAATTACCAGACCATCTGCTCTCCTCTCATAACTGCTTACTGCTCTTTGAAACTAGAGAAATTCCAATCTTTGGTCTTTCCCAGGTGGCTTCTTTCTGCTGCATTCACCTTAGCCCGAGGGAAAAAAATTTCTCTGATAGAGATCAATTAGAGACAGAATTAGAGACACTCTGAAGGAGGATTCTAAGCAAAACTGATGTATAATTAACAAAGATCTAAAGAGCAGCAATAACCTAATAAAAAAAATCTGGGCTGGAATTTATCACTTGTGCTAAGCAACAGAGGGTCTGTTATTTACTTTTCAATTTTCCTTTTACTTAGAACAATGACTCGTTGCAATATCCCAAATAAAGAGCTAGTTTTTAGGGTGCCCAATGCATTCAAAGAAAAGGAGGCCTTTCCCTGCATTATTAACTAGAGTTCAGTGGTTAATAGCAGCAAACGGTCCCTGCAGCCAGCACTTGAACCCGCATCTCTGGTCTCACAGTCCAACCCTACGAGCACATCACCTCCCAGTGTCATACACAAATTATAACTCAGAGTTATAATGCAAACATTGCTACTTTTTCTTGTGCGTCAGAATCCCCCAGTGATGCTACTAAACCAAACAGAAAAACTGCAAGGGTCCGAACTCTCTGGTATTCAACTGGCATTCGGAGGATCTCAAATGTTTTTCCCATTAATTTCATTTTACAGGAAATAGCAAGAAGGCTTTTGGCTCTCATGGGGACAAGTGGACACACAGCGGAAATATTTTAAGGCAAATGGAAACTTACGCCAAAGTAAGAGGCCTGTGGCTACCCTTTTGTGTTATTCTACATAGCAGCTTTTCCTATTCCAATCAAATTTCCTGTGCCTTATATGTTAAAATAGGGCTGTTTTTTACACCAAGCATGTGTGTGCGCATTTGTTTCAACCTATACTTTGTATTTGGTTTAGATGATTTTGATTTAAATAGAAAAACTTTTTTTAACTTTTTATTAAGGCAAAGTTAACACACTACATTGTACACTGCTTATTACTTATTCAGAATCCACTTAATATTCACAGAACCTGGCTTAAGATTCTGGCTTGCTGGCTAGGATCCCTCCTCCTCAGAATATGCTAAAAAGGGTGACAACATTTCTAAATACTTTTCTATTTTTGAAAGATTACCTAATTACGCATTCACAGCAGACTTGGCAGTAGGTCACTAATCATGTAATCACACTCTTCTTCCCCATTTCCTCTTGACGCCACAGAACCAATAGTCGAAACCAAATTCTAATCTTGCTATTTCAAAACAAATACTTCCTTAATGGAAAAATGGCGTGTCTATAACACTGACCTTATTACACTCAGGGCAGTGTGAATTTAGCAGTACTCTTGTATACAAGCTCTTAAATCCTTCTGTTTGTTTGTATTACTCTTACTACTGTTTATTATCGGAGGACGATATTCTGTACGAGCACTGGCAGTTCACAGATGGGGCAGAACGTTTTAACTACATTCCCAGTGGTTAACGATAATTATTGACTAGGTTTAAAACCAGTTGTTGACACCCACTATACTAATGTTTCTTGAGAGCAGAAACAGGTCCAAACCAAAATCCCAGACCTGAACATCTCTAAACTACAAAAAAAAGTTTATATCTAGATACCAGCTTTTCCAAACTTTGTGGCTGCCTTTCTCTTTATAATGGGCTGACCCAAATCCCAGAACTCAAATGCTCCCACACTTGAACGTTGTGTGGATTTGATCTTTGCTCAGTTTGAAAATGATGAGGTATATTTCTCTTCCAATCAATGCAGAGAATTGATCCAAGAGTCCCAATTGTCAGATACAGACATGAAAATGGGACAACAAAACTTTGCATTTGGATGTTAAAGTCAGCACTTATGAATGCAAATATCCATTTTAGGTGCCTAAGTGTACATTTAGATACCTATGGTGAAATCTTGGCCACATTGAAGTCCATGGGAGTTTTGCCATTGGTTTCAATGGGGCCAGGATTTCACTTAAATACAGGATTTAAACATCTTATGTAGGTATCTGCATTTGAAAACTGAGCCCCCATATCTGAAGCAGATATGCCTCCACCTCCACTAGTGGCATAATGTTTTCATTAAAGCAGAAACCTATCATGCCAAATCCTGATCTCAGTTGCATAAATGCAGAGAACCTCCATTACAGGCAAATGAGTTACTCTGAATTTACACCAGCATAAGAGAGATCAGCATTTGGCCCATCAGCTATATAAGGAACATATTTTAAAACATCAGCTGCAGCATGTTTCCCTATACTTTTATTAACCATCTACTCAAACAGTATAAACAATTAGTACTGCACTTCCATTGGAATGTAGCAAATTTTCTATAGCTTAGGCAGGATGTTGACTTTCAGTGGGATGTAGGCTCCAAACTCACTTGGGGGTACGTCTTTACTACCCGCCGTATTGGCGGGTAGCAATCGATTTATCTGGGATCGATATATCGCGTCTCGTTAAGATGCGATATATCGCTCCTCGAACGCGCTCACCGTCGACTCCGGAACTCCACCAGAGCGAGCAGCGGTAGTGCAGTCGACGGGGGCGCCGCGGCCGTCGATCCCGCGCCATGTGGACCCCAGCTAATTCGATCCAAGATACTTCGACTTCAGCTACGAATAGCGTAGCTGAAGTTGCGTATCTTGGATCGATCCCCCCCCCAATGTAGACCAGCCCTTAGATGTAAAGTTTTGCACAGATCATTTATGAGTGTCATGAATGACACAGAAAAATGTTATTTTCTGCTTCTCCTAAAGCAGGGCTTCTAATTTTCAGTTCCTAGTAGGGTGTAGGTTTGGATTAGATTAAGTCCTTGCCACCCAGAAAATTTATATTCAAGACATTCACCAGGTCATTCCTATTTAAAAACATAGGGAGGGTGGAATTAGAGGAGTTTGGGATTTGCTTTGAAAAACTCTCTCATCCACCTGACCCTGTTACAGCCAAAGGAGGTGTCTCTGTCACTCTGCCCATCCCACACTGAGAATGATGGTCCTAGAACCAGAGTCACCAAAAGAACGAAATCAGTAAAGGCCTGGAATGCAGCTGACATCCTATTGTTTCTGAACTGCATCTGCTTTGTCACACAGTGATTTCACGCTGCTAGTCTTTCAGTCTGGATCCCCTCTAGTGAGCTATCAGAAGGAGCAGACACAAATAATGCTTTGTTTTGTTTTTTCCGTTCTGAACAGGCATAAATGTTAACATTTGATTCAAACTGTCTCGTGGCTCATCTCTTTTTCATCAGAGGCTGTTTGAATGAGGCAAATAATCATGATCTATTTATATAGAGTCAAGTACCGACAGAAACACCAGAACAATAGATTTGCAACCATGGATGTAACTTAATTTTTATAGACTGTATTCAAAAGCAAGAAAAATGGGGATACTGAAGAAACACCAATCTACATTCAGGTGTTTCTCAAGACAGTTCAGCAAGGTTTTATTTTACCTGCTTCCAAATACAAGATCTCTGTGGCATGATATCTATCTGTCTACCTATCAGTTTGATACTGTCGCTGATCACTGTAGTATATGACCACCTTCCATGTAAAATAAATAGCAGTATTGAAGTCCCTAGTAGACTTCATGGATATATATCTATATGCCATTGTCAAGAAACAAACAAGGATTTTCTTCTCTTCCAGAAAACTGACTGGATGGCTGAAACAGTTCCCTATTGATTTCACTTGTACTTCTGGCAGATGTAAGTTTTTTATATGCTGTCAAGCTTGGCAAATGATACATAAATGAATCCTGACTGTTGGTGGAAAGAGGCAAATGCTGATAATTGTTGGGATTTTTGTGGTGACTATGCAATGACTCATTACACATCATCATCAGGATTTGAAACCTGGACCTTCAGCACCAAAGCACAAACTTCCACCACTTAACCTAAAGGAGTAACTCCATTAGCGGTCAGTAGTTGTAGACTTATCATTTGGAAAAGGCATAACATGAGTTTGGGGTGAAAATATGACACACTCTTTACAAGCATGTTACAAACACACAAGACAGATTACGCTAAGTGGCAACAGTATATCATAAGCCCATACACAACACTCAGCTTGTGGCCAGCTATGGTATATGCCTGGAGATAAAGCCTGTCGGGATAGCCCCATGCTTGTCACTATGGTCATAAGATCTTAAACAGATCTAGAATGCAAGTATTACCTCAGACCTACACAACTGCTGAAAGGAATCTGGTGAGTTTACGCTTCCTATACCAATCTAATTGAAAATCCATGGGAGATGAGTGCCTAACTGCCTTTGTGCCTTTAAAACCTGATATACCCTGTCTACATTAGCGCTTGGCATTGCTGCAGCTATAGTGCCAGGGCCGGCTCCAGGTTTTCTGCCGCCCCAAGCGGCAAAAAAAAAAAAAAAGCCGCAGCAGCGTGATCGCACCATTCCACTCTTCGGTGGCAATTCGGTGGCAGGTGATTTGCTCCGAGAGGGACTGAGGGACCCGCCGCCGAATTACCACCAATCAGAATGGTGATGGTGGACGGTCTGGCTGGAGTCAGGGGACAAAGAGACTTGGCTGGGGCGGCGCATGACTACCATGATGGGTAGGAGAGGCTGAAGATCCTCACTGGAGTGAGAGAAGATAGGAGCCCAAATGACTCGACAACAGAGTATACGATTCACATAAAGTAAAATAAAAAATAGAAAAAAATAATACATTTATAAAAAGTGCAAAATAAATTTAAAATAGTAATAATGAATAAAATACAAAAATATTAACAGACTTAAAAAAAGTAAAATAATAAAAACTGAAAAATAAAAGAATTGTAAAATACATAAAAACCATAAAAGGGGAAATAAAATAAAATGAAACTTAAAGTATATATAAACAACAATAAAATAAAAAAGGAAATACAAGTAAAATATATTAAAAAGGTAAAAATAAAACTATTAAGAAAAAACACACACAAAAAGAAAGAAAAAAGAAGTACAATTGTAAAACCGAGGGCGAGAGTCCATGGGGCTTGGGCTCCTATATCATAGGGGAGGAGCTCTGGTGTGTGCCCCCGCATCCCCCTCTCTGCCCCCCATGTGGACAGGGCTAGACAGCAGTCTCACTCCGGCCATGCGGCCACCCCAGCCTGGGAGTGAGGAGCGGCGCCCTCCCGGGCTTCCAGACCCACAGACAATGCCCGGGGGGAACCACTCCCATTTATACTTGCTGGACACAAGGCTCTTGCTCGTGTTGTACAGGAGGCTAAGCGACCCCCCTTTATACACTGAGCAATGAGGGCTCCCTCCATGTGGTGCAGAGGCGAGACCCTGCGCTCCAGGGACGAGGTAGCTAGTGGACAGACCCCGTCGGAGCGGGGAATGTCGGCAGGCGCCACTCTGCCTTGGACGGAGTCATCTCCACTTGAGCAAGCGAGACTTCCCGCAACCGCCAGGCACCTCTTCCGTCAGTGGACGGTGACCCTGACTCCAGGAGAGACCCCCAGGAGAGCGAGAGAGAGATGGGTGTCTCTCGGCTGGGCCCCCTGGGGCGAGATTCAGCCCAGCCGCAGCGGGGTACACAAGGTACTAGGTGGAGAGGGGAAGGAGAGAGAGAGCCAGGCTGGAGGCCTCCGGGCTCTGCTCCCCTCTCTGCACTGGCCTGAGGGGGGGGCCTCAGGGCTTTTCCCAGCGTGTACCCAGCTCACACAACCTTGTGACATGGGTCCGGGCCAAGCCTTCGGAATGAGGGGAGAGAAAAGGGCAATGCTGCCTCTGCCCGGGCTATGCAGGGAATCACCCCGCCCTCCTGGAACTGCCCTCTGGGGAGCCAGCTGGGATTGTAGCTCATTGAGACTTCCAGAGCCTGGCCCCGTTGCGGTCACACCATGAGGGAGAACAGAAACACCTGCCTTTAAAATTCAACTGTATCTGGGATGACCCCACCTGTATTTCAAGTTCCCTAATAGAGGACACTGCTGCAGGGCGGGGGGTGAGCTCGAGGGGGTATTTCGAGGTGCTGGAGGGGTGTGTATGTACTGGGAGATGGTATTTGGGAGGTGCTGGGCAGAGTATTTGGGGTGTGTAAGAGCAGGGGCGCCTCTCGGGACCGGGGGACCTCCCGCAGGCATGCCGCCGAAGGCAGGCGCTTGCTGCGCTGGTGCCTGGAGCCGCCCCAGTATAGTGCTAGAGGTAATCAGAGCAAACAGACTCCCCAATGTTTAAACAGCATTGGGAACTTTTAAATGTAAATAAAGGCTATAAGGTTCTGAAATAAGATCAGGCTGGCTGGGTAAGAGAAGATGCACACCTTGCAAAAACAGAAAAAAAACACAACACTCAGTAACGAACCTTTTAAAAGAAGACTAATTTGATAGTGAAAGAAAGCTATTCCTTCCCTCACGTTAGCAAAAAAAAAAAGGAAGACCGATAAAGGTGATTGATCATTTCCTTTCATCACTTCAAGGAACAGGAAGGATCTTTTGCTGCCATTTAATTCCCCCGCAGGTTTAGAGGCTTTTAAATCAATGTTATTAGGTTACTTGGTTCTATCTTCTGTGCACTTTGCTGAGCTGTTTTCCATACTCTATTGCAGGGGTCGGCAACATTTGGCACGTGGCTCGCCAGGGTAAGCACCCTGTGGGCCGGACCAGTTTATTTACCGGCTGACACCCGAACCTGCCGCATCAGCAGGTAAATAAACTGGCCCAGACCGCCAGGGTGCTTACCCTGACGAGCCGCGTGCCAAATGTTGCCGACCCCTGTTCTATTGGGTGGACCTGGAAGCAGGATTTTTTTAAATCCACTGTTTAGAACCCATGGGGCGAATGAGGATTTATGATATGAATGTTCGTTATATATGGGCCTAGTTTACAGGCACTGTTAAGCCAATAAAAGGTTATTTTCTGTATTATCAAGCCACACAGTGTCAACATTTTCATCATGAGCCCCAATCGTTAGATGCTCTATGACTTGGTCTTAAAAACTGACCCTGGGCTGAAGCTTGACACAAAGTTGCAGTCTTCATTTTAAATTGGTTTAGCACTTTTAAACCACATATATAAAGGAAAAGAGCGTGCTTTGTGACATCAGATGCTTTTTTAAAAAGCAACATCTTAAATGTATACGAGATGCTACCATCAACTAAAGGACAATGACAAGAAGGAACTCAGAGTATGATTTATAATACTAGCACATAGCTGAAGAGCCTTTCACTGGCAGATTATGTATATGATGTACCTAAGGGCTTCAAGCAATAACAATGGAACTTGCTTCTTCAGAACATAACATCCTAACATCCGTTCTGCACTGTATATACTCAGGAAATATGCAAAATGATTCAAACATTTTTATGGAAAATTACTGCTATCAGCTAATTCTCTCTCCTATTGCCAATCTTCCCCAACCCCAACCTGTGTCAAAACCAAAAAGGCCCAAGTAGACTCTGAGTTGTAATTGTACAACTTTACTGAGTTGTAAAATTTAATTAGTAAGATGTGACGCTACATCTGTATTTCTGGGGTGCAACCACAGAAAGGAAACCAACAACTGCCAACTTTTTAAAGGAAGTACTCCAACTGTCCTGAAATAAAGTGAGGGTCTGCCACAATGCCACAAAAGTGAAACTGAAGATGAATAAGCCCAAGGGAGTTAAGTGCTTCTTTTCAGTGGGATTTGGACACCTAACTTCCTTATGTTCCCGTGTAAATCCCAGCCTAACTCTGCTTTCTAAAGCTGAGCTATTGTTGTATTCAGTATAATACTGCACAGTGAGCCAGACCCGAGGCCAGTCCATTCAGGGGATGCCCTCCACCCACCGGGGAGGATGTAAGGACGCAGTCGTGCAATGTGTTGAGTGCCCTTAGCTCTTGCTCCAGTCATTCATCACTAGACCTGGTCAAAAAGGAGGCAACATTTTCCATGAACATTTTCATGGAAATTCCATTCTGGTTGTGTTTTCCCCTCAAGAAATTCAAAATTGTATCAAAATGTTGTCTTTTTAACTTTTTTCAACCAGATCTAGGGCTGGTCAGAAAACAGAATTAATTTTGGGGGGAACTTTTTAGAGAAAAGTAATCCCTTTGTTGCAGTTGAAAATGAAGTTTCAACAAACAAACAAAAAGTAGCTGAAAAAATTAAAATGTGGTAAAATTTCAACCAGTTCTGCTCAGCACCAAAGAAGTGAGTTTAGGATGCACAGGCAGTCTTCGCTCTGATTTTTTTGTTACTTTTCTTAGCTTAATTGAGAATTGCAGTTCTATTTCAATCACATCATTGCTACATTACATTTGAGTTGATGGCAATAGCACTGCATGTGGAGTAAAATGTTGGGAACGACTGAAGAGCATTAGTTATCCAACAGCCTTCTTACAAATTAATGGCTTGGTCTATGCCTCAGTGGACATCTGGGGCCAGATTTCCAAGAGTTTACTACCCATCACTGTGGCCAGATTTTCAGAAGAGCTCAGCTGCACTCAGGCACCTAAACCAGGGCCATATTTTCTAAGATGCTCAATGCCTAGTAGCTCCCACTGGGATGCTTATAGCCAGTTTCTCTGCTCTTCTGAAAATCTGGCCCATAATTCCCATTGACTGCACTGTGAGTTGCCTGGGTTTATCTAAGAGCAAATCAGGTTTATGTCATATCATGAGCAGAAAGATATTTAGTATACACAGGAATATAAAAAAATCACTAAATAAAACTGCTCCAGACATTTGACCTAGAAATCACATCTGTGTTCTTAGCAAATATGTACAGTACACTACATTTGTGTGACCAAAGATTTCATGCTTGCCACTCTCCCCTTGGAGCAGATGCTTGATAAAACTCCAGGGATATAAATAGGGCAATTACTTACTAAAGCCATATGTTGGAAGCACATAAAATGTGCTTGGTTAACTTAAAAACCTTCAAATAATGATCAGAATAATAGGACTGAACAGATCTCAGATTTAATTTATCTATGGTACTTTTTCGTTTGGGGCACTATGCATGAAAAACTGAAACAACATATATGCAACTTTCCCCTCCCCCCCAAACCATCTTCTCCAGTAATATTGGTCAACTAGCGGGTCTGCAGGGAAAGCACTGGAGATGTCAGGAACTAAAGAGACCCAGAGGTTCCTCAGTCTTCTGTTGTGGAAATGATTTTACTGACCATTTGGGAAAGCGGTTGTGAAATGATCCCCTTTGTTGTGGTTGTGACATGATCCCCTTTTTGTAAAGAGAAATAAAAGTTACAGAGGAATGTGTTGGGAACATGGCAAACCAGATGGAGACAGTATGGCTCCTAGATCACTGTTGTTTCAAGTTGAGAAGAGGAGGAGGAGGAGGAGGAGGAAGGAGACCTATCCTGCAGCACAGAGCTGGGAGTTGTAACCCAAGGTCATTATTCCTGCAACAAAATCACTATGGCTCATTCTGAAGAACACAGACTCTCTGTGCAGTTACAGTGTGACTGTTAATGCTGATAGGCATTAAATATACTGAAGTCAATGGAATTGCACTTGCTTATGCCAAGGGTAAAGTCTGGCCCAATGTTTTGAACTGTGCTGAGAGGTGAGAGAGGCACGGGTTGAGCACAGAAGAAACCCGCCATTTGCTAGTGTGGAGGCCCAGTCTAAAGAGAATAAGCAAAAGGGCTTCTACAGCCAGAGTTCTAGTCAACAGGATGATCATACACTACTGGTTTCTCTTTGTCCTGACTATGATCACACACAGAAAGCTGTTAACATCTCAGTCTTCCTGCAGTCCTTCCTAGCAGAGCCAGTCTCTTACGGGATTCATGTGTGAGCCGGGTTTCTGGCAATATCTCCAATGAGGGCAGATCCACGAGTAACAACTTCAGGATTTGGACTACAGAGATCCAGACAGGACAGTGCACTTCTATCCTGCCCACTAATGCAGAGCTTTACCAAAATGCAAAATAAAGCCTCCCTATATACTGCTCATGAGAACCTTCTCCTTTGCCATCTAGACCAGTATTCTGGCATTTCCCCATCTTAATGACTACCGCTTTTTCATATCTCATCTGAAAAGAAAATCTCTCTAATCTCTGAATGTCTCTTCCACTGGCATTATTTGTTAGTTAGCTCTCTTCAGCAATCTGCAAATTCTGTAAAGCCGTGGGGGTGTTGAGGGGGGAAAGTTGAATTTTATTATTGGGGCAACCAAGAGCCCAAGAGATTCACCCCGACCCAATGATTTAAATGTCATTTTCATTAAGCAATGCAATGGATGAACTTTGCTGCCCAAAACACTTTTTCATGCTAGTGGTGATTAATAAAATACAAAACTTAACCTATATGAATTTATTTTTGATTTCTCCGATAGAATCTCCTTCCTTTCATTATTCTTCCCCCTTTAAAATTTCCTCCTTTTTGGGGAGCATTAAATAGTTCCCATTTTTAGTTTTTAATTAAAAGCCAGCCCTGCCCTACATATGGGGCCATGGAAAGTACTCACTGCCCGGGTGTCCAGGAGCAACAGTGGCAGGAGGAAGGGAAATCAATACATTCACAACACAAACCTTACAAAGCTTGTGAGCAAAAGCAGGAAGAATATGGTAATGAGGTTTTAGATAGGCCCTTGTTCTATTTCTCAGGTGCCCTAAGGCAAGGGGGAAATGAATCCAGACTTGACACCCACATGGGAAGCATATGGTGAATAATTCAAAATCCATCTCAAGATTTCATCAGGAAAAGAAAGCCTCGGTAATAAAGAACAGAAAAGTACAGTACCTGTGGGCCTGAGCCTGCAAGATGCTGATCACCTCATCTGAGCTACTGAGTATCTGAAAATCCATTTAAGTTAATGTGAGAGGAGATTGCTCAGCACCTTCTTCCCCACTAGCAAGTTTTATCTGATGCATGCTGGGAGAGTTTAGCTTTCCTGGCTGTTGTCAAAGTCCGTTTTCAAGTTCACTGCCTAATTTCTTTTCCCCTCTCTTCTTTTAGAGGCTGCACATGCCGCACCTGAGTATTCGGCATGATGCATCAAAGAAGGGTCTCTAGTGTGGCCCTAGAATATACTGATCTTGATAAGAAAATAAAGATGCTTGATTTTAAAGGATAATTTTTATTTAGAAAATTAAAATTCTGCTTCTTGGGAACTCTGTCCAGCAAAAAGAAAAAAATTATTAGTAGGCCCAGAAAAAAATTATGGAGTGTTTACAGCAAAAATATTTTTACTCTGAAATACGCCTTAATTTATTATTGGGGGGGGGGGGGGGGATGTTCAATGGAGTGTAAGTACCATTTTCAAAAGTGAGTTAGGGACCTAAGACTCATTGATTTGGGAAAGTTTATCACTGATCTATGCCTCAGTTTCCCCATCTGTAAAATGGGGATACTGAATCTCCTTTGTAAAGCTCTTTGAATTTATGGCTGGAAAAGCACTGCATAAGAACTGCTATTATTATCTTTAAGCCATCTTCTATTCTATTCTGGTTGTCATACTGCTCTCCCCACTGTAGAGTGAGTCCCTTCCAGATGTGTGTTAAGTGATGGTAATAGCATTTGTCATGTGCAATTCTTTCATTTTTTCCTCCATGGTGCTGTGAGGGGATAAAGACATTATGCTTCCCCATGATCCTGCTCTGACTGTGAGGGGTTGGTGACGACCTGACATTTGGAATAAATTAAATTAGCTATATGGCTGCTCTGACTTACAAATAGAAGAGTCCTTAGTGGTCCATTCTGCTTGACAATGATCGGTGGAGTGCACCGTACTCTGGTCTCCCCTCATAACACAGATCTGTCTCCTCTTAACACAGCAAACCCTGATACACCTTCTACACCAGCTTTATGCCATCCCAGATCTCCCCATGCTGGGAGTATCCTCAGGTGCCCTTTTGGGGCATCTTTAAGGACACTTTGTGCTGTGTCAGTGTGACAAAGTGACCTTCTGCCAGAGTCTGATCTCAGTTATACCAGTGCAAACCCAGACTCTACTGATTTCAAATGTCTTCCTCCAGCTATATGCCCATATCACTGTGATCGGAATCGGACCTCTTAGCAGGGCCCAGAATCAGGGCCAACAAATGGGAAAGCTTCAGAGCTTCCCTGGAGAATGATGTTTTATAGGGAGATAGCATCACAGCATAAGCTTTTCCTCCATTCTTAGCAAATGAGGTTGAGGCAGTGCTAACTGCTTTTCATTTGAATGAAATACATGAGAACTCACTTTGCTTTGCCGTACTTCGTAAATCTGTCTCCTACCAGGTAGGATGCCTGTAGTGCCATGGGAGCAAAAAGGCAGAAATACTAGTCTTCTCTGGTGCATTACGAAAGTGCGTTGTGTAGCCAGCCCACTATCCTGGAAGTAAAATGTTCCGCCTGTTTCATTTGTGACTCCTGTTATGCTGGTGGTGTGGAATACAGCTCTGACAAGCTGTTTAGGGGATACCTGACAGTCTCTCTGGCTCACTGCATCAGGGCCCGAGAGACTTAGTTTGGAAGTGACAAAGATGCCTTGTACACTGTCGCAAAATGAGCCTCATGCATTATACATGGACAGCAAGCCGCGTTTCTTTGAATCCATTAGGCTAGTTCAGTCACCGCAGTTCCACAAAGAGTAGGTCATGTCATTCTATGATATACAGCATTTAACTGAAAAGTAATGTCAGAGTGTATGTCAGCAAGTGGGACTGTGATTATTTATCGAGTATCCTGAACTATTCTAGAAATACCATTGCTCTATGCTGGTTAGTTTCATCTAGAGCATGTTGAGATGAAAGCTGGAGGGCACAGGGAACAGAATTTTTCCAGGAAGATGTATCCAGACCTGGCAGACTTTGCCTGAGGTTGTATAAAACAGTGCACTACAGTTTTTACTATGGACTACCCTTTAGTAAGTCAGTGCTTGATGCTTTTATAAGGCAGAACACAAAGAGCTTCCAGACAAAACATGACCAACACAGTAGGT
This sequence comes from Chrysemys picta bellii, assembly GCF_011386835.1. Lineage (NCBI taxonomy): Eukaryota > Metazoa > Chordata > Testudines > Emydidae > Chrysemys > Chrysemys picta. The sequence continues at coordinate 13,560,414 of NC_088809.1, forward strand.
AGGGTGCACTGGGACACCCAGAGAGGAAGGATGTGGATTAAGGTTTTATGATTAAAGTACTAGACTGGGACTCAATTCCTAACTCTTCCATTGACTTAATGTGTGACCACGAGCTAGTCACTTCAGCTTTTTGTGCTTCAGTTCCTTATCTATAAATATCTTTATTTGTCAATCTATTTAGAGTGCTACCTCTTTGGGGCAAGGACTGTTTCTTCCTATTTGTTTGTACAATTTTCTTCAAGTGACATCTCTGATGCAGAAGTTGTTGACCGTCTTATGCAGTCATGACAGAGTTGAAAAACGTCCCATCTCCTTTGGATACCATTCCATCCGACGACATTTCCAACATAACTGGCTCTCTTTCTTCCTCTTCCTGGGTGGCCTGCAACCTTGCCTGATAGTATGAGTGCTGGAAGCAAGTGACTCTGTGATCTGCGAGCTATGGGGACACAAAAAGATGTTATTTTTTTTACCTAGGGTCTCAAGTTATTGTGCTCTTTTTAAATTCATCCTTCTCGTCGCCTCTTTGGTCCAAGTTTTGGGTATGCAGCTTTTTTTTTTGCTTTCCTCTGTAATACCAAAATTCAAATGCTGTCAGTCTTCTCTCAACGTCCTTTTAAAGTGTCCAGCTCTCACATCTCTACAGCAGAGTGACCATATGTCACACTTCAGCAATTTAGTGCTGATGCGCAGCTTTAGTTTTCCACAACACAGGAAGTCTTTGGAAGTTGTGGAATACATTTTTTTTTCCTCACTGTATCCTTCTTTTGATGTCTTCATCACATCTTCGCTCTGATGTTATTACACGACCCAAACAGGGAAACCTATTTACTCATTCCACCACTTGACTGCCAAGATACAGACGTTGTCTACCTTGTGTTTACTTATTACTGGCACTATGTACAGTGCCTAGAAAAAGGGGATCTTGTTTGGGATCTGTAGGCATTCCTGTGATATAAATTAAATAATAAATAAAAATAATAATTCCAGAGAAGAGAACAATCAGGATGAGGGTTTTTAAAATGTATTCATCATCATTATCCATCTTTTTGTGGGAAAAGTGAGCTGACCAGACTGAGGCTCAACAAGTGAACTTGAAAATAAAGGCCCAGGATTCTGGTGAGGAAGTTAAGAAACTATGATCATGGGAACATTTATACAGCAACTATGATACTTTTATATACCATCTGTCATGATTTTAAATTAGCTATAAATGCAGCTAATGTTTTCAGTTGTTAATGTTTGTAGTTTTTAGGAGTGTTTTATGTAGTTAGAAGCTAATGTTGGCTCATATGACTCACATTGCCTTTAGTGAAATTCTTCTTCTTTAAGAGATCAATGATATACCTGATTCATCTCCCGTTACAGTCCACAGCTTTTCCCCGAGTACCCATCGCCCCCTGACAGAGCTCTCAGCAATTAGCATCCACTAGTGATAAAACTTAGCGAGCCAGAGCCACGGCTGGTGTAAAACACGATGGATCAATGCAGTTTTGACCAGCAAGAGATTTAACTCACCCAATTTTCCTCAAAGAAGATTCCTCATAATGACCATCACTCAAGTACTTTGCGTGACATTTCAAAGGTGGTGTACACAATTGACTACACTTATCTCACCCTATATCGGCCATCCAAGCCAGGGCAACACACTAGCATGAAATGTAGGATGCCAACCAAATATTCAGTTGCCTGTTGTACTCATTTGCAAGAAGGATTCTTTACAGATGGTGTACTTGGTGGGATACGGGGAGACATATATGTGTCAAAGTCCCTTGTTCACCGGCAGCCTCAGTCAGTCCTCCCATTCACTGCCCCAGGTGCCACTCCCTCAGTCGCTGGTAGGGGAACACGGGCCTACCTCTAGTCTGGGTTCTGGCTCAGCGACTCTCTAAATAGCAGCTCCCTTCTGCACCTTGCTGCCTTTCCCTGAGCCTCTTCCTTACCTCTTGGTCCTCCCCACTCTTCTGGGTTTGCCAGCCTCTCGATTCCCTCCTTCCAGGGAATAACTGTGGGCTACTTGTCTTTATAGACCCCAAACACCTCCCTCCTGCCAGGGAGTGACTGCAGACTACTTCCCTTCAGCCCCCGCATGCTTCCAATTTCCTGTCTTTATATAAGCCCTGTCTGGTCCTACACAGGTGAGCTACCTCTAATTAGGGCTTTTCTCCCAGGTTTAATTCTCCCAGATTGCAGCCTAATTGGCTGATTGGGCCCACTTAACCCAATTCAGCTCTTTGCAATGCCAGTATGGGGAGTACACCCCATCACAGTATATCACGAATGAAAAAAAAAATCAGTCCCCAGTGGCCATTTGATCACCTTCGAAACCCACACACACAATTCAGCATGACTGAAATCCTCCTTTAAGGAGATGTCCAGCACTGGGATAGCAGGAAGGTTACTTGGCAGTTCTGAGATATACCAACAAAGGTGCAGGGTCCAGCACCTGCTTGCACTATGCACAGTTTTAAACTCTCTCTTCCCTCACTTTGATAAGCATGAATTTCCCTAAGAACACTACAGAAGCCACAGGAAGCCACAGACTCATAGGAGCGGGGGAAGAACATGAAGGTGCCTCTTAACATAAAAGTTCAAATCTACTGCAGCACTTAACCGGTCAGGGAGCAATTCCAAACCAAGGGTCTGATGTGGAATGGTGCTGACCATCTGCAACACCTATTGACTTCAGTGGGCATTGCTGGAACTCAGCTCCTCTCAGACCAGGCTGTGAATGGTCTCTATGATAGCCTATGCCACAAATCTCAAGAGATTTCATTGGGGAAAAAAAAAGAAGGTTGTTTTCTCATTTGCTTCTGCATAGCATGAAAGATAATCCTGTCCTATTTTAAAATAAGAATGCCACTACTTATTTATCCAAGTGCAGAATCATGCATACCGTGCTAGTTAGTTAAAGCTCAATGGAAAAGTAAATCCTTAGGAGCAAGAGCATGGGACAAAAATAGATCAATTGATTTGTGAAGACAAGATGGTTTGTTTTGAGCCTTATTTATTATTCTAGTGTACTTGAACCAGGTAGAAATTCCACTTCATTTTCTCTTACAGCTTCCATTTGTAGCTGGAGAAAATAGATCAGTGAGAAAAGAGAAGTGGTATATAATCTTGAGAGATTTTGCTTCAGAGAGTAAATTAGGCTCATGGGTTCCAGCATTAGCACTATCCGTCCACAGCTTCACTCTCAGATGGGATTAGACTGCATGACACATTTGTTGTCTAGTGTTAACAATGAGCACAACACATGTACTGTGTGCCAAATGCTACCCCTGGGCAGGCAGACACAACTTCCTCAGAAGTCAGCATAGGTTCGCAGGCAGTATGGGACTGGCAGACAGACAGACAGATGCATACATAAAGTTGAAGGCAGAATTAGGCTCAGTAGGTTTATCATTGGGGTGGGCGTTGCCTCTACTAAGGGTACGTCTTCACTACCTGCCGTATCGGCGGGTAGCAATCGATTTATCCGGGATCGATATATCGCGTCTCGTTAAGATGCGATATATCAATCCCCGAATGCGCTCACCGTCGACTCCGGAACTCCACCAGAGCGAGCGGCGGTAGCGCAGTCGACGGGGGAGCCATGGCCGTCGATCCCGTGCCGTGTGGACCCCAGGTAATTCGATCCAAGATACTTCGACTTCAGCTACGCTATTTGCGTAGCTGAAGTTGCGTATCTTGGATCGATCCTCCCCCCCTCAGTGTAGACCAGCCCTAAGGTATTTTATGAAGAGGTATCGCTGTCTCTCCAGACACACACAGCTAAGAGGTGACTAAGCAACACGGGACCAAATTCTGCTGTGACTCACACCTCATGTAACCCCATTGACGCTGATGGAGTTGCATGGAGTGTGGCAAATCATGGTACAAACAATAGATGCTTCATCTATAACACAACTATGCCTCACACTGGAGGAACTCTGGGCTAACTCACGCCTCGGTTACACTGTTGCAGCCCCACTGAAGTCATACAGGTTATGTGGTTTTTAACTGAGGATAGAACTACTCCCACTGAATTTGCACAGGTGAAAAGGAAGGCAGAATGTGGTCTTTTATTACAAAATCCTATCTGCAATCATGCGGTAATGCTACATAAGACAGGGTCTGTTTTGGCTGAAAAGTGAGACTTCAAAAGAAGTTTAAACAACGAAGACACTTGAAAAATGACAATCTGATTAGAAGCTATAGTAACAGTTCTGATTGCATTCTTTTAATAAAATGCATTGATTTATTTCTTAGCCCTTAATCCAGACTGCATACTTACTTCATGTCTATACTTCTTTGTTCCTCATTTGCTACGGAAGACATGAGAAAGATTTTTTTCCTTTCTCATCACTGACATATATTTAAAAATAATTATCTAAATATATATTTAATGTAGCTGATGCAAAGAGAGGACACTGATTCTCTTAGGAAAATTTCTACCTAGTGCAGCCTTCATCCACATGTCTCAAAGCACTCTACAGACACAAATTAATCATCTGTGAGGTAAGTATTCTTATACCTCAGGGGAAACTGAGGCACTGAGAAGTAAAGTAACTAGCCCAAGTTCACAGAGCTAGTCAGTGGCAGAGTGGCAGAACCCCAGAAGTTCTGATATCAAATCCTCTGCTCTCTAAACACTCAGCCACACTTGGAAATCGTATTGTTCCAACCAATTTGGTGAATGCAGCCTCAGTGCACTAGAAGATGAGTGCAATACAATAAAGAGAACTTGAGCTTTTCTGTATTTGCATACTGCTCATTGGGGATACCTGAATTCTACTATAAAAACATATTTAAAAGCAGCAAAGACCTGTGCTGTTTTTCTAGTGGCAAGGAAATGATTTCCCAAAGAATCAGAAAAAAGCCGACTGTCTCATCCAATTGCAAAATGGGTGCAGCATTAGACCACACAACAAGTCAACTATTTAATTGTCAACTAAAGGCTTAAATCAGACAAGAGGTTCAGACCACTTCTCATACTGCAAGCAACTTTGAAAGATAAATGTGCTCTATTTTGCCATTTTAATAAACTGTATTTCTGTAAAGAGTCCTGTTGTTTTATTACAGACTGAAAGGGGATGATAGAGACAGATAGAGAGAACAGCAAGCCATCCTACAGCTAAAAAGAGATGAAGCTGGCAAAAAGCTAGGGGGCTCAAAACTAAGCTAGTAAGTCGTATAAGAAAGATCACCAGGCCCCTACATTTAGAAATAGCATAACTAGAGAAGTGGCTTAGCCAGTACAATGAAGCTGAAGGCCCTGACATTGGAGGAAATTCAGAGACGCAGCTGGATTCTAACTTGGCAGCACAAGCCCACCTCTGCAAAATACATGTCATAAAACACACTATAAATAACATCTTGAGCTCTCAGGACTACCTGCACTGCAAGGTCCATGCTGGCAGAAGATGGTGCAGACTAAAGCACAGGACACACCAGTGCTGGAATATCCACTCGCTGCAGGGCCGGTGCAAGGATATTTTGCGCCCTAGGCAAAACTTCCACCTTGCGTCCCCCCTCCCCCCCTTGCACATCGGTTCATTGGGGGCAAATCCCAACGAGCCTTGATAGCTCTAACTGCACCTGTTACCTCTTGAGTATTAAAAAGATATTTCTTAATGAGCAGTAGTGCATACAATCAAACAATACAAGGGCAGAGGGGATATTTTATTATTGGGTTGTAAATCTTTTTCTCTTATAATATAAATCATACACGCTGCCAAAAAGGAAGGTCTTGTGTGTGTCACATGCCTGGGAGTGAGCAGATCCATGTACTATTCCCAGCTTTTCCTCAGAATTCCTGCAACACACACATTCTTCTCCCTTGCAAGGCAACTCAAAGGAACATCTACCCTGTTTCCCCGAAAATAAGACAGTGTCTTATATTAATTTTTGCTCCCAAAGATGCGCTAGGTCTTATTTTCAGGGGATGTCTTATTTTTCAATGAAGAAGAATACGGTACACATCGGTGGATGCCTTATTATCGGGGAGGTCTTATTATCGGGGGGATGCCTTATATTACAACGAGAGGCAAAACTGTAAGTAGGCCTTATTTTCGGAGGATGTCTTATTTTCGGGGAAACAGGGTAGAAGAGCTGGCTCTTACATAGACATATCCTTGGGCCAACACGACACCCATATGCCTCATTTTCCATTGAATAGGCACACTGCCTCTCAAGAACTCCAGAGAGCAGGGCTAGGGAGTGTGCATGGTACACCATCCCTAGAGGACATGCTACCATATTTGCAACCAATGTGGAGAAAGGTGTAAGGGGAACATGACCAAGTCTGCAGCCCAGCACCTTTTGAGGGAATTGATGCACCAAGCGTACCCAGAGTGAGTCCCTTAAGCAGGACTACTTGCAACCATGTACTATGTGTCCTAGGGTGCAGGACAACACTAATCTGTCAGTTTATGCTTAAAGAGCACTTCAAATGCCATTGCATCTACTAACTGATGATCAGACAATACAGCATTGAAGCACTTGCATAACTTCAGCCATGTGAGTAGTCCTGCTATGTTTAAAGTTACTCACATGCTTCAGTGCGTGTAGCATGGGGGCTGGAGAAATGCTGCTACTCTCGATGGAGTTATGTATTACAATTCCTATGGTGCCGTGTTTTAAAAATATTAATATTAAAGATTTATATTGCCAGAGGCGTCAACCAAGTTGGGGCCCTACTGTGCTAGGAACTAAATTGATACATAGTAAACGATAGTCCCCAGGTGTTTACAGTCTAAAAACATGATATAACAGGTGCATAGGCAAACAACTGGGCAGGTTGTCAGTGGTGCGTATGGCTGTGGGATGTTTCTTTTAGAATGAAATCCAAATTAATAAATAAAGTCACTTGGCATAGCCTATCAAGAATCAACTTTGCCGTTGACAAATCCAACTCAGTTAATTGCTCATCTAACTTTCAGCAACTTTCATGAAAATCTAGGCTCTTTATCACTTAGATAAAAAATGTATTTCTCTCTCCCCATCCTCTGGAAACCTAACTACTTGGTGGCTTAGTTGATATGAGTTCATTGTTTTTCATTTGACTTTCAAAACATGCTGTGCAAATATTTGAGTAACAGTACCTCAAACGGCAGAAAAAAAAACAAAAAAAAAGAAAAAGTTGTTTTTCCATACTCAACTTTCAAAGTCATTTTCTTTCTTTGTGAATTTTTAACAATATTAAAGTTAGTAAAACAAGACTTTTTTTTAAGATGTTCAAGTATAAACAAACTCACTTTATTAAAATACTTGATATTTACTTCTCAACCATGTAATTGGTCTTTTTTTTTTATCTGAAATTTGAAGAATATTCCCATCTTGCATGATAAGCTATAATCTAGGGCTTCTTCTGAATTCTGTACCATTGTTCTGGAAAGTAACCAAGATTTTCAATGGTGAACACAGAATCTGCTTTTCAAACACAAAAGGCCAAAAATGCAATGTGATGGGATAGCAAGTCATTGAACAACCCTAAATATTCATTTATGCGCTGGCCCCCCGTGCACCCCCCTGGTTCCCCCCTCGCTGCGCTCTGCAGCTCCCGGGCATGTGAGCCACCGCCGCCGGGGTGCAGGGCCTTGAGCCTGCTCCAGGAGAGGCAGTGGCGGCTCACATGCCCAGGAGCCGCAGAACCCGAGCGCGGTGAGGAGGGAAACCGGGGGGTGCGCCTGCCTGGGCTGTGGCCCAGTGCCCCCCCTGGGGGCTCCTGCAGCAGATGAATGTGGGTGGCAGCCCTTGTGCGTCCCCCGGCTCGCCCCTCGCCGCGCTCGGGCTCTGTGTTTCCCGGGAGTGTGAGCCGCCGCCGCTGCTGCCCGTCCCGGAGCAGGCTCAGGGCCATGCGCCTCGGCGGCGGCGGCGGCGGCTGCTCCCCACTAGCGGTGCTGCCGCCTTTGCAGGGCTCTGCCCCCCTGCGCTGCGCTGGCTCCTCCATGGCTGGGGTTTACTGCCCCCGTAAGCCGACGCTCTGGCTCCTCCCTGCCGAGCCAGGGCACCGCTTTTTGGCATCCCCAATCACTTGCGCCCTAGGCAACTGCCCAGTTCGCCTAGTGGTTGCACCGGCCCTGACTAGAAGGGAGCTGTTGGGGGAGGTTGTCTACACTTGCAGTAGCGTGCATTGTACACCGCAGTGAAAGGCAGGCTGCATTCACACTGCGATGTGTAGCTACCCGTGGCAATGAAAGGCTCTAGTGGGGGGAGGCAGCTGGGAAAGGTTCCGGCAGTTCCGTGTTGCCAGAGCCTTTCTCTGTAGCAGGAAAATGCTCCAAGGACGCAGCAGGACCCTAAAGTGCAAAAAAGAGCCGTGTAGACTTAGGAAGCACTGCTTGGGTGAGTACAGAGTCATGTAGGGCACATACCCTAAGGTTCTGGCATGTCTGTACTCTAAGCAAAGCCTCATTGTCTACACTGCTGTTCATACCCACGTTAGCAGGGCAGGCAGTATCTGTCCTCTACATGCCACCATAAGTGTAGACCTAGCCATAGGCACAGATGGGGATGCATCACTGGGACCCAGGAACCTCATGATGCCCACAGGCAGAGAGTACAGGCGGTGCGTAGAGTTTTACAGGGTGGGATATATACATAAATAATTCACTCAAGGGTGGCATATGAGGTCTCTACCGACACCAGTAGCTCGTTGGTCATCATACTCAGTGTGAAATGTACATATGGATAATATTTAAGGAGTTATGTGTCTACACTGCAAATTATGTTCTTAATGAAGGTAACCAGGAAGCAACACGACCTAGACAGGTTCCTTTCAAGCAGGAGGTAACAGATGCTTATTTCCCTGTCTGGTCGTGTGTTCTGGCTACTGTGTCTCACAACTGATGTATATTTACATTCTGAGCACGACACCAATTGCAAAAATCAACAAGAGAGGGAAGCCACAGGGAAAGGGGAATCAGCAGGGGGTGTCCTGTTTATGAAAAAGAACAAAGGACTGTTCTGATACATCTGAAGGTGCAGACACCCCGAATATGTCACCCTGGAGGGAAGCTGACAGTGTGATTTGTCTTGAACAGATCACAGCCACGCCTGGCTGTAAAATGCTGGAAGGACTTTGGGGGAGCTTTGCTGTAAGACATGAAAGTATCTAGTTGAGTAAGTTTAGATTCCAGAATGCGTATTATGATTTTATTGTATATGTCACCATTTGTTTCCAATACTTCTATTTGCTATCACTTGAATCGCTGTACTTTGTTAAATAAACTCTTACTTGTTTTCACTACAGACATATCTAAGTGCTGTATGTTAAGAGGAACTGAGGTGTAACTGGTAAGCTGGAGTGTCCTGCTTCTTTGGAAGTAGCGAATCTGTGAACACTGCGTCCAGTGGACCAGAGGCTGGATATTCCAGGGAGACAATCAGAGGCTGGGTGATAGAGTGTGCCTATCACCAACCTGTAGTGAGAGAGTGGGGCCTGTGTAGGCCTAGAGGGAGTGTTTGTGTTTCCCATGGCCAGTGGAGATGGGGAGTTGACCCGCAGCAGGCAAATATAAGGGTTCTTCATGCTAAGGGCAGATGGTAGCGAGATGCCTCCAAACCCTGGGTATCGCTGGGAAGCATCACAATCACTCCTGGTGGAATTTAAAGCTGTTTCTACCTAATGCAAACTTGAGGAAGGGAAGACACCATAGCAGTGACTGCCCTCCGTCAGGTTGAATCTCCTGCTGAGGTACAGAGAGACAAGTGGGCAGAGGCTTTGTTTTATCTCTTCCTGCACTAGCCCAAGAGAAACTGACCCTGAATGTCAGACATTCCCAGGAAAGCACAGAATTTATTCTGTTACTTAGATTACACTAGATTGCATACGAAAGCTGTGAAGTTCTCCCTTATGGAGTATTTTCACCTTGCTAATCCTAACAGGGAATTTAAGACTCACAACATTTGCCTATTAAAAACATCCCTGTACAATTGTTGACGTTTCTTGCTGCAAACATCTGGAGACATTTTTCTTTGAATTTTCGGTCCTCCTAATTCCATCTGGAAAATGAGCCATGACACATGAGCCATTTGCAATGCACTGCAACTATGACATCAGTCAAATTTCCATGGTAACACTCTCTCCCTCTCCCTCCCTAGTTATAGACATGCATTCCCTACAGAGTTAGGTTGCAGATACAGATCATTATATTTAATCTGAACAAATGTGTAGCTGAGTTGACTTCTAGTTCATGAAACTGCATAAAAAATTAAATTACACTCACTGTTTCCTTCTCCTGAGTCCCAGTGTCATTACTTGCAGTGTTGTGCCATTATCTGGTGGCATTTTGCATCAGTACATAATGATCCAATATTGGATGTTATGTTAAGATGCAAAAACCATTCAAAACACCAGACAGCAATTTTCTGCTCAGTTTCCCAATTTAACCTGAATTGATGCTACATTGCAAGTTTGGATGGGGTTGGACTACTCTCATTATAATGGCATCTTGGGCAGCTGTAGTCACTTGCATATGGCCCTTTTGATATCGGCCTTGATAGTGCAATTAAGAGGCAAGGAAGAAGAGAACTTAATTCCAAGATTTATCCTAATCAATAGTAAAAGACCCCTGTTCAATCTCTATTGACATTTACTGTGATTTATAAATACCTGCTTTGCTATATAAAACGTTTTTGGGTTTAACTTTAAATCCCTCCATTCCCAATAATAACGTGTGGTTCAACTGTCAACAGGCATGGCAGGGTCCCATACTCACGTCTCCCAGTGATTTGCAAGTTAAAAGATTTTTTTTCCTAACTACCAGCTTGGCAAATTCATCCTCGGCTCGGAGAGTCGTTCCATCTCAGAGACCATCACCAGAAATCATGGCTCTGCAGGACCAATGATGACTTCAGTGATACCTATGCAACCCCATTAACCTTAACGGGGTCTGAACAGGTCACAGGGGACACAATCTGAAAACAATAGAGTTGTACAGGTGGAAATGAGGGTACCATTTGTCCTGTAGTCAAACCAAAGAATAGCTCAGAGAATTGCCTATCCTTCCTGGAGAGTCCTTATAGTTTTCCTATAATTCCTGAATAGCACTTAGATGTGAGGAGAGAGAGAAAGATGTAATTTTATTTACAAGGACAAAGTGGGGCCTACTTTAACAGTACTGAATTACTGAGGCCTAAATCTCGACCTCCACTTCCAGTCTGAGTACCCAGCCTGAGCAGATGCAGGGAAGAAGGGGAATTACTTTCCCCAAGCCATGAATCCAGATTTAGGAGCCACTCATCATCAGTCCCATGGATAAAGTAGCCTCCACGGATAATTATATGCTCCCAATTCTCAACTCCCCCCCTCCCACAGCAGTGTCAGGTGGGAGACTGTGCATGACTCTGCACAGCACAGGGGATGCATGCTCTTCCACATTCTCTTGCACCGAGCAGCCCACCAAATCCTGCTGCCAAGAAGCCTTTGAGAAGGAGCTGGATTTTAAATCTCTAAAACATTTAAGTTACTGATCCGTATAGCACTTGATAAAACAACTGTTCTGTGGGAAACTTTGAAACACTTGTGCCCCACATGAGAAGAGCCTTCAGAAAGAGCCTGATTTACATGAAACAGCCGAATGAAGGATGATGGTGGACGGGAAACTGGCATATGGGAAGATAAACATAATTGAAATAGAATGATTTAACGTTTCATCCACCCCTATCTAAATTCAGCTTGTGGGCACTTTTGCGTGTGTGCGCATGTGTGCACGTGTGTGATATAATCTCTTTTACTGGATACCTGTAGATGGTATTTTCTGCATTATTAGCCAAGTCAGTAAAGATGAAGCAAAATAAATCACTTTCATGTCTGGTTGGTCCATTTTGGTCCAAATTAAGTCTGATCAAAGTAATTGGAGTGAAACTGGGATTTGTGTGTCTAAATCAGGGGTTCCCAAACTTGGTTCGCGGCTTGTGCAGGGTAAGCCCCTGGTGGGCTGTGAGACGCTTTGTTTACCTGAGCATCCGCAGGTACAGCCACGCGTAGCTCGCCACCACTTTCCGCAGCTCCCATTGGCCGGGAACGGCGAACCGCGGCCATTGGGAGCTGCGAGTGGCCGTACCTGCAGACGCTCAGGTAAACAAAACATCTTGCGGCCCACCAGGGGCTTACCCTGAACAAGCTGCAAACCAAGTCTGGGAACCTCTGGTCTAAGTTTTAGATCCATTACCTATTTCTTTGATATTCTAATTGATATATTTTATGCCCTGCTCCATTTCAAAGCTTTGTAAAGGGCAGGTGCATAGGATTAGGGTTCTGAGGATATCACAGTGACAAATAAAATCCATTTGGAAAGAGTAAGATTAAAAGTAAAAAAAAAAAAAGGTTTTCTACATCCATCATTATATGAACCAAGTTTTGTTATATATGTTCAAGCCAGATAATCCTTGGTTTAAATTTATCATTTTAGGATGATTTGAGTCATTGGATAGTATGATCAAATGCTCAGGACACAGGCTGCCTCACCTAGATGTATGCCTGTAGCACAGCATAATGTCCAATTTTCTTGTAAAGGGCTTAGTCAAGTGAACCTGTCTCAGTTTGAAGTGCTGCCAGGGAGACAGACAGGGGCAAGATAACACCTGCCATGGTGTGTATTTACATTTTAATGAGCCATCCTCCTGTGACATCACTGATTAGTCTCTTGGATGGCATGTCATGAGTTGCATGGAGGGAACGGTATCACAACCTGCTCAGCACATATTTCCAGGCTTAACTCAATTTTCGTGTTAGCTTTGCAGTTTGCCTTTTATAAATCATTTTTTCTGTTAAAATAAACGATTGCGGTGTGCTGTTCATTCATGCATATGAAATTGAAAATGTTTTATATGAGTAATTGCACATACTGCAGTGCTAGTGGGTCATGGCACCATACAAATACTTCTTAAGGGTGCGGGAAGCATTTACCTATGTTTTGGTTTGAGTTTGGGGAAGATGTAGTTACAGGTGGTCAACATTTTTAATCAAAACATTTTTAAAGTAAAAAAACTCATCAAAATGAAAGTTCCAACTGGCAAGATTTGGGGGGTTTGGGTCAAAAAAATTAAAACTCAAAAAAATAAGTATTTTTATTTTTTTGGTAACCAAAAACTTTCAGCTGAAAACTTTTAAAGAAAAATTTCACCAATTTGTTTTTGATTTTACTAAAAAAAGTGGGAATAAAAAAGTTTACTGACCAACTCAATTTTAGTTGGCTTTTATTTACCTCTCTTAAATTATTATGATCCTTGCTACTGAAGGAAAATATAACTTCCATTAGTGCTGCTATAATAATTATAACTTATTATTTGTATTACAGTAACACCTAGAGACCTGATTGAGATCATGGCCTCATTGTGCTAGTGCTTTATAAACACACAACAAGAGCTAGTCCAAGTCCTGACGAGTTTATGGCCCTGACTCGGCGAAATATTTTGGCACATGCCTCCCATTAAGCATGTGATAATCCCATTTAAGGCTACTCTTGTTCTCCAAGTTAGCCAGGCACTTACATACTTTGCTGAATGGAAGCTGAAACAGATAAGCAAGGAAAGGTGGGAGAAAGAAATTATCATCATCCTAATTTTGAAGATGGGAAACTGAAGTGCCAAGGGATGAAGGGCTAGCTTTGCAAAACCGATAAAATTATTTTTAAAAATTATATCACCTGTGGGTAAAATGATCACTCCATATCTGGCCTTTCAGTCCTCGTCATCAAAGGAACCTGCACACCACCTTCAAAAGATGAGCCTGAGAACTTAAATTCAGAACTCTGCCACATGGACTGTACTAAGTCAAAAACTCATGAACTTAATACAGACTCTGAATTTACGGCTCATTATAATAATCTGTAACCCACTAACCCTCCTTCGTCCCATGACTGTAGAGGTGTAAAGTGCCCACTTCACCTTGAAGGGTCTCTTGCACTTGGAATGGTCTCTTGTTAACTCCTTATCTGTTTCATCTGTGACACTCTGAGTACCTTTCCAAGACCTGAAGAAGAGCTCTTTGTAAGCTCAAAAGCTTGTCTATTTCACCAACAGAAGTTGGTCCAATAAGACATACTATTACCTCACCCGCCTTACCTCTCTAAATTTGCAAAGGTATTCTGGCATCAGGCATCTAGAGGTTGGTAGGTGATCCCATCAGGCACCTAAGTGACTTTGTTAGGCACCTAAATACCGTTGTCAATCTAGCCCTAGGTGACTATTAAGTGATGAATTATGTGTTGATATTGGTAAATAACCTTTCCCATGATGCTGTACTCAAACTTTTCAATCCCAATAAAAGCCAACAATTTGGGCAAATTTGTCAGCAAATGAAATTCAGAATCAGCCAAAGCAAAGGAGAATAGACCAAAAATGCTTATCTGTCTAAAGAAAAGAAAAAAGAGCCAAATTTGCTGTTAATGTCTGCCCCAAGCAAGCATAATTCTTTTACTTCCAAATAAACTGTGGCATGTAGGAGTACAGTAATAGTATATTAGTGCATTGATGCATGTGACCCAAAATAAGAACAAGAGACTAAAGCAGCTCACCAAAACATTTAGATATAAATATCTCTGAAATATTTATTAAGTACAGATACTGCATTTAAATACAAAATCAAGTCAAGAGGGGATTGGATGCAGGGCCGCCCGGCGGGGGGGGGGGGGGGGCAAGTGGGGCAATTTGCCCCAGGCCCCGGGCCCCACAGGGCCCCCCCCGAGAATATAGTATTCTATACTATTGCAACTTTTTTTATGGAAGGGGCCCCCGAAATTGCTTTGCCCCAGGCCCCCTGAATTCTCTAGACAGCCCTGATTGGATGGTTGATATGAACTTGTGATCTGATCTCCTCACGTGATTTTGATCTTTGTTTAGAACATAATCTTATTTTATACTTTAAAAAAAATATAACGATGCTGCAGTGGTTTATTTCTATGCTCGGCTCTATTTCACTGACATTAAAAAAAAAACGCTGTATAAAAAGAAAAAATTGGTCCTAGGCATCCTACCGTTCCTTGACAAAGCTAATCGTTAATCAGGAGGGGAAAAAGAATGTTTGCCGGGAAAAGCAGTCATATTACATTGTCTTGCAATGAGGCTATTTCTCGCTAAAATGGAAAATGTGCTTCCATCATACATTCCTGCAAACAAGGCAGTCCACAAAAGCTGCTTGATTTTTGTCACCATTCCCAGGGAGATATTGGCATCTACGTATTTTACTGCATGCAGTATTAAGAGTTAGCTTTGATCATTGTTTTGGTGCTCTGTGGATTTTGGACATGTAGATGCTATCCTTGTTTACTGTTTCCTGGTGCTGTGGTCCAGTTAACTGTTACTCCTTTACTACATTTGTACTGCTGAAGGTTCAAGTGATTTTTCTTGGTGATGACTGAACTAACCCATCCCAAGATCAGCTGGAATACTCAGCTTCTGTCTTGCAGTGAGCCAGCTATCTGCTTCCCCAATCTCATTAATTATGTTTCAATAACAACTAAAATCTCTCTCTTCCCCCACTTCTCCCTTCAGTTTTGGATCACCCTTCACCCAGGGCCTGATTTCTTATCATTAACTAATACTTTATGTTGTGTGCATCTCTCACTCTTTCCACAACCATGACTTCCTAGGACAGCTACATTCCACTGGAACAATTAAACTGTTGAGCAATAGGGAGGAGGAGCCTCACAACTGCAGGAGACAAAACTTTAACGGGGGAGGTGGCCTGGATCTGGACCGTGGAACTCACTGACACATGAAATAAGGACAAATACTAACCGTGTCACATTCAGAGCTGAATGGAAAACCCAGTTTTTTCCCCCTAGGCTTCTCCAAAAAAGTGCCCTCACTTTCATATATACACAATATATTACATTCACACACACACACACACACACACACCTATATGTGTCAAAAAATGTCACCAATCAAAAAGGATGGGTTAAAAAAAAAGCATTGCATCAGCTTGAACTTGGGTTGATAGATTAGAATTTATTCTTTTCCTTCAGTGTTCCTTTCCTTCCCCAAGAAAGAGAAAAATGCAGTAAGACCTCTTTTGTCAATGCAGAAATTGTTTGCAACTATACACAGAAAAATGAGGGGGGAAAACATATAGCAAAACTGCTCTGTCATCCCAGGCTCCACTTTAGAGTGAATCAACACACACTTTTCAAGCTTATTTAGCAACACGTTCTGGTGCCAATTTATTTGGCACCTTCCATTTTGAGCTTCCTACAACAGGCAACTGGATGCAGTGTGTGTGTGCACGTGTGTTTATGTGTAATTAATTAATTGTATCCATTGAATTGTATCCATCTCAGAACAGGCTTGCTCTGTCAAGTTCCATCTTTTCCTGTCTTCAGATGCAAGCAGCCCACTGAACCACAGCCAAACAAAATTCTCTATTAACTGCTAATATAATAATAAGGGTCCATATCCCCAAGCCCTTTACTCACTTCTAGGCCATTAGCCGTGTGTTGGGTTGTTCCAAAACACTTGTGATCTGTGGAGTAGATCAGATCCAAATACAAACACCGCACCTAGGACCAGTCTCTAATTCCAAAAAGTGAATGGCCACTAGAGTAGAGACAGAGACTTTCAAATATTCTCATTCATGCAGTACTGTGTAAAGGTCATAGGTGACACTCTGGGCAGCACGTGACATGGCTTCCTGACACACTGTCTTAGCTCACTTTTCACCCTTCATGGGAGATGTGTGTCTTGGTCACTAAGCGACTAGTTTTATCATTATAAAGAAAAGAAAAGACAACAACCAAACTTCTTTCCTCTTTTTTTAAAAGAAGCAGGAAGCTGAAATCCCATGTGGAAAACGTATTTGTGAAGAATCTCAGCAGAGCACCTGGAAACCTGTCAGACATTCTTTTCTCTCCAAGGCTGGACCTGACAGGAACATCTATTTTAAATAGCAAACGAGATAGAAGGCAATTATACAGTGCCCATTTGTGAAATTGATTGATGGCTTTTCTAATTAAAGGGGGAAATAGGGGCAGAGTGGTGCTGGGGGGAACAGATTATTTCCCGTTCTAATGTCAATCCACTAGTTAGGAAAAGAAAGAACTCCTTACAAACACTGATAGCTGGTGACTTTATTCTAATTTTCTAGTCAAATGGACCTGTTGAAAATTAACACAGAACTTTCAGATCTTGCTGCACCAGCCCAAGAGATTCACAGCCATTTCCTTAAATATTTTATGTAATTTCTTTCTGAATTACTTGACTTGAAGGGAAAACAGAAATAAAGAGGAGGTTACAATTGCTGAGTCGTCAACTAGTGCCTGGTAAATGTCACCACAAAAGGACTGTGCTGGGTAAATTCAGAAGTTGTACCATGTTTTTTTCTACTGCCAGCAAACTGCACTGCGTGCAGTAAAGATGGATGAAAGATGGTTGGGTAGGGAGATACCATGGAACCAGACACCTCATTGAAAACACAAGGGATTATAGAACTGCAGGAAACACAGATGGAAAAGCCCATCTGAGTCCAACCCCTTGCAGGGCAGCTTTCTCCCGAGTGATGCACAGATGCAACAAAGTTCTGCATGCATCCTTTGTCAGCACATGGCTAATCCCATTGGCTTCAATGGGAGTATACACCATGCTTAAATTTAAGCACGTGTGTAAAAGGATCGGGACCTATTTTATAGCACCCTCCTCCCACCAGACCGGTTTTTGCTCTTGCTGAATGAGCTCCTTCCTGGGTTAGTTCTGAGCTTTCTCAAGGAATCCAGGGAAGCTGTTCCCAGCAGGGTTAGTTGTTTTATTTTAAGCCTTCTCAGCAAACCAACCAAAACCTTGCAGCCTCTTCCCTCAAAGTCTGTGCAAGCCAAGCAGTCCCTTCCCCAAGTCTGTCCCCCACAGCAGTTACTTCAGTAACCTAAATTTCCTGGCTCTTACCACAGAGTCTCAGCAATAAAAGACTCCACACAGTCTCCCTCTGTCTGTTTGGTTTCTGGAACTATTCATCTCTGCAGTAGCTCCAGCGGCAGTCCGTTCAGAGCCTGGCACCCAGCCCCAGAGCATTCTAGTCCTCCAGGTCCTACTGCCCTCTTTTATAAAAGTTTCTAGCTTTCTCAGATGCAGTGGGTGGGGCTAATCAGCCAGCCAGTCAGCTGCAGGTCTCTGACCGCCAAACAATGGTATACCTGGTAAATACTTTGCTCAGTGAGGCTTGACCACTGTGGGACCAAGAAGTTATAGAACAAAGTACAGGATGAGGGCCTCATCAGACCAAAAGCTAGGGACAAACATGATGTCTGATAAGGCTACGGTATGGGAGTGAACCTCAGAGCTCCTAAGTGTTGTGGCCCCCCATATGTCAATTGCTTTAATATGGGGTGGCAGGCTTTAACTAGTCAAGCAACTGATGCATGCAGGAATTAAGCAGAACAGAGTGTGTGCTATTTAGAGACAAATATGAACAACTGTAACTATCACCCATTAGTAAGAATTTCTCTCTCTCAAAAGTGGATTGTCTATAGGGCACTTGGGAACTAAAACAGGCATAGGGCTTAAAACATAGCATCTGAAATCACATATGGTGAGCAGTGAGGAAGCAGGGCATGTCATAATATACTCAATGTTGAGTGCTGTGTTATTCATCATGCTTGAGGGGAAAAAATAGAGCGACGAGGACTCAGCCCCCTAATAAAATACTGAGAATCAAAAGCGATGGTGTTGCTCTAATGCCAGTGCTGTGGCATTGGAGTATTAAATGGACAGGGGGAGATTCAGAGTTCATAAATGCCTCGTCGAATACCTGCTCTTTCTATTCAGAGCCAACGCAGTTAACATGCTGTCCCTCTAGATGAGATAATTTTGTGGCATTTACTGGAAAGAGGTTTGTTTTGGATAATCAAAAATGCAGTTAACATTTGTTGGAGTATTCTTTCATTTACATATGAATGGATACCATCAGCAAAAATATCCTACAACCCTGAGGTGGTTTTTTTTTTTTTTTTTTTTTTTTTTTTTTTTTTAAGGACCAGCTAAGTGATCTGCTTCATCAGGCTTTCTCAAGGGTACCAGCTAATTGCACAGAAATTAGCCAGATGCCCGTCTTTCCTTTTGGGGGAAAAAGATGACCCTGTAATAAAAAAAGAGCTGACTTGCTCCCAGTGTCTTTCCAAAATACAGCTCCTGCTGGTGCAGCTCGAAATGCATTCCTTGCAAGATTCTGTTAAATGTTTGGGTTGTTTTGATGTGTGACCTATAGGCAAAAACACTGGCAACAAGGACTCTACGTTCCAGAGTTCAGAAAATTGTCTCTTTCAAAGCTCAGTTCTTTTTCAGCCACGAGACTGGTGCATGGCCCATAGGGCATAGCAACATGCCTTGCAGGAGCCTCCGCTTGCCCTCAATAATAGCAATTTCGATAGCTGTTGCTAGATCCAACCTTAAATTCATTTTAAAATGAAAACTTTTAGTTTGATTTGATTTAGTGCATTGCGCCCGACAGGAGAGACATGTCTGAGTCTTCCATTGATGGCAACTTACTCTGAAAAAGCCTGCAGCTTGACCATCTTTCATGTCTACCCGGCCCGTCAGGGGAGTGACTCTTCTGTCAACTACCACTACTACTCAGCCTAAGGACATCTTACTATACAGTGTTATCTTCTCCCTTTACTAGCTAACGGGCAAACTTTTAGCTTAGTAACTGTCTTTCCATATAACTGAGAAGATGCTCACGATCCTATATATTTGTTTTCTCAACTGCTGAGCCAAACCAATCAGGCAGGCGTCGGTTCGGATTTACAGCTGCAGTGAACCACGAGGGGAACTCAGAAGGGGAAAGCGTTGGGGACCATCTGGACTTTAAATAAACAGACTCAGAAGTGCTACTGCTTAACTCTTGGATTAGACCAATAGCTTCACTGTCACCTTTAATGGATGCTTCATATACCTGCTCCTTGAATGGGTTCATCCACTAGTAAGAACTGTTCAACAAAGAGAGCTCCCTAGACTCCATATGGCTAGGGGAACTATCGGCCAGTCAGCCTCACCTCAGCCCCTGGAAAAATCATGGAGCAGGTCCTCAAGGAATCAATTCTGAAGCACTTAGAGGAAAGGAAAGTGATCAGGAACAGTCAGCATGGATTCACCAAGGGCAAGTCATGCCTGACTAACCTAACTGCCTTCTATGAGGAGATAACTGGGTCTGTGGATGAGGGGAAAGCAGTGGATGTGTTATTCCTTGACTTTAGCAAAGCTTTTGATATGGTCTCCCACAGTATTCTTGCCAGCAAGTTAAAGACGTATGGGCTGGATGAATGGACTATAAGGTAGATAGAAAGCTGGCTAGACTGTCGGGCTCAACGGGTAGTGATCAATGGTTCCATGTCTAGTTGGCAGCTGGTATCAAGCGGAGTGCCCCAAGGGTCGGTCCTGGGGCCGGTTTTGTTAAATATCTTCATTCATGATCTGGAGGATGGCGTGGACTGCACTCTCAGCAAGTTTGCAGGTGACACTAAACTGGGAGGAGTGGTAGATACGCTGGAGGGTAGGGATAGCATACAGAGGGACCTAGACAAATTAGAGGATTGGGCCAAAAGAAACCTGATGAGGTTCAGCAAGGACAAGTGCAGAGTCCTGCACTTAGGACGGAAGAATCCCATTCACTGCTACAGACTAGGGACCGAATGGCTAGGCATCAGTTCTGCAGAAAAGGACCTAGGGGTTACAGTGGACGAGAAGCTGGATATGAGTCAATAGTGTGCCTTTGTTGCCAAGAGGGCTAACGGCATTTTGGGCTGTATAAGTAGGGGCATTGCCAGCAGATCGAGGGACGTGATCATTCCCCTTTATTCGACATTGGTGAGGCCTCATCAGGAGTACTGTGTCCAGTTTTGGGCCCCACACTACAAGAAGGATATGGAAAAAATTGGAAAGAGTCCAGCAGAGGGCAACAAAAATGATTAGGGGCCTGGAGCACATGACTTATGAGGAGAGGCTGAGGGAACTGGGATTGTTTAGTCTGCAGAAGAGAAGAATGAGGGGGGGCATTTGATAGCTGCTTTCAACTACCTGAAAGAGGGTTCCAAAGAGGATGGATCTAGAGTGTTTTCAGTGGTACCAGATGACAGAAAAAGGAGTAATGGTCTGGAGTTGCAGTGGGGGAGGTTTAGGTTGGATATTAGGAAAAACGTTTTCACTAGGAGGGTGGTGAAGCACTGGACTGGGTTACCTGGGGAGGTGGTGGAATCTCCTTCCTTAGAGGTTTTTAAGGTCAGGCTTGACAAAGCTCTGGCTGGGATGATTTAGTTGGGAATTGGTCCTGCTTTGAGCAGGGGGTTGGACTAGATGACCTCCTGAGATCCCTTCCAACCCTGATAGTCTATGATTCTATGACTCTAGGTGAAGGCTATGAAGTGAGGCCAATTGGTGAAAGAAAATATTTTCGCTAGGGAAAAAAAATAATGTTTTCTTTGACTAGCTGAGAACTACTGCACAAGAGGCCCAGAGAAGTGACATGTACAGCAGCTGCTGCTTCTGAGGATCCTAGGTCAGTTTTTGATGCTAAAGATTTTAAAGCAGGCAAAATGTATAAAGTCATGAGTACTGTGTTGGTGTCCTTGACGAAAAGATTTGGTGGTCTCAGTTCAGTTACTTCACACAAAAAAAAAAAACCCAAAAACCCACTATCACTATTAGCACGAGTCTGAGTAGAGAGGCCAGAGATTGAATGGTCCATGGACACAGAGCTATTCTTTTATCTCTAATGGTAATCTCTCCAGAAATACAAAGACATAGTGAGGGGCTACATTTTCAGAAATAAGATTAAGGTACTTGTGTTCTCACAAGTAACTTTCTGGGTGAGTAATGACAACCTGTGCATGAGCAACAGCAATGATAGCATTGTCCTCCTGTAGCATTTCTCATTTGAAGGTTTCAAAGCACTCTGGAAATTTTAATTAAGTCTCTAACAGTTCCTGGAAAGTAGGTAACTATTACTTCGCCTTGTTTTACCAGTGAGGACACTGGGGCAGACAGAGGTTTAGTGACTTGCCACAGTCACATATGGATTTAATGGCAGCACTGGGATTAGAACTGAAGTCTCCTGAACCCCAGTCTCTGTGCTCTAAGGACAACTCCTGCTATCTTCCAGTAACCCATTTTGTCCATAAAAATGTGTAAGCTGTGTGAGTACAATTTGCAGGCACTATATAGGTACTTGTTTCAAAACTTAGCTCAATGCAGACAGGCAAAAACAGAGATCAGAAGAGTTAGGTGCGCAGGGGAAAACCGGGCCAATACAGTTTGTAAAGCCTCCAACATTCCCATATAGAGGCAGCATGGAGCATTCAGGGAGCACACACTTCTTTCTCCCACAGATGGCTATGATAATAAGGATCTTTTAATTTAAACTATGCCTATTTATGCACCACTGAGTGAAAAAGACAGTGGATTAAAGTGCACATAAAAGGAAATCATAGCCCTCAGCACTCACTCTCAAACATTCCCTTTTAAGTCTCTTTGATGAAGGGCTGCTATATTTTGTCACTCAGTGCAATCGACTCTATTATCACTTCTTTGTTTTGAACACCCACCTCAGAAGTCATTAAATACTTGGCTTCTTAATGAGAATAGATTATTCTTAGCCAATAAATCATTTAAATGCCATCTGCTAAAATAAAAAAGAAATTCAAAGAGCCAATTCACCCCCCGTATATTTTCTCTCGGTTTATGATTTAAAACTAGAAGACATTAGTATAATCAATCAAATATAGCTTTTCTCCTAGGGGAAGTGTGAACAGACCACAGAAAAGGCTCAGTTTGGCTTTGACTTACACATCCGCTTTATGGACAACTTAGAAGCAATTCTTCCAGCATGACACAAATTCAGTACATTTCTCTTGACCCGGGTTTGTTTAATTATTATTGAGAATATTTATTGTTATTTATCTTCCATTTATTTGGTAACTTTTATCCCAAACACTTTACAAATTATGGGCCAAGCCCTGCTTGCCTTATGACCACACAGAATTCTTTATAAAATGTACGACAGACAGACAATCAAAGCTGTGATAGCCTTCAACTATCCAAACCTCACACAGAGTTTCCCATGCCTCAGGGAATCTCTGCAAAATTTGGCAGCTTAAATTATCCCTCTGCAAAGTAAAGTCACCTTGAATAAATAGTGTGTGTGTGTTGGGGGGGCAGTATTCTTGCTCAGTTCTCTAGTCAAAATATGTTGTTAGTTATTTTCTCTCATTTAAAAATCAATTTAAAATTAAAATCAAGAAAATCAACTAGGTTGTGTTTTTCATGTAGCTTGCATTGTCATTGCAAAGCTTATCACCGAAAGATAAATCCAACGTAAGGGAGGTGAAAGTTTCCTGTAAAATAAAATACTTTGAAGGTGGTAAAAAAAAAAAAATTGTGGTTTAACCTTGGGGTGGGCGAAAAAGTAAGATGCTAACCCAAATCTGCCCATCCTGTGAGCTGAAACCAGACCAAATCTGTTTCGAGTTTAAAAAAAAAGAAATCAGTTCACTTCTTCCTCCCCCCCTGTTATTTTTTATTTTCATATGCCTCTCTTCTGCTTCGTTCCAGCCAGGGTAAAGTTCTGAAATACATTAAAAAAGAATGACCTAGCTGTATGACTGGCCCATTTGGAAACCAGAATCACTGGAAATCGCATTAAATTAGGCTCTCGTATGATTTATTCATTAAAAAGTTTAAATGTGTAGGTGCTTATTACCAAAGGCTGCTCCAGCAACAGTAAATCACAGTGAAATCATGCATAAGCCTGCAAGCAAGTGCTCTTCCCAGCCTGGTCTAAGGCTCTGATCCTACATACTCTGCAGTCAATGGGAATTTTGCCTTTGATTTCAAATGGTGCAGGATCAAACACTAAAACAATGTCCATGCGACGCGTATGGTATAGTTATTGCCTCACTTTCTGTAATCCAGTATGAGTCTTCCATCTTCATTACATAAACAGTTCTTTGCCCCATGATGCCACTGCACTAAGATTTGAAACCTGCCTCAGTTTACAAGAGAGAGATGGGCCCTTTGGTCTAAAACAGGCTTCCTCTGTTGTCTGAAATTACCCAGATTTATTGACCTTCAGGGCCAGGTGCAAGGCCAAGCCATATACACAGGCCGTTGCAGAGGTGGGCTTTGGGAGGAGAGGATTTGGGGGGGGTGAGCAGCTTGATTTTGTTGTAGCAATTTATTGCAGGAGCTTTGGATAGGTGCCCCTCCCCCTCTTTGAGTACAAATCTATATAAATAGCTCCGATGATAGCTCTATAGTTGTTATGAAGCGGTCATTGATTCATACGTCTTCCATACTACACAAGCAAAAACCTACACAACGTGTTATTCAGAAAAAACAGGCTGGGTTTTCAAAAGCATTCAGTGTTGGTCTATCACTGTCTTACATTGAAATCAAGGGGAGTTTTACCATTGACTTCAATGAGAGCATTGTCAGGCTGGTGCTGAGAGCTTTTGAAAATTCCACTGTGGTTACAAAGGAATAAAAATCTTACTGCAGTTTGCACAATCTCATTAAAAGCAGTAATCCTTCCAAAAACAAACAAAAAACAAAGTAATCCTACGTTTTGTCTAAAGTCAGTTTCCAGAGATGTTCTGGGACTTTTCAGAATAATCGATACCGAGGAAACAATAAATAATCACAATAATTTTACCTAATCTTATGAGGTCCTACCATTGTCATCCACGATTAATTGTCTGCATAAACTCAGAGTTACTAGATGTCTTTTGATAAAAATGCTACACTAAGCGTCTAATGCTGGTTAAAGTGTTCATAATAGCTAAGCAAGCTTGCCTAAATCAATCTATTACAGTTTTGATGCGCTGCCATAATAGGTTAACCTGTAAAAGCTTACGAGGCAGCATGGAAGTGAGTTCCCCTGAGCCTGAAAACTCATTTGCCATCAAAATGCATGACGACAGAGGTTATTCTGGGAAATCTATTTGATAGTGAGGCCAATCTAAAAATATGTGCTTGTCCTGTGCAAAACAAATACTTCAAACTTGAAGTGTAGCCTGCAAGGATTCTCAAGGGCTAGACTGGGAGAAGATGGAATCAACCAATGAGTGGCGATAAAGCAAGCACAACATTTACTAATAGGATTGAATCTGCACAAGTTCAGAGTAATGATCAACAGCAGCAGATGAGTGCTTCGAGAACTAGAAAAGAGTTGTGATTTGGAATCTTAGGGCCTGATCCAAAAACCCACTGGCTTTCCATTGACTTCAGTGGACTTGGGATCACATATTTAGAGCTGAACCTAACCACACCATAAGCACACTGACCACTTTGTTGGCCATCTCAGCAATGCGGCTGAATGAGTGAATATGATGACTGAATTATCTTTTTACTCCTGGAGATGGCACTTTTCACAGTGGCACATTAGCGGAGCACTGCAAGGAAAGCTTGCCCTACCTTCTACGTCTACCTGGCACACAAAATGGAGATCTCCATTTTCCTGTGTTGTCAGTGTGGCCCTTTTCACTATCATTAAATTCACTCTTCAAGTCAAAGTCTAAGAGGAACACATGGGGGAAAAACACAAGATAAATGCTGAAAAATTTATTACAATAAAACACTATGTAAAGGTAACAAACACACCTATAATCCCCGCACTCTGGGTGAAATTCATCATGGTGCAGGGGTTTATCACAAGATCTGTATGCTACTTAAGCCTTATGATTGATACTATAACAATATACAATAAACACAAAGTCCAGAAAAATGTGGGTGGTGTCTAAAGATAGACATTTAAATCCATACTTAGTCCCCAGTATTGCATAAGCATCTGCTAGCATCCACCCTTGTCTGGGTGCAAATTCCCATTGAACCTGCAAGTCAGGATTGGGAGAAGCATTAGGAAGTCAATGGGCTTGGAGAACTGCACTAGCCTTAGGTACTAAAAGAGACTGCAAGGTTTTCATAGGTACTGAGCAGCTGCAGCGTCCACTAACTTCAAGGAGGAAGGATTAGCCATGTGAAGCTTTATAGAGTATTGGTAGGCAAAACTCCCATTGACTTCAGTGGGGGCAGGATATAACCATATATATATGCTCACTGGTGCTTTACAGTGTGATTTTTCTCCCTTGCACCAAAAGGGAAACTTAATTGTGTTAGAACAGTGCATAATACCACAGAATATTGCATCGTCTTATGGTTAGGGTACTAGACTGGTACTCAGGAGATCTGGGTTTGATTATCAGTCCCAGTCTGAGACCTGGATTCCACTCCTGGCTTGGCCTGCTGGGTGACCTTGAACAATGACTTTGCCTCAGTTTTCTCATCTATAAAATGGGGATGGCACTTGGAGATCTACTGATGAAACACTATATTACAGGTAGATATTAATTATTATTATTATTATTATTATTGCCAGCTCTGCCAATGGCTGTGTATGTCCCTGGGCAAGTCACTTAATTTCCCTGGTCAGAATTTTCAAGATTAACTAGCAGTTCAACTGGAAACACCTTAATCAGGCTTGATTTAAGTGCTGGGCACCCATGCTCTGAAATTGTGACCTCTCAAGGTGTCTTATGGTGGGCAACAAAAAATTGAGGCATCCAGAGTCACTGGTCTCTTGAAAATCTTGGCCTCTTTGCCATCTGTATAACAGGGATAATATTTTCCTCCCTTGCAGGTACATTGTGAAGATAAAGCCATTAATGTTTGTAAGGCACTCAGATATTGTGGTGATGGATAATCAGATGAGATAATTCGGAATGAATCTTGGCCATTTTTTTTCTTCTCATGAAAGAAATCTATCCTGCATTCCTAGTTATTGGCAATCAATAACTCTCAACATTGAGTTCCATTGTTAGCATTTTTACAATGAACCTTAAAAAAAATTACATTTAAATGAATAGTTGTCTGTCTCTCTACACAAAGAAATGAAATACTATGTAAAATAACAACAAAATGATATAGCATTATCCAGTTTAATCAACTAGCTGTTTCAGAACTGTCACAATATACACCAGGCTGTTGAAACAGGACCTTTTGCTTGTCATCTCTGAGACAGCCCTAGAAATGCGCTTTCATAGCTCAAGGACATTAAGTGGGCGTTTTGCTAAGTAAGTAAAGGTATTCAGCAGCAGTGCGTCTGCATGTCAGATTGAATTGATCTGTCCAGTCAAGTGTAGAAGGTACACCGAAAATGTCAGGAAATCCCATTATAACCATTCGGGAATGCTATGTTCACAACATTGTCAACGGACCCACAGACCATACAGCAGAGTTCCAAAACATTCCCTTCTGCATAGGGGCTAGCATATTCTACCACTACTACCAGAGAAAAATGACAACTCCAACTCCCAAGTCAGACAAGCATCCCTATTTGAGAAGGGAACTTAACTTTAAGCATCTGCTGAAATGCTCTTGAATAAGGAAGGATTTAAGCCTAAGTTTTATTGCTTTTCTGAATTGGAGCCCCACGGTCTGAGATGTCCTGCAAATGTATAAATCCTAACAAACCACGAGGCTGTCTTGCATAGAGTATGATGAGCGTGTCTCGCCATAAATCTTCCAAATATTGGTAACTGCTATAATGGTTCTGTTTCACTGAGTTTGACTTCAGTGAACTGAAAGAATGAGAGAGGAGAAACTGGTACCTTTTGAAATAGCATCCCAATTGTGGGAAACTGAGAACCCCACCACTGCACTGTAAAAGGCTTGGAAATCAAACTCTGCCAGCTGTGAAATTAATAATTCTTTGAGCATTGTGAGAGGTAAATTTCAGCTTTGGAATGTGCTGTTTTTAGACAAGATAATCAATCAGTGATTTCACAGCATTTCTAAGTGACCTTTTGGTGCATCCTGCACAATACAGGAGGTGTTAGGTTATTTTCTTTTTCTTTAAAGTATTCTGTTTCTTTGAACTCCCAGTAAATGCTGATCAATAACCAATAATCACAAAATACTGGATACACAGACACAATATTTTGTGTATACACACACAAACTAAAAAAAATACTCCATTAAGAAATGCAAATCAAGAGAGCCCAATGGTGATGATTTAATCATAAGATGATTGTTTCAAGTATCACTTACTGACTTCTCATGGTGGGAGTTCTAATTTAGATGTGATCCATTACATTGGAATCATGATTTTATCTTTTTGGCAGAATTGGTCCATAGCAGCTCAGTTGGCTTGGCAAGGAAGGTCTATTCATAAATCGTCTGCATGCATAAAAGAGTGCTAAGAGTCAGGACATCTTTATATAGCAGATTCTTTCACATTATAGGAAGAAACGTGAAAGAGGAGATGTTTTATGGAATCCAAAAATTACACCTTGTCCCACCTAGTCATTTAAAAAGCCTATTTCAGGGTCACATGGTACTCAAGAGGAAGATGGCTACTTAGTCCCAGACTTCTTGACTCCTCACATATTAATTCATCTCTAATCATTACTTTCCTCGCAAATGGGCAATAAGTTTATGTCATAAACAATTAAATTAAACATCAAACGATTGAATAAGGATTCAAATGAAAAAATGAGAGGCAACAAAATATCTAAGCCTGAATCCCCTACACCAGGGGTGGGCAAACTTTTTGGCCTGAGGGCGACATCAGGGTTCTGTAACTGCATGGAGGGCCAGGTAGGGAAGGCTGTGCCTCCCCAAACAGCCTGGTCCCTGCCCCCTCCCACTTCCCGCCCCCTGACTGCCCCCCTCAGAACCCCTGACCCATCCAACCCCCCTTCTCCCTGTCCCCTGACTGCCCTCCCCCCTATCCACAGCCCCGCCCCCTGACAAGCCCCCCCCGGGATTCCCACGCCTATCCAAACCCCCCCGTTCCTCGTCCCCTGACCACCACCCCCAGAACCTCCATCCCATCCAACCACCCCCTGCTCCCTGTCCTGACTGCCCCCCGGAACCCTCTGCCCCTTATCCAACATTCCTCCCCCCCAACCTCCTAACCATGCCACTCAGAGCACCAGGACTGGCAGCCGTGCGGCCCGGTTGGAGCCAGCCCCGCCGCCGCGCTGCCCGGCAGGAGCTCGCAGCCCGGCCGCCCAGAGCGCTGGCGGCACAGCAAGCTGAGGCTGCGGGGGAGGGAGGACAGTAGGGGGCAGGTCGGGGGCTAGCCTCCCCGGCCGGGAGCTCAAGGGCCGGGCAGGATGGTCCCATGGGCTGGATGTGGCCCGCGGGCCATAGTTTGCCCACCTCTGCCCTACACAGATGAAGCAGGAGACCACAAGGTTACAGTAAACCTTCTGCCCACGCTGTCTCAGCCCTGAAAGAATTCCTCACAGAAGGAGAGGATTCAATCTCAAAAGGTGTAGGTGATGTAAAATCCCGAGTGGCTTGCTTGGAAGATGAGCTACAAAAGACTGCCATTGGAACCAGTGAAATTAAAGAAGAAAATGCCTCCTTAAAACTTAGATTAGACAAACATTTAAAGAGCCGATACCAGGCTGGCCCTAGACTAAATGGTGCTGCCCCGATTCATTTGTAAAACTTTTGAATACCTTATTTTGTATTGCATTTGTAGCCCATTCCACGACTTTGATCCATAATTTGCCTGCATGGTTTACCCCTGTCATATAAGACTGACTGGCGACGCCGTGCCCCTTATATACCCACGAGGGCAGGGCTGACAACATTCTAGGAGGTTTGAGGAAAATGTAGTTCTCAGAAAGTCTGGCAGGTTCCACGAGATTCTACTAAGGTCCAGAACATTCTAGGAAGTTAGTGAAAAATGAACCCACATATGGAATCCCTGAATCATTTTACTTCAAACATCCTGTTTTCCCTTTTGTCGCTAACAACAAAAACAGCACCCCAAGCCCAGTGCCTCCAGGAGGTTGCCTGGGTCTCCTGCCCCTAAATCCAGCCCTGAGCCTATTTGCTTGGTTTAAAGCAGGAGCCTGGAGCCATCTTGAGGCTGGGCCATATTTTAGATGAGTTGTATGCCATCATCTTGCTTTGCCTGGATAATTATCTCTTGTGAATTATCCAGGGGAGAAAATTGTCTCCGAACACATTCTTTCCAGCCTCTGCTGCTGAATATTCTGTAGGTCCAGAATAAAGATTGTGTAGAACCAGATATCCAGGAGCAAGTCAGACCATCCCTTTCCATTTATTTTAACACATAAGTCTCGATCGGGCTCTTCAAGGCCTGTTAAAAACCAAGCATGTCAAAAATGTAAAACTGAAACAAAAACAAAAACAATATTTACCCCCTTACTTCAATCTCCTTCCTTTATCCTAAAAGGTCAACTGTATGAAATAGGCAAGATGTTTTTAACCTTGTTTTGCATATTATAATTTAAAATTTTCCCATGTTTCCTTGCATAATTACAGAGTAAAAGACAGCTATTCCTTTCAAGGAAACATTGCCATAAAATGTACAGTTCAGAGCACTATGCAGCAAATAATATTATTAATAATAATAATAATTGAAGCAGTTTATTTCTGTTTGTATATAGTTACCCATTATAATGGAAAGAGGCGGTATTTTACACATTTATCTTCCTCATAACGCTTCTCCTGTTGCATATTAATAATGCTGTTTTAGCAAGTTGTTAAATTATTTAACATTACTCAGAGGCTATTGTCTCTGTTTTGGCATTCCTTTTCCATATAGCTATTGGAAAGCATTTGCCCTGTAATCCATATTCTCTCTAAGCCTTTGACTCTTACTTTCAAGTGATTCAACTCTTCTCAGCTCGAGGGGTCAGTGCCCATGTTACTGGACTCTCTAATGAAGTGAAGACAAATGATTATGCAGGCACCTCTTGCTACTGCTAGTGTAGGTCTGTAGTGTATCTCCATCCATCTTCACAGATCTCTGCTTTTCTGTTTAGTCCTCCTACGTTTTTTGCACAATTGCAAAGGTGGCAGTCAGGAACATGGAAATTGTCACAGTGGATGAGCCCTGAGGTACACCCAGTCCAGTATCCTATCTCCAAAAGCTGCCAGAACTAAATGCTCCAGAGGCAGACGTAAGAACCTTGCAGTAGGCAGATATGGGGTCATCTGCCCTCCACATTAGGGCTTATCCTGATCTCTGATCATTGAGACAGTCTTAAATCCTGAAGAATGGGGTTTAATAATCTTTCCACAATTTTTTGATCATTTATAAATTTTAAGGCCATAAGGGACCATGATGACAATTTAGTCTGACCTCCTGCATAAGACAGGCTAAAGGACCTGACCCAATAATTTCTGCATCAAGCTCCTAGCTTCTGTGAAGAATATTCATCTGTTCTGAGACAGATTAGATGGCATATGAACTGGTGACCATTTGCACACAAAGCACAATGCCTTCCACTGCTCCACAGAGCCATTGCATTAATACAGAATTAATTATGATCTCTGGATATTCTCAATATCCGTATAAACATCCACACCCTTTTTGAATCTTGTTACATTCTTGGCCTCAACGATTTCCTACAGAAGTGAGTTCTATAGTTGGGGAATCCTCTCACAGCAGATCCCACACTCGGGGCTCCCGATCCTTAACAGAAGACATAATTGCTGGATGATATCTGTGCTAGTCATTTGTTTTCTTGGGGATTTTTTTTTTAAATGACAACCTGTTAATCATCAGAGAAGTATCTGTGCATCCAACCAGATGCTCCCTACAGTACATGGGAGAGCTACACCATATCCATAAACAGCATCAAGGGCAGGAAAATGCAGATTTGGATCAAAAGAGGCCTGTTCTGGTCTTACATTATTTTAGAAGAAGCGCAAGAGTTACTTTAGCAGGGACCCTGTGGATCAGCAGCCATAGGGCGAGACAGAGCAGGTGAACGAAGGCAGCAGCTAGATGGGTGAGGGAGGGAGAGGTATCAGATCAGCTTGACTCCTTACCTTTCCTCCAAAACCCACTCCCCTCCTCCCTTTCTCCGTCACTGACACAACAAGCACAATTCTCCCCATCTCTCAGACCCATACATTGGGGGTTATCTTTGATTCCACCTTCTCCCTCGCACACACATTCAGACTGTCTCTGACTTGCATCTAAAATCAGGGCTTATTTCTCTGTCTACACCTCATCCATGGCCCTTATCACTCACATCTCAACTGCTGCAACCTCTCCACTTTGCCACCCCTCCCACACACACTCCAATGCAATCACAATGCAGCTGCTATTTGCCTACAGTTTCCTTGCCTATTGCTCTGACCACTTCATCCCCATTTTTCAGATCTATCCACTGACTCATCCTCTCTTCACAGCCCTCCCCTTCCTCAATCAGCCGCTCTTCTAGGGTTGCCAGGTGTCTGGTTTTCGACCGGAACACCCAGTCGAAAAGGGACCCTGGTGGCTCTGGTCAGGTCGGCGGCACAGTGGGGCTAAGGCAGGCTCCCTGGCTGCAGTGGCTCCGCGTGGCTCCTGGAAGCAGCAGCATATCCCCTCTCCAGGTCCCAGGCATAATGGCAGCCAAGGGGCTTCGTGCGCTGCCCCCACCACAAGCGCCAACTTCACAGCTCCCATTGGCCAATGAGAGCTGCGGAGGCGGCGCCTGCAGACAGGGCAGCTCGCAGAGCCACCTGGCCATGCCTCTCTGTAGGAGCCGGAGGGGGGACATACTGCTGCTTCCGGCAGCTGCCTGGGGTAAGTGCCGCCCGGGGCCTGCACCTCTGACCCAGCCCTGATCCCCCTCCCACCCTCCAAACCCTCGATCCCAGCCTGGAGCTCCCTCCTGCACCCCAAAACCATCATCCCCAGCCCCACCCCAGAGACTGCACCCCCAACCAGAGCCCTCACCCCCCATGCCCCAACCCCCTGCCCCAGCCCTGATCCCCTTCCCAGACTCTGAACCCCTTGGTCCCAGCCCAGAGCACCTTCTTGCACCCCAAACCTGTCATCCGCAGCCCCACCCCAGAGTCTGCACCCCCAACCAGAGCCCTCACCCCCCCATGCCCCAACCCCCTGCCCCAGCCCTGATCCCCTTCCCACACTCTGAACCCCTTGGTCCCAGCCCAGAGCATCCTCCTGCACCCCAAACCCCTCATCCTCAGCCCCACCCCGGAGCCTGCACTCCCAGCTGGAGCCCTCAGCCCCTCCCGCACCCAAACCCCCTGAGCCAGCCCCGTGAAAATGAGCAAGTGAGTGAGGGTGGGGAGAGCAAGCAAGAGAGGGAGGGGGGATGGAGTGCGTGGGGGCAGGGCCTTGGAGAAGGGTGCGGCTCAAAGAAGGGGCAGAGCAGGGGTGGAGCAAGGGTGTTCGGTTTTGTGCAAGTATAAAGTTGACAATCCTACAGTCTTCCCTCTTATTGCGTTTCCCCCTTCTCACCCACGCTGTGTACAATGCCAGGCTTCTCCTGTCCACCTTCTCACCCATGTCTTTGTGCTTCCAGGCTGCTCTCTACTCATGGAACTCAGATCCAACCCTTCAAATCCCCTTCAACACCTATAAGAAATCTATCAACCAATGACAGCTAGGCTTAGGGGAGGGGAAAATAATAAAATGTCTATTTGTACGTTAACATAGATTAGACAGGTTATTGCCCGTTCACTCACTCTTCCTACGTCCCATATCTTTTTATATTGTAAACTCTTAGAAGGAAGGACCACGCCTGTCTCTGTATACTATGAAGAGAAACATCAATATTGGAACCTGGGCACTAGTAAAAGATCAGTAATATATCAGTAATAATAATGCTATACATAACTGAACAATAGCAATAACAGTTCTCCATTCCCACCCACGGCATTCGTTTTTGGGTCTTTTAAGGTACTTTGGGGAAGACTTTCAAAGGTACGTATGGGAGTTTGGCGCTCAGCTCCCACTGTAAGTTGATGGGAGCTAAGCATCTAATTCGCATTTGTGGTCTTCTCTATTGCTACTGCTTCCACATCCAACATTTCGGTCACTGAAAAGTTACTGTGCAATAGGAAATTGTAGGGGTTGCCACACTGTTACCATGTCCTTAGGACCACAGATTCCTAGAGTTGAAGGCAACATGACATCATCTAATCTGAACCCCTGTGTATCAGAAGTCATTAAATTTCACCCAGTTACCCCTGTATTGCGCCCAATAACTTATGTTTGGCTAAAACATAACTTCCAGAAAGGGCTCTACGTCTTGATTTGAAGATGTCAAGAAATGGACAATTCACCATTTCTCCTGGTAGTTTGTTCCAATGGCTAATCACCCTCACATTTAAAAAAAAAAAAAACCTGTCTTATTTCTAATTTAGATTTCTCTGGCTTCAGCTTCCAGCCATTAGCTCTATCTCCATTAGACCAGTTTTGCCTGAGAGATTTTTCCAGGATACACCTTTTTAGTGAGATGGTATCCGGATCATTCTGTTGTCAGCAGGGATTTAAAACCATATTTAAAGAAAATAGATTATAGGCCTGGATATTGTGTTCTTGGAGTTGGGATAAAATGTAGGTGTTTTCCCATGCCTACATTTGTAACAGCAGGCAAAATATGCCTGGTGGTAACACCCCCTTAGCACCCAAGTCCATAGCAGCACATTATAAAAGAGCAATATACTGTAGCAGGTAAATATAGTCCTGTAGCCGCTTAGACGTTGTCCGACAAATTAAATTATATGAGAAAAATCA
Organism: Chrysemys picta bellii; assembly: GCF_011386835.1. Lineage (NCBI taxonomy): Eukaryota > Metazoa > Chordata > Testudines > Emydidae > Chrysemys > Chrysemys picta. Next base: position 13,594,900 of record NC_088809.1, read on the forward strand.
CCTGATTCCCCATTAATTTAAAAAGTTAACAATAAATATAATAACCTGAATTGTTTTCTCGTAAAGTGACATTTTAAAATCGACAATTAAAACCTGTGCTTGTATAGTGCAATGGGGTTCTGATTCCTTACTGGTGCTCTGAGTATGGATGCAATGTGAAATAATATGTTCCTCGCCTTGGAAAAGTGAAATCCCTCACCACAGTAACATATGAACACACACTCTACTCTCAGTTTATTACATCATTGCCACAATTTCTGGGCCATCTTCCTTATTCTACGAGTCATTCCATTTCACTGGCTCTCTTTGATTACTGAACATGTCCCTGGCTCCACAACATACCTGATTGGCAGTGAAGGGTCACCAGCATCCCACCAGTCTTTGGGAGGGCTAATGTACATGCACCATAACTCCCAGCTGTATCCATGGGCAGAGTTCTCATAACGCTGCACCTCAAAGTTGTCCTGCTTGATATTGTCGATTGACGGAAGAATAACCCTTTTCCGGTTTTCTTGGATTCGCGAAAGAACTGGCTCAGCCCTAAAAGGCCAAAAAAAGGAAACAGAAAAGGGGCATTAACTGCTGTTATAACACAGATGAACACAGTAGCACTTTAACAACCCACGTACCTGATGGCAACACTTAGGTTATGTCTATGCTGCAATCGGAAGTGTGACTGCAGGACAGGTTGGCATACCTGTGCTAACTTTAATCTACCCAGCTGGCTAAAAATAGCAGTAAAGGCATGGTGGCATGGGTTTCAGTGTGCGTTATACAAGTCTGCCAGGGACCCTCCATCTGTACTGGTATTGCCAGCCCGCGCTCAAGCCCACGCAATCACACCTCCATCTGCAGTGTAGACATACCCATAGTGAATGCCTTACTTCTGCTAGCTTGGACAGCACCCCTGTAGGACACGACAAAGAAAAAGGACCCATTTCTGCTCTCACTTAAGATGTATAATTCCAGTGACTTGTTGGAGTTATAAAGATGCAAGGGACAGCAGAATTCAGCCAACAGAGTTTAAGTGACTTGGACTAGGCCACACAGCTATTCAGGGCTTGTCTACACTACAAAATTAAGTTGACTTTATCTAATTTGACCTCGAGCCTTTGAATTAATTAAGTCAATTGTGCATGGCCACACCATGCTTATTGTCTTGGTGGAGTGCGTCCTCACTAGCAGTGCCTGCATTGATGCACAAAGCAGTGCATTGTAGGTAGCTATCCCAAAGTGCAACTTGCCGCCGTATGTTTTGGGAAGTTTGTGCAATGCCTCATGGGATCAAAATATTGTCGCAGATAGAATGGGAACATTGCATCGGCATCCCATGGTGCACTGTGCTCAATGGCAAGCAACTCAGTGGTTTTCGCACCTTAAAACTGCCGCGCATACGCCATAACCCCAAAAGCCTGGAGCCTGCTCAGTTGTGCACTCTTGCTGTGAACATCTCAAACACCTCGCGCCTTCTCCTGCAGTATTTCCAGAGCTGAAATAGGGTCCACTGTGTGGAACATAGCGATGTCCTGCAAGCAGCCCTGCTCCAAGCCATTGAAAAAACAATTCACAGTTGCTGCTGGCAGTCACAGAGCAGCTGTACTCTGTTGAACGCCATTTCTGGTCCTGTGAAACAAGCACTGACTGGTGGGACCACATCATTTTACAGGTATGGGATGACGAGCAGTGGCTGTAGAACTTTCGAATGCGGAAGCCACCTTCCAGGAACTTTGTGCAGAGTGTTTCCCTGCTCTGCAGTTCAGCAACACAAAAATGAGAGCTGCTCTGACAGTGGAGAAGCGAGTGGCGATCGCTATTTGGAAGCTTGCAATGCCAGACAGTTACTAGTCAGTGGGGAATCAATTTGGAGTCGGTAAAATCAACCGTGGGAGCTGCTGCGCTCCAAGTGTGCAGGGCCATTAATCGGCTTCTGCTACGAAGGGTAGTGAGTCTGGGAAATGTGCAGGACATAGTGGATGGTTTTGCTGTGATGGGGTTCCCTAATTGCGGTAGGGCGATAGATGGCATGCATATCCCCATCTTGGCACCAGACCACCTTGCCAAAGCGTACATAAACCGACAGGGATATTTTTCAATGATGTTGAAAGCACTGGTGGATCACAGGGGGCGTTTCACCGACATCGACGTAGGATGGTCGGGGAAGGTTCATGACGCGTGCATCTTTAGGAACTTGGATCTGTTCAAAAAGCTGCAATCCAGGACTTTCTTTCCAGACCACAAAATGAACATTGACGACGTTGAGATGCCTATAGTTATCCTGGGGGACCAAGCCTACCCTTTGCTCCCATGGCTCATGAAGGCATACACCGGCCATCTGGACAGAAGTAAGGAATGGTTCAACTATAGGCTCAGCAAGCGCAGAATGGTGGTTGAATGTGCCTTTGGTCGTTTGACAGGGCGCTGGAGAAGTTTACTAACAAGGTTGGACCTTAGTGAGGAGAACATCCCCATGGTTATAGCTGCCTGCTGTGTGCTCCACAATATCTGTGGGGAAAAAAGGGGGGAAATTTTCCGCAGGGGTGGGCAATTGAGACCAATCACATGGCAGCCATTTTTGAGCAGCCAGACACCAGGGCAATAAGAAGAGCACAGCAAGGGGCGCTGCGTAACCGCGAGGCTTTGAAAAGCTGTTTCAATAATGAGTCACAGTAACGTGAGCTGCTTGTCTGCATTGTGCTTTCCCAAACCTTCACTTGGCTTGTATCACTGTCCCTGTAAAGCCAACCCCCCACCCAAGCCCACTGCTTCTACTCAATAAAGAATATTTGTTTCTCAAATCCATTTACTTTATTTAACAAACATAAGTGAAGAGGGAAAACAGAAAAATAAGGTAACCTTGGGGAAAAGGGGTTGTAAAGTTGGAATGGGAGAAACATTTTCAGCTGTGTAACATAATACCACATTCCAGACCATCAAAGGTCTGTGAATGGACACCTTCTGTTCCTTGTACCCTCCTCCTGAGTTAAGTTAAAGAGATAATGGACTTTTCTCCCATGCCTCAGGGAATGCTTTGGGGAGGGTGATTCTGCGCCAGGCGATGCTGGCTGGCTGTCCACCAGGGTCTGCAGAGGGACTCTACCCTCCTGCTTCTGTTCCTGCAGTTCAACCAGATGCCTCAACATGCCTGCTTGGTCATAATCCGAAGCATCTCATCCTGCGCCGCACACTCTTGCTCATTGGAAGCTTTCCTGCTCTCCCTGTCCATGTCTAACTTCTCGGGCAGTGAAATCCTCCAGCCTCTCAGCTCTGTGTCAGCTGTCTCAGAGGTGTTCATTATCTCAGTGAACATGTCCTCCCGCCTTCTCTTTCTCCTCCTTCTACTCAGCGAAAGTCTGCATTCAGATGTTGATGACACGCTGAAGTCATGTCGGGAGCAGAGGTAGCTAGTCAAACAATGGCCCTTCCCCACAGCACCACAGAAAGCTGTTTACAAATGGTGGGGGGTGGGTTCACTCTCAAATTGCAGAATCTCACATGTGGGGCCCCAGTCCCCTATCAGCCACTTTAAACCTTTAACTACTTGCCAACCCATGCTGAGCACAGTAAAGGCACATTAGCGGCCGCGTGGTTTGGCGATCCAGAATGTGTGTGTGGGAGGTTTACATGCCTTTTTTGTTCTTGTAATGGCACTTTTAATGAGAACTTCCCCTGTTTCCCCTAGGAGGTGACCCGAGGTGATATCAGTCTCCTGAGGGTAACAGAGGCGGAAAGGAAGGAGATGCTGCAAGCGTCTGGGGATTGACCCGGTCCTTATGCTGCTATGCTGTGTACCATAATGATGCCAGCAGAATTCATTCAGGAGTTGCGTGGGAAAGTGTCCTACCAATTAAATTAAATTAAATTAAATTAAACCATGGTGGAAGAAATAAGACTGCCCTGCCCAGAAAACTTCTGCAAAGGATTGCAGAGTCCCTCAATGAAAGTTTCCTAGAGATATCCACGGAGGATTCCTGTGCTATCCCAGTCCACATAAACAGTCTTTTCCAGGGGCTACCCTCTGCATAGCTGGAGCGTCCTCTTATAAGCAGAGAACCACAGCACCTCGCTTTTTCTTCATAGTAAACATGCAATACCACCGAATGTGGGCGCCCACTAAAGTTTAACCGGACTTTGACTGTAACTTTATACTCAACAGAGGTGCCTTCCCCGGCATCCCGGTTGGCCACCGAGATGTCCTGCAACCCACCGGGCTCCAGGGTTAAAAATATTTCCTGTCTCTCAGGGATAATGGATCCACCGCTCACCTGTCTCCCATTCTTCTCCTCCTCCTCTTCCTCATCCACCATATTGTCTTCCTTGTCGTCCCTACACTCACACACTTGTGAGGTGTCCACATTGCTTGTGGGAGTACTGGTAGGGTCACCCCGGAGAATCGCATGCAGCTCGTTGCAGAACCGCCATGTGTGGGGTTCAGCACCAGAACAACTGTTTGCCTCCCTTGCCTTTTGGTACTCTTGGCAAAGTTCTTTTATTTTCACACGGCACTGCTGTGTGTCCCTCATGTAGCCCTTCTCCCCCATTCCACGAGCGATCTTTGCATAGATGTCAGCGTTTCTTCTGCTGGATCGGAACTCTGCCTGCACAGACTTCTCCCCACACAGCGATGAGATCCACCACCTCCCATGCAGACCTGGCTGGAGCACACTGGGGGCATGTAGTCTCCATGATCAGCTGTGCTTAAGCTGGCATGCTCCCAATGCTGATCAAACAGGAAATGGGAAATCAAAAATTCCCAGGATTTTAGCAGGGGAGGGGCTGTTTCCTGTGTACCTGGCTGCAGTGCAGCAGAGTTGAGAATGATCTCCAGAGCGGTCACAGATGAGTCACACGTTGTGGGACACCACCTGGAGGCCATTTAAGTCGAATTACACAACGCTGCATCTGCACTACCTCGCAGTTGACTCATGAAAATCGAATTAAGTGCTACGCCTCTTGCAGAGGTGGATTACAGAAGTCGACGTTAGAGGCACATACATTAACAGGTGTAGACACATACATTAATAGGTCGACTTAAGGCGGCTTCCTTCAACCTAACTTTTTAGTGGAGACCAGGCCTCAGTGACAGAGCCTACATTTGAATTTGAGAGTCCCTTGCTCGCAATGCTGTGCTCAATCCATTAAACCACTCTCTTATAAACATACTCGGAGAGTAGAAAGTGAACACAAAAACCAGAGGCAAAGGAAAGTTCTTCATTTTCCCAAGATTCAATGGATACTTTTTTAGGTCTGCAATGCAGCTTTGTCAGCCACCAGGGAGGCTTTAGAAGTTTCCGAGCTCCCACTTCATGGGATTTCCTGCCTGGGAGAAGCATGGACACATCAATTATGTGGAACTATTATCAATTAGGCTACAGGGGACAGCTGCTGTATATGGAATTCAAATAGCAACATACCCATATGTGTTAGGGTTTAGGCTCTCTCTTATGCAATTGAGTATTCCTATGCAAAATTCATGGACCCAGTGGAGAATACCACAGTACACACAAAGAAGCAATTTCACAAACCAGGAAGAATTTAAGGTATAAAGGCTTTACAAGACCCGCCAGAGCTGAGCTTTCATGCAGAGACAACACAGTCCATTTTGTAGTGGCTTAATGTGGTTACAAAGTGTTATAAACATGAATTCAGCTGTGTTTTAAAGAGCATTTCCCCCATCATTTTAACCAAGAAGGTATGAGACCAGGCAATGTAGTGAAAAAGGGCTAGTTTTTCAATACTGTCTTCTGACATTCCACCTACAAAGTCAGAATGTGTACAGTAAATATTTGTATATGCAGAAAGGCTAACTGCACACTAGTGTTCATTTGGGAGTACAATTACCTACTTTGCACACAATGGTGCATGCACATTTTGCTGGAGAAATTTAGGAAGCCCAACAGGGACCAGATTTCCCAATATGAATACTTAAATTGCCCTTGAGATCCTCGACTTGCTTCCACAAGTGGATATTTGCAGTGAGTGCAGGCAAATTTTCTGGCTGCAATTTGCTTCCTCCTCCCTCCCCCACTTCTGAAAATGTCTCTCTAAATATAAGAAATTAAAGTAAATACAGGCAAGGCTGTGCTGGTACCCAAACAGCATTTCCTTGAAACATGAACACAGAAAACCAGACATGGACCCAAGCCACAAAATTCTGATCTGGAACCCTGCTTCTGCTCCAGCTGAGAGTGTTCAGAGCTGGGGTTTTGGGTCAGCCTCCCCTTTGTGAAAACAAGAACCACTGAACAGACAGGGCTCATTCTGCCAAGGATCTAAGCAATCAGTGAGAGGTGAGGATGCTCAATGTCTGCCAAGCTCAAGCTCATAATGCAGTCAAAGGAGCAATCTGCTACTCTCATTCCTTACTGATAGGAAAAGCTGCTTCAACAGTGAGTTCAGTAAATTATTCCCGTACACATGCATACAATCCAGTTTTGAAAAGCTAGCAGCCTAATCATTGCAGCATTTAGATGGGAATACAGGTACCGTGTTAGAGACAGCCTTCTGAATATGTCCTTATTCATACGAAAAATGCGATAACTCTACACAGAATGTGTTTTCTATTTGCAGGTGATATAACATTTTCCTGGTAGATGATTTTTTCTTTTCCTCTCTTCATATCACACAATGAAATGTGCATTAGCCTCTTCTGTCTCCAATATTCTAAGCATAGAGCACAATTTTTTTAAAAACACATTTTGTTGCAAAATATCATTCATGGAACCTTTTTGTTGTGCCGACTTAGAAACGTAATAGAATTTCCTCTGATACTTTGTGCTCTAGATGCATCAATCCTTCTGAAAGAGTCCCATTGAAATACTTTCTGCTGTCCTTGCACTTTTGAACTTATTTTCAATTTAAGAAGAATCAAACCAATACAAAACATAAACCTTCCCCAGAGAGAGGAAGGTAGAAAGGCCTATAACATTGGAACCATTCTCTTTTTCAATTCCCTGCTGCCTCGTCTTTTTAGCTTACAGAATTCACTCAGGTCAAGGAGGGGGCACTGATCTGAACAGAATAAAATGTGAGTGGGGGTAGGATGAGTGGAGAAAACAGGGACTTTAGCAGTTCTGCAGTGTACTGCCTCACCCAATCCAGGGTACGTTGGGGTAGAAGGAAGGATCTAGCTTTATTAATTTAATGGCCACATTTGCAAGAATGTCCATGCTAAATTATACATTTTCAGCACGCCAGATTTATTCCCTTATAATCTAACCACACCGTGAAATCATTAAACCTGATTTCGTTTTATGATACCTACCAGCCAGCAGTGAATTCCACATGGGCATCAAAGAATCCAGTGATGTGGCCCGTAGCGGCTTTCCAACCTTCAATTCGAGCTCGGATCAGGCCTTCCCTTTTCTGGTTGCGCACCACCTTCACGAGCCCCGGATATCGTTTATTGACGTACTCTTCCAGAGGTGCCTTCAATTCCTCTAGAGGAGAAAACCCAGAGAGCCAACTCAAAAGGAGCAACAGTTTCCATAGGGAATCTAGTGTATTAATCGACTCTTATCACTGGTGGAGCTCACTGGTACAGGATACCTTAGAGAAGCGGCTAGTAGGAAATGCAGTAAGTAGGCCTAGTCAATGTTAATTTGGGAAAAGGGAATTTCAGGGAGCTAGAAGGCTGAGCTGAGTGAATAAAAGGACAAAAAACACAAGTCTTTGACCAGGATGTTGCTACTGTGTTACATCTAAGGCAAAATTTTCAAAAGTGACTAAGGCACTTAAGTACCATTTTCTAAAGAGTCTTAAGCTTCTAAGGGCCTAGCTGCCTCTTGAAAAGGGGACTTAGACACTTTTGAAATTATACCCCTACTTCTGTATCTTTGTTCCTAATTTCTGATCATTTGTTTAGCCCCCATTAATGTCTTGGACAGTCCCGTCACACAGTTTCTTTTTTAAATACTTGTTTGTAAATTTGGGGCTAGATTCTTTGCCCCCAACCAGTTCCTTTGTGACATTCAGACAGCACCAATGAGCTGGAATGTGGGTGTATGGCCACCACATAGATGGTGTAAAGCCAGCATCACTGGCTCCTATGCAGCTACCGAATAGGACGTGCTTTCAGGGGTGTGTCAGAAGCATTGTCTTTGGGATCATGGCCAGCGCGCATAAGATAGGACAGTACCTAGGCTACTCTGATTTAAACTGCAATTGGGACTGGTTTGGTGCAAACCAACAGGATGAAGGAATCATAACCTGGCTGTGTCGTCTCCCTTCCAAACTCTCCTGTGTCAAGTAATTCCCAACAGTGGAGAAAATTAATCTTAATCTTTATTGGCTTTCCCCTCTCTCCTAAATGTGATTTTAATGTATTTTACCTTTTTGCTCGTCAGCTATTTCCTCTCTTTGGACTATCTCTGCTTCCCAGGCTTTTTATCACTCTGTCCTCTTAGCAAAAACTGAGAGGCTTAGAGCAAATATGAAGGGACAAGGCTCCACAGAGTAGCAAGAGACCAGGTAAACTTCCCTGCTGTACGTGGGGCACTGTTTCATTATAAAATAAAATAAAATAAAATAAAATAAAATAAAATAAAATGTCACCAATACTGTTAAAAGAATCAAAGAACTACTATAGTTGATGTTAGTGATTTTGCCTCCTGTAGGTTTGAGTGGATTGCTGTGAACATTGCAAAATGAGATCAGTCGACCAGTTTAATCAGCCGGTGTCGTTTAAATTGCTGCAAACTGCACCCCTCAGTTTCTCCCTTTCCTGTGGCTCAGCCTTGCCATATCAATATCCGTGTTGGTTGCATACAAACTTTGCCCTTGGACTACCTGAAATCCTTACACTTTTATTTATAGCAATGAAGAGGTTTCTGCTTCATTCAGCGGAGCCTAAATATCATGCGCTATAACTACTTCTACTTACTGGGAAACTGCTGATCATTTAATTAAGTTGTTTAAGGCAGCGTACGCTCTACTGCTGAGTATGTAATGGCTCTAAGTTTCTAGAGTCACTCCTGGTACCAAACTTATTAGTACTTTCTGATGCCTGTGGTGTATAAAAGACATGCAATGTAAAAGCAATCTCTAGTGTATGCACATGGAAGCATATAAAAAGAAATAAATAAATATTGAATGCTGGAGTGTCAGATCAATTATGGAAAAGCACCCCAAAGTCTGGGTGCTTATCCACACATTACTGGGACCAAAGCTCTTGAGTTTGTAGAGCTGGACTGGAAGTCTCATGAGACTAGACTCTCCTGGAAGATTTCCAGCACTGCCTGCTTCCAACTAAATTAGAAACACTTGGCAGTCCTGCTTCTAGCCCCAGATACAACCTGCCTGCAAAAAAGGGGAAACTGTAGCAAGTGTTTTTGATTCTCAAAACAAGGTTTGGTTTTGAGTTAATAACATGCAAAACACTCAGGCTAGGGGCCTAAAACCCTTATTTGCAAGGTATATTCCATTGAATACTACTTAATTCTCTGTTTTTTTTAAAAATGCTCTACCTTTTTGCAGACTAAGAGGAATGCAGGACTGTATCAGAAATTCTGCCCTTTCCCACGAAACCTTACATGGGGTAGTTTATCTGATTTGTCCACAAAATAAACTAATGCAGAATAATTAAAATAAAATGCACAACACTGGGTATAGTCTTTGATATGGTTGTTGGTATTTCTCCTCCCTTGTGCCAATCATAAACAGGCCAATCATAAATTGTGCTGGGAATTGTACAAAATTAGTTTGCAATTCTGACAGCAACCAAAACATGCCATGTGAGGGAGGCCGGGTGATGCAGTGGATAGAGGAGTGACTGGGACTCAGGATATCCAGGTTCTGTTCCTAGCTCTGCTTGGTATCCTTGAGCAAGTCACGTCACCGTTCTGTGCCTCAGTTTCCCAATCTGTAAAATGATGATACTTACATCTTTTATAAAGCACTTTGAGATCTACTGATGAAAAATGTGATATCAGAGCTAAGTTTTATTATGTACCAAGACAGACCGCAAGCATCATATTGTTAAAACAAATTGCTGGAGAATGACACTCATTTCTGCAGGGCTCAACGGCTCCCTGATATTACCTTATGGCCAATGCCTCTGCATGTCTAGGAATTCCTATGGGAGGCCTATTGACCTATTTTCCCCCCTCCCCCCTTTTCAGAAAAATCACTGTTAATGCAATACACAAGGTCAGAACAGTTGCTGAGATATGAGTGGTAAAGTAGGTCACTACTTTAAGAAAACATAGCAATGGAAAACAGAGGAGTAAACAGTAAACCCCATCTATTACGCTAAGCTAGAGAAGTCAAAGGAAATGGAATCAGCTATTCCCTCTCCTTATGCGCATGCTTCCAACCACATAAAAATAGTGCTTTCGTGAGACTGCCTTTCTGGCATTGTTCCTCCTCACATATCTGTTTCCCTCAGGTAGAGTCTCTGTCTTTTATGCTGAAATGGGGAAGAAGGGGGGAAAAAACCTTGCAACCCAAAGTATCTGCATCACAAACATATATAATTGTGGCAACTTCGGTTTCATGCTGAGCCACTCATAGGAAACCAGTATTTTATGGAGGTGACATCCCTTCTGTGAGAGGCTTCAAGGCGACAGAGAGACAGAGTTTTTCTGACAGATGAAACCCCACATGGATAGCATCAGTTTCTGACATATTTTTGTCAAAAGGTAAGCCATTAATGTTGCACGATCATGGATTTATAGGCCACATTAAACCAGGGGTGTTGGAACAATTTTCATAGTGTGGGAGCTGAGAGCCATTGAACCAAACTATAAACCCTGTATATAATAGAAACTACTTCAAGCCAGGGGGTGCCGCAGCGCCCCCAGCACCCTTAGTTCCAGCACCTCTGCATTAAACAATGACAAGACATTCAAAACTAGAGTTTAAATTTCTCTGCTGAAGGAAGGGGAAAACGCTAATGGGCGTTGTAGGAGGAAGGTGAAAGTTTAATGTGCCCCAGAGTGACAGAGGGAGAAGGAGTATTAATATGCTCTTGCAGACATACCTGTGCTAGCTGTATGCTAGCTAGCTTGCTAAAAATAGAAGTGAGAATGTTGCTGTACAGGCTACAGCACAGTATGTACTTGCTTGTACAACCTGGGCTGAAGCCCAGGTCACCACGGCCTCACTTCTATTTTTAGCAAGCTCGCTAGAGTCCAGCTAGTGCAGGTACGTGTATTCGAGCTGCCATTCACAGCCCCAGCTGCAAAGTAGACATATTCTTAGTGATGGGTGAACCTCAAGTGGCTTAGAGTTCTAGTCTGGTACAGATAAGCACCTAAGATGCTTATGCAAACAACTTGGATTGGCAAAACTGCAAGAACAAACCTGTGTGCAATGCTACATTCTTTCTTTATTTTATCTGTGCAGGGTTCATTTGGCAAATAAATACCAACTGTATTGCAGCTAACACTGATGGTCCATATTGAGATGGGACCCCAGGAGGAAACCTCAGGTCTGGGTTGGACTTTGGATTTCGACTCAGCCCATCCCTGGTTTGTCTCATTAGAAAGATAGGTCCTACCTGTAAAATTAGGTACAAGCGTAAGGAGTGAATATCTGGCCCCACTGAAGTCAACGCCAAAACTCTCATGGCCTTCTCTGGAGCCACAGTTTCACCCAATGATCCAGATTTCCAGGTGAGTGGGGGCTGGTAGGAATCTGAGATTTTGCTTTTAAATACACAGCCATGTCCATCCCATTGGCGATCAACTGCAGCTGGGATCTGTGAAGCCTGCACTGCTCGGTTTCTGCAGAGGTTGATTTTGCACCATTCCTTCTAGATGAATTCTGCTGGACTGTAAATCAGAAGTCACTCTCACATCTAATCTTAATCTAAATCATGGTAAATTACTTCTAATTTTATCTTGCATTTGTTGTGTTCAGCAGTCATTTTAGTGACTGATATTAGCATAAAAGGAAAATAACTCAATGCCTGCCAACACGGCATTGTCAGAACATGCAGCTTTAGGCTCTGAATCCAGAGGGCTATTGCATTTAGGTCAGTAGCAGCAAATTTATTCTCTGTCATATAAATTAAGGGCTGCTTTATCCCAAAATATTGCATCTTTGTAGCGCAGCCCAGAGCCACATTATGTAATAAGTTTGAGTTCAGAAATAGCATGCCAGAAATTAGATGACTTCAACAAAGCGGGGGAGAGGGAAGCCTCCCCTATGAAGTTGTCATTCACATAAACTGGTTACCCTGCCCTGGGCTTTGCTATTTTCAAGGCTTCCTGCTAATTAGAGTAGGGGAGAAAACGTCACACAGTTCAGAGAACTGACTGCAGTTCTGATCAGTTGTGGACTTCGTTGTAAAATTTTACTCTTCCACATCACCACCGATGACCAGAAGATTTAAACGAGCTTCACAAAAACACTAAGTCTCACAGCATCTCTAAGAGACACTTTAGCATTACAGGTCTGTCGCATCGTACGCGCATTTAACATGCGCGATTTCAACTTTACGCGGTCGGCAAAAAAAAAAAAGAAAAGAAAGAGAAAAACAACAATTTGAATACTATACCTGTAGTGCGGGCGATTTTGCACGCCATTGAACTCAATGGGGTTTTGGCTATACGCAGTTTTCGCTTTACGCGCTAACCGTGGAACGGAACCCCTGTGTAAGATGAGACAGACCTGTATATCCATTTCACTGTTTCTGTTTGTAAACTGAGGATCACAGAAGCAAAATGACTTGCCCCAGGTCACAAAGTGAGCCAGGAGCAGAGCGGGGGCTGGAACTGAGGCTTCTTGGTTCCAGATCCATTTTTCTAATTACTGGGCTATCTAGCTCCTCACCACGGTATTTGAGCACATGGACCCCTTACAGATGGGTAGTTTGAAACAAATCGACACTGTGATGGAGTTCAGAGTATTCATCTCCATTCTTTCTCAATTCTAATCCTATTCTCCACATTGGTGCCCATTCCCCTCTTCCCTTTGAAGAGGGCTGGATGGATTCTCTTTCAGCTCACATCCACGTGTTTTTTAAATCACGTTTAAGTTGGAGGTAATAAATATTAGTATTTTTGAATTTTTGGTATTTCACATTTCATGAGCAACTTCAAGGTAAAGGTAAAGGACACTCCTGGTAAACATGCCAGTAGACTCCATTTCACTGATCTCTTGATTCCTATCTGTCTCAATTAATCTTTAGTGGAAGATGAGTCCCAGGAGTTGGAAGCCCTAGAAACAATATATCTGCTGCTCTGTTAAAAAAATGGTCTGGCTGAATATTCAGGTTATGTTTGTCATTGGCAATTTTATTGTGCCACCAAAGCTTTTGGCAACCCCATGGTCTCCAGCTGTTACCGCCCAACTGATATCAGTTATACTATCAACTGGAATTGATAATACTGAAGGCTTGGCCAGCTACACAGGCATTTGAGAAGGTTACTTCTGGCTCATCTGCTAGCACCGAATATTTTGGCTATGAGGATATTGGTTTGATTTTCAGCCAAAGTAATGTGCAAGAAGCACAGAGGAACAGTAGACACAGTGGACAAGAAGGGTCATATAATTGATTAGGCTGGCCTATCGCTGAACTAGAGTTAGGGGGGGGACTTTTGTAACAAGACTTGGAAATGGGCAAAACTCTGTGAGTTTCCACATTTAGTCGTGTACCTTTTAGGTGAAGCTAAGGGAAGGGAAGCAGCTGCCAGCGAGCGAATTATAACATATGGATAAAACTGTGCAAAATGTGGTGATTTAGGCTGCATTATGCACCACGCCGTGGGTTCAATAGACCCCAACACACAGCAAAACCCAGAGAGATAAAACCAAACATTGGTCAGGTCTGCACAATTCTAACCTGGCCACAATCTAGCCAGCATAATACTAGCTGTAATTAAACAACTTATTAATTAGAAGATTTGAGGTACCTTGGGATTTGTGTTGGCTAAGGCAACTTTGATGCCTAACAAGACTTGGAAGGCTCTTACCTTCATGTAAGTCTATTAAAACCTTCCCCTTTTTAATGCGTTCTTCTTCCAAACCCGTAAAACAGTCAGCTCCCAAGAGAACACATAGGAAGCATTGTTATTGCTGAAATGAGCTGAGGAGCAAGATAATGATATATCCAGTCACAGGGAATATTGTTATGCTGAAGTAAATTACAACCAGTCACATGGATCACTGAATGTACCTAGGTATTTTAAGTAGCCTTTTATCTTGGAGTTTTCTTTTATAGTATGAGGTTTTCTTTTCAAACAGATATTATTCCAGATTAAAAACACTTACAGAGAGACTGCAGAAAGGCAGGCGATGCTTAAGCAACAGTCTCAGACAAGTTGTGTGACTGTGAGATAGCATATTGTCTCAGGGGCATATTCTGTATGCCTCCAGCGACCTAGGAAATGTGTTATCACTCAGAAACACAAGCAGTGTAGCGTCTTTGCAATTATAAACCAGCGCAACAAAAAACCAAAGGCAAGTACAAAACAAGTCTTTACATAAAAGTATAGTATGACTTTCAATGGGGAAAAGTTTCAAAACTGAAACTCTCTCAGCATTTGCCTTTAGGGAAGTAACATTTTGTTGCAGTACATTTGAGTTTCTGTCTATGTTTACAATTCAGGTCTACCGATTAAGAATTGTTACATTCAATACATCTCTGTAATACATTTGTATAATTTTATGTTTGCGATGTTTATTGTATATATCACCGTGTAGTAATGCAAGGAGGAAGAAAAATCTAATGTGCCTTTAAAAATCAGTTTATTCTAATCTGGAACCACAAACATCAAACCATTAGATGGTGTACCTATAAGGCAGAGTTAAGGATGCTTGAGTGCTTGAACTGTGTGTTTCTTACCTTTTCATGTTGGGATTTCTTTTAAATGTAATCTTAATTCTCAGTTTCCTGGGTGTTGTTATTCTTGATTTGGGGATAATTAAAACATCCCTGTAAGGTAGGGTGACCAGACAGCAAGTGTGAAAAATCGGGATGGGGGTGGGGGGTGATAGGAGCCTATAAAAGAAAAAGACCCCAAAATCGGGACTGTCCCTATAAAATCGGGACATCTGGTCACCCTACTGTAAGGTCTTTTATTCTTAAATTACTGAGATATACTCTCAACCTCAACTCCATTTTAATGTGGTTATGCAGGGGTTTTTGTATTTTATACAGAGACACACATACACCTCCAAAATATGAAAACCAGAAAGAAGAACCCTAACTTTTCAAAGGCCACTGGTGATTTTAGATTCCTCAGTTTTTGAGTGCCCAGCTGGATATAACTGAAAGGGTCCTGATTTTCAGGAAGTTCAGAGCATCTGCCCTGTGAAAATCAGGTTCTTTTCAGGTATCTGAAGTTTGGCATCCAAGATCTCTAGGTCAGAGATTAAAGCCGCATACCTACAAGTCGTCTTCTCACACAGCCCCTCAGAAATATAGTCTGCCCATTCATAAGCATCAACAACAAACCAGCCATACTCAACCACAAAGTCATACCCTGAAAACTTTAACTCTGACCTCTATTTACGCCTAGGATTCCTGGAGAATTAATCATTATTCTCTATAACCTGTAGTTTAGAATGTGGAATTATTTCCCTGTCAGAACCTTACTCATTTTATAAAATCCATTTGTTCGTAATATTAGAAGAGTGAACCGTAAGATGTTGTTCTTACTATGAGTAACTATTTTCTATCACTGAGGTCTCTTGGGTATGTATCAGTACCGTGGTTTGTGGAGCTCTGGTATGTACGTTGCTTTGTATAATTTATTATCATTTTGGTATCTTGCAGGAAGGCAGAGTCAAGGTTATCTGGCTTACCATTGTGACGCCGGCTGAGGGATGCTGCAAAGGGCTCTGAGGTAAATCGGAGTGCTTTGACAAAGCAGCAAAATGTACAGTGAAACAAGCCAACACTTTCTAAAGCTCTTAGGGACACTAAAGTTAACCAAACTCAGTCTGTGCCTCCCCCCACCATTCCCCCCACGTATTGAACAACACTCAGGTTTCTATCCACCCTCTGACCTGCGCACAGAAAGCACTGCGTGAGCTAGCAGAGTCTTCCTCAGAGCAGATGCCAGTGAAGATGGTGCCTTTTAATCTCAGCAGCAGATAAAGAATGAGAGTTATTAATTTTCTATTCTCATTGCCAGCTGCGGTCTCTGCTATTCAAGGGAGCAACGGTTTTTAAAAGGATTCATTTCGTTGTCCTACTCCTTTCATAAGTGTCTCCAGAGCTTACCAATAGCATTTGTTACAATATTAGCTTCAGTGCTGCATACTGAGTGGCTGACAGAGACTGTTTAGATGCATATTTCTTTGCACAAGGCAGGGACTATTGAAGATAAATAATTAATACACATGGGTTCTCCTTTAAGCCATACTTCACTCTTTATCCAGCCAATGCAGTGTAACTTAGTGGGGTATGTGCAGGATTTCATTTTGAGATTTTCAAAGAATTTTCACCCCCTGTAAAACAGAGGATATACCAAAGACTGCAAACACAAATCACCTTCACCTTTCTTTACTGGTCAGATGAGGAGAGACATGCCCAGCTTGTGTAAATTACCAATGATTTTTGTTGACTTCAATGAAGCTATGATGATTTCCATCAGCTGAGGTTCTGACCATAGTTCCCCTCCCCCAAGCAATTATTAAAATTCATCAGTTTTCTGTGGGGCTTATTACTGTAGTGCCTATTTTTACAGGCTTGAGATGCTTGCTTTATTCCAGTTTTATCTTGTCACATCTTAAATGCAACCTCTCAGCCTTCTTTGGAATGAAAAATCAGCTATCATCCCCCTGGTTCTTCACTTCCAGTTGTATCACAGGATGTAGAGCCCATAATTATTTGTATTATTTCAGCCTATGCAACAGATACTGATGATTTAACCCTTTGTTGGTATTCATTAAGGTTTTAAAAAAAACAACAATAAATTTATAAAAATTGAACGCTGATTGTTTTCTATTTTTATAATTTGTATAATTAGAATCAGGGTGGAGGAATAATTTGGACTTTGAAAATACCAGCATAGAACCCCCATAAAAACTCAAAATCCAGATAGACTCAGAATCTCAAAGGCAGGAAGAGAAAGTGTATCAAGAGAAATTGAGAACAAATTGGTCGCATGGATGGGACACAAGGAAACTCTCTGTTTCCTCTTCTACCCTTTGCCTGTGTGTTTATTATTATTACTATTAACAACAACACCTAGCTCTTATGCAGTGCTTTTCATCCATAAGTCCCCAAGTGCTTTACAAATGGAGGTCAGTATCATTATCCCCAATTCATTGATGGGAAAACTGAGGCACGGGGAGGGGACATGGCTTTTCCAAGGTCATTCACAAGGCCAGTCGCAGAGCCAGGAGTAGAACCCCAGTCTCCTGAGTCCCAGGCCGGTGTTCAATGCATAAGATCATACTACCACATTTAGACTGTAAGGCTCAGATCCTCAAAGGTATTTCGGAGCCTAATTCTCATTGAAATCAATGGGTGTTAGGCTCCCATGTACTTTTGAGCATCTGAGCTTAAGCTTTTGGGGGCAGGGACTGCCTCTTACTATGTGTTTGACAGTGCGCATGTAATAATAATTAATTAATGCTCATTAATTAGCCTCCTTCCAATGCACAGAGATAGTTCCTTTTATTCTCCTGAAATACAGATTGCTTGCAAATTGATTTAGAAGTCTCATTTGAGGTTTGATTTTGGTTCCGCTTATACCACTGCAGCTGATGGAATGGACGCTGACCGAGGGGTGGGAAGAACTGTATGCTGAACAGCACCTGATCTTCCAACGCATGCAGCTCTTTACATCACAAAGCCACTGTCCTCCTATCACATTGAACTTCTTTATGTGGTTTTACTCCCCAAGGGGAAAAAACAAATGTCCCACTGGACCTTTTGGGGATCAAGTGCTCCATGTTTCTTAAAGAGCTCCGCCTACCTTACCTTCATCGCTGTTGTCGTCCACAAGGATAATCTCTTTCAGGAGGTGGGCTGGCGTGTGATTAACAGCGCTGTGCACTGACCGCAGGATCACTGACAACGCTTCATTCACAAAGATGAAAATAATGGAAATCTGGGGCAGATCCTTTGCATATTTCAGCTCTTTGCACCTGTCGCATGAAAAGACACAAAAGGAAATTGGGTTAACAGGATGCACGCTGCAGTGTTGGAAGCTGAGCACACATGTAAAATATCGTAAAGGGCAATTTATCAAGCTTTATGACTGTGTAAAGTTGCATATTCTTGCAGACCCCATGACCACCTCTGCTCTACATTACAGGCATAGGCCCTCGTGCTTTAGGAACATAGAAATTGCCACACTGGATTGGACCCGTGGTCCATCTAGTCTAGTCTCCTGTCTCCAAATATAGCCAGCGCAACTGCGGAAAATTTCCCTCTAAGGAACCTCAGGGAATATGGCTAACTAAGAGGTAGAGTTAACTACAGTTGGGTAAAACAGGGATGAGAGAGACAGAGACAGAATTACAAAGAGACAGACTTCTTTTTTGGTATATTTATTTTTCAAAAGTTCTTTCAACATGGCAAAAGCCTCTGACTTTATAATTCAAAGTAAAGCCTCCATTCTGATTTAGTTTGCCTTTCTTAAGCTGCACTAGTGTGTTTCTTTCTATTTGGTTTTTGGGATTTGCCAGAAGGAAAGGGAATTTAGTGATCTATGGTCAAACAGCTTTAGCAAATGTTTGCAATGCTCTTTGCTGGCTTTCTTATGCATTTTCTCTTCCTTGGGAACATTCTACTCGAGTGTCAACTTGAACTGGCGTCTCTGCACTTCACATCTGTACGTGAGTTTTTATGCAGTTCCATAAATACCTCGCAGTGTTTCAGCATTAATTGCTTTACTTTTATGGCTAAACATTTATTTAGCTACTTTTCTCTGTGCTGGAGCCGGGAGGTTTTCACTCTGCAGCCAAGTTCTTTACTGACAACTCGCAGGTTTATGTTACATGAACAGCTACACCTGAGTTTGTGAACAGGAGCATGATGAACAGGATTAAAGTAGTCAGAAATGGAAGAGATCTTTCAGATAATTAAATCTGTTCCCCTGCAAAGGCAGGATATAGTGTCCCAGTGAGACACAGCAGATATTAAATTAATGCTGCCTTTGATCCTATCCAATCTTAATACATTCATCACAGGATGTAAACCAAGGCGATATATAATAAGTAGGGCTGTTGATTAATCGCAGTTAACTCATGTGATTAAACAAATTAATCAAATTAAAAAAATTAATTGCTATTAATTGCAGTTTTAATCGCACTGTTGAACAACAGAATACCAATTGAAATTTATTAACTATTTTTGGATTTTGTCTACATTTTCAAATATATTGATTTCAATTACATCAGATTATAGAAAGTGTACAGTGCTCACTTTATATTATTTATTACAAATATTTGCACTCTAAAAATGATAAACAAAAGAAATAGTATTTTTCAATTCACCTCAGACAAGTACTGTAGTGCAATCTCTTTATTGTGAAAGTGCAACTTACAAATGTAGATTTTTTGTTACATATCTGCACTCAAAAACAACAGAATGTAAAACCTCAGAGCCTACAAGTCCACTCAGCCCTACTTCTCGTTCAGCCAATCGTGAAGAGAAACAAGTTAGTTTACATTTATGGGAAAATGCTGCCCTCTCCTTATTTACAATGTCACCTGGAAGTGAGAACAGGTGTTCGCATGGCACTGCTGTAGCTGGCGTTGCAAGATATTTAAGTGCCAGATGCACTAAAGATTCCTATGCCTCTTCATGCTTCAGCCACCATTCCAGAGGACATGCTTCCATGCTGATGACACTCGTTAAAAAAATAATGCATTAATTAAATTTGTGACAACTCTTTGGGAGAGAATTGTATGTCTTCTACTCTGTTTTACCCACATTTTGACATGTATATTTCATGTTACAGCAGTCTCCGATGATGACCCAGCACATGTTCATTTTAAGAACACTTTCACAGCAGATTTGACAAAACGCAAATAAGGTACAAATGTGAGATTTCTAAAGATAGCTATAGCACCCAATCCAAAGTTGAAAAACCTTAAGTGCTGTCCAAAATCTGAGAGGGACGAGGTGTGGAGCATACTTCAGAAGTCTTAAAAGAGCAACACTCCGATGCAGAAACTACAGAATCCGAACCGCCAAAAAAGAAAATCAACCTTCTGCTGGTGGCATCTGACTCAGATAATGAAAATGAACATGCGTCAGTCCGCACTGCTTTGGATCATTATCGAGCAGAACCCGTCATCAGCATGGACGTATTTCCTCTGGAATGGTGGCTGAAGCATGAAGGGACATATGAATCTTTAGTGCATCTGTCTTTTTTAATCGCTTGATTTAATCGCTAATAGTAAGGTCTCTCTCATGAACAAGAGTACTCAAGCCTTCGGAGCCTTCCAATGGCTGGGAGCTCTGGACATTCAGGTAATTAATCCCCTCTCACCTGCCTTTAGGTAACCCTCTAAATAAGGGTTATCTTCTTCTTCCTTATGAATCCTGTTCGGAGGATTCTATCACCAGAGGGCCCAAAACAAGAGAGCCTGGGACATGAAGTTTGCCCTTTTGAACTATGCAGGACCACTTACTACTAGAGCTAAGTGAGCCCATTGGGATAAAATGAAACCTGACCTGAACCATTGTGCAAAACAACCCAAAGCAAAGTAAACCACTGAGTTTCAGAAAAAGTTCAGTTAATAAGTCTCCATTCCCTAGCCCCTACCGGGAACCATAATGCTGCATTATTATGGGCCGGATTTTAAAAAGCACTCAGCATGATGGGAGCATACTGGATGCTGAGCTCTCTCAAAAATCTGTCCTGAAGTGTCATAATGGGAACTGCTGGTATGTTAAGCGGGGCTGAAGATCTAGCCAATCATTTCTACGTACTGAAACGTTTTATAAATATGTACCCACAGAGAATACATCAAGTGATTATTTAACTCCTTTAGGTAACGTCACCAAACCCTCCTGCTTTCCTTAAAATAAATGGGGAAAGGAAAAGGAAAAGAAGAAAAAGAAAAGGGCACCAGCCCATGCAAAGGGTCATTCTCAACATCATCTGCGAGAGATTAGATGTAGAACACCCATTAATGTTAGCTGCAATATAATTAGTATTTATTTATCAAATGAATCCTGTGCAGATAAAACAAAGAAAGAATGTAACAATCTCTATGTCATACAGTTTAAAGTTCTTTGACTCTTGGGATCAATTACTTTATTTTTAATTTTGCTAGATGTTTCTTAGGCCACAACAGGCATTGTATATGCTCTGAAATGGGAGGGAGGAAATCAGAAAGATTTCCACAGCAAGACAATTGCCAGATGGCTTATATGTGAACCTTCTTTAGTAGAACAAGTACCTCATATGAAAATAAATCTATGTTTTTCCATTGTAACAACTGCCTTCACCCTAGCTGACGCAGCCTCTCATAAAATCATCTAACAGAAACAGATGCTAAAACAGCTTTTTGGAAAGCATTTCTTTCTACAATGCATCAACAATGGGCTAAAACAAGAATTGATCCTCAAAATATCAAACTGAACTAAAGCAATTTTCTCATTTAAAAAATTGCTCCTGTGTCCTCCAATACACAATAAACCGTGTAAGTGGATAGAGACAGAGAGATATGGAGATAATGCTTCATTTTAATTGTGCATACCTCTGCACTGTTCTTCCTCAAGGCAGGCTATTCTGGTGGTATAACCCGCTCGGTTTGTGACTTCTCAGAGAAACATCCAAACCAAGTGATTTAAGGTTCGCCCACTGTTCATTTACATTCACCCTGCACCACTCCTGTCATATTCCATCTGCCCCGATTATGGAGGACAAATGGATAGAGATGGAGACAACAGATACCAGGATCGTTAATGTGCATAATAGTGAAATCCTCATAAGGCAATCTGGCAGGAGGCAAGGTCTTTCCATAAATACAGTGCTCTCATGTGGCCATGGCTGCAGCCACGATAGGAGACAAAGTAGCAATTCAAAAACAAACAAACAATCTCCAAGCAACTAAAACAAACTTAAGCATCAGTCTTCTTTCAGTGTTCTGCCTTCTCTTACTGGCACAAAGAGCAGCTGGTTCAAGTGTAGCACTCGGCCTGCAGCCACGTGCAATTGTTCTTCAACTCCTCTAGGGTACACGGTGATGGTTTGTTATTGACAGACTGACGTGCCAACAAATATTCATGTGTTCATTCAAGAAAACACCTGGTGCTTTTGTTCTCTCATGGGGCTGAAGGAAATAAAAAATTAAAAAAAAAAACCCTACAGTGCTTCAGCTCAGCCATAATTAGAGGGGCCAATGGAGAACTTGTTAAAAGCAGCAGAAATAATGAGGGGTACATTACATCGGAGGCAGCTTAATTTTTTTCTTAGCACTTGCAATAAAAAGGGACTGATCTGAACTCCATGCTTTATTTATGCAGACCATGTGGCTCAGTATAGTTACAGCTGTGGTTTGGGAAGATGACAGCTCCACTCTTGGAAATATTTCTTGCACATTTTGAGAGATGAGTGTAGGAGCAAAGGATCCTCTATACCCTATACGCTCATCAGCCTGTCAGAACCTGAGTACTGCCGTGACCTGTGGCCGTTACTGGCGGATAATGAGAGGAAGTTGGAATGTCTGTAATGGATAGGGTGAGAGAAGAATTCCCTGCCAACCTGGAACATGACTATGCCCTGAAGCATGAGATGCACTTATTGTCATCTTAGCAGATATAACTATATTGTTATAAGAAAATTCAGCCCCTTTCAAAAACAGAGAAACGGGTTACGTGAAAGATCTGTTGTGCCTCTCATTAATTGAGAAGAATGAGTCTTCAATGGCCAGTGTCCTTTCAGAAGCTCACCAATAGCAGAATGAACAGCGCCTGAGGGGGAACCTCAACAATACTGCAACATTTCAACAATGCTCAAGCTATCAAAATGATCTTTTACACCAGGGACTCTCAACCTTTCTCTTTCTCATCCCTCCCTCCGCAATACGCTATAAAAACTCCATGGCCCACCTGTGCAACAACTGTTTTTCTGCATATAAAAGCTAGGTCCGGCATTAGGGGATAGCAAACAGGGCAATTGCCCTGGGCCCAGGCGAGTCTAATGCTGATCCTGCTCGGTGGACCCCTTGAAACCTGCTTGCAGCCCCCAGCGGGTCCCTGATTGAGAACCACTGTTTTAGACCACTATATTAATACAGGAAACACAATCCCCGGACATGGTTCAAAGTGGCTGATTTCCAGACAAAGCCACAAAATTCTGATCCAGATCTGAAATGCTCCCAAGGTCATTGGGAGTTGGATTTGGGACACTCGTTCAGTTTGTTAGTGAAATCAGGACCCAAACCCCAGATCTGGAATTTAACGTTTATAGGAGTGTCCAGATCTTGGATTTTGGGTCTAATTCGGGAATGAGCCTCTTTCTAATTATACTTTATGTATCTATATGGCATTTCTTGTGGGACCAGCAGTGAAAGTACTATAATACCTTTGACAAAGGATCTTCTCATGGTAATTCTGGACCTAATCAGAAAGGAAATATCATGATAAAACCTGTTTTTGCATATTTCCAGCCTAATACTGCAGTCCAGAAATTTGAAGGGTTTCAATAACCATAAAACATTTGGTTTCTTACCAGAACAATGAGTCTTTGGAGGTTCTTCAGAGTTACTAATAATATATACATAGATTTTAAGACCAGAAGGGCCCATTACGATCATCTAGTCTAAGTTTCTGCATACCAGAAGCCACAGTATCTCACCCAATAATTTTTGCATCAAGTCCGTAACTTCTGGCTGAGCTAAAGCACCTCTTCTAGAAAGACATCCAGTCTTGATTTAAAGACTTCAAGTGATGAAGAGTCTACCACATCTCTAGCTAAATTGTTCCAACAATTAATTAACCTTCCTGTTAAAAATGTGAATCTTGTTTCTAGTCTGAATTGGTCTAATTTCATCTTCCAAATGTTGGATCTTGTTATGCCTTTTTCTTCTAGATTAAGAAGCTGTCTATACTACCAGAATCTCCTCCCATGTAGGTACTTGTGGACTATGATAATCAGAGATGGACCTGAACCAAAACCAGAAGTCGTTGGAGCTATGCCAGTTTACACCAATCTAGGACCTGGCCTCTTAGATCTAAATGTCCTCAGACTTTGGAAGAGTTCAGATTCAGATCTGGTTGCTCACACTCTATCTTCAGCACTTAACTAGCACTTTACATCTGCAAAGTACTTACCAATGTTGGCAAACAGACCACATTAACTAATTCATACACTTTACACAATGGTATTTTTACTAATAAATCCTGCTGCTTCCCTTCCTCCCCCACTGTCAAATGTGCTATGGCACCTTCTTGTAGGATTTAAATAAAAACACTGAAAATCAATAAGGAAAACCAAAATGTATCTGCTGGCATCACTTATAGTTTTGCCTCTTACTCAGATGCAACCATTGATTTGAATGAAAGGCACTTCTATGCCCCATTAAATCATGGCTGACAAAGGCTACAACTCCTGACAAATGCTCCTTGCCCCTAGCACACATTTTATTGGGGATCCAGTTAAGAACATATTTAAACTGTGAACTTGTGTTGTCACCTATACCAAATTTGTGTTAGTGTATCATTGGGTCCGATTCTCTGTTACGCTATGGCCCTCTGACACCATTCTGGCAGAAGAAAGGAGCCCTAAAGGGGATAGAAACATCTACACCAAACCTGTTTTTAGCCCCTGATATAAGGGTATATTGAGATGGGTTGGGTGAAGGGCATTGGAAGGGGAAATCAAGCCAGAAGCATGGGCATGGCCAATGCACACTACACTATAGCCATTCTCCACTTCACAAGACCCAAAGGGGGGGTCATGGGAAGCAGACTGTAATTTAGAGTGGCCGTGAGGTTGCCCGAATGTATGCCAGGGGCTGCACCATCCCCAAACAGCCCCACTATACAGCGGGAACACAGTTGCCTAAAGTTCAGCACAGAAATGGAATAACACAGTTGGGCCTCCTAGGAGCTGGTAAATGTCCCCACAACCCTGTATACAGATGGTAGGAAAGATTTTTACATCAAATCCAAACGTGTAACCAACAGAATACACAAGGAAGCAGCTGGAAAGGAGGGATACAGCTGAATACGGGAAGGGGGATATTTTTATAAATAGCTCTTCCCACATATTAGACTACTCCATTATAGAAATAACCATTCAAGTGAGAGAGAGAGAGAGATGACTGGTTTTTTGCTGAACAGCTTTGGGTATATCAGGCCGTATGAATCACATCAGCAAATTTCAGAATAAAATAAAGGTTTGTTACCACGTATGTTTGTGTCTGCTGGACAAGTCTGTCATGAGATTCACTGAGCATTCACTTTTATCTTTGCCACATAGTTGTGAGATCAGAATGCTTATTGACTGTCCCAGTAACAGCAAAGGGGATATCATATAATTTACTGCTTGGTCATCCTGCTGAGGTGAAAAATATCCCAGTATCACAGCAAATGTTCTTACAGCACAGAGAGACCCGAGGCTAGCAAGCAGCCTCCTAAAATTACTCAGGCCTCCTCACTGATTTATCATGGTCCCATTTGGTACTAAGTTAAGAGTTATCTTCTGACTTCTAGGGTGCAATACCACGCCTGTGTCACAAAATCTACCTCTACCATGATCCCCAAAAAATCACTCCCTTCCCACATTGGTTAGACAAGTAGCAATCTGAGGATGAGATTATTTCTTCATACTCCCAACCCGCATCCAATCCATCTGTCTGTTTCAGCCACGTATTGCAACTTGTCTGCTACACACATTGTGAACAACCTAGGGCATGGATTGCCGTCCTTGCTATTTGTCTGTATAGCTCCAAGGGGGGCCTGATCCTTAAATGGGCTTCTCAGGTGCTACCATCCTATTTAAATAAATAACAAGTGATGAGACAGAGAGGCCGAAAGGATTAACGAGATCCTATGACCCTAGTTAGCCCCATTCTGCTGTACCTGCAACCAATGCCAGGGAATAAAAGGAGGGGGGGAATAAAAGGAGAGAGAGCCTCGTTCCATTCAGGGCTAGCTGGCCTGGAAGGAAGACAGAGTTCTGCCTTAAACGAGCTTCGCTTGCAGAGCTGCGGAGAGACGAGTCTGCTAGCTGGAGCAGCCACCGGGGAGTAACAATTAGACCCCAAGCAGCGAGCAACGCATGAATCAGAAACTGCTTGGGAAGCAAGCCTGAAGGGCAGGAATGACCCCCTGAAGGACTTGGGGATGGTCGAGTATTAAGCTAGGTTTAGTTTTTCTTGTAAAACATTTTGTGGCTGAGCTCCTCAACCCCACCCAGAAGGAGATAAAACTGGAGGGACAATTAGGCAGTGGGCTGGAGCCCAGCTCAGTGGGCAGCCGAGAGAGAGATTCTCCCCACCCCTGGGAAAAACACTCTAACACTATTTTTTGTATTAAAAAAAATCACATGCTTGTATGTAAAGTGGGGTCGAGACTAGTGTTCTTGGTATATGTTGTGAGGTCCTTGCTTGTGTTATTTACTCCCTTGTAGGGGAACAGAATAAACATGCTGATAACTGAACACAAAATTAGACTGCAATGAACATCAGAGTATTTATACATCAATAGGTTCTGCTAAGCATCCAGGAGTTTGGATTCTTTTCTGTACCTTTTTGCTATGGAATTTGGGCTGGGAATTTTATGAGAATGGGATTTGTCAACATTCCTAGTAACAGCGAGGCGTGGATCGAGTCTGCTGCCTATCATAGGGCTTCCTGTCGCTGCTGTAAAGAGGAAGCACAGAGATGCTTTTAAGTACAAAATAAGCTTTTGGAATCTCTTGAACCACATACGCGAGCGTGTGCAAAACCACAATGTCTCTGGCTTGGGTTTGTTGAAGATTTTGCATGAGTTCTTACTCTCTCTGGACCAGTTTGCTCATCCGTACCCAAAACTATAAAAAATTGAGGTGTAACACCAGTGAGGCTATCAAAAACCTTAGGAAAGGCACTTGAGCCTGACCCCTTCTGCAAAGTTCATCTCCAACTCTGCATCCATATCTCATCTTCTTGACATCCCAAACGCTGATTGATCAGCATTAGTGAGTTCTGAACCAAAGGGCAAGTCTAAGAAATGTCAATGCAAATGTGGAATGTTGTTGTCAATGCATCACATATAATTCCATAAACCCCCTTCCTGCTTACGTTGGTATGGTTATAACTGTAAGACTCTGATCCCAACTCTCCTACATTTTTGCCATGTTATGAAACCATTTTTAAACGCTGAGTTTAAGAAAAAAAATCTTTCGGTCATTATGGAGGCAAGTTTGATAGGGGCCAAAGTTTGGTTGAACAGCTTCTCCAAACCCTTTTTAGGACTGAATCACTACCTAATCTTGATTGTAAGGACTAGTTAATCCGAATTACACATCCTATTATTAAGAGAACAAAAGGGCAAGCAATGAAACTGAAAGACAGTAAAATTTAAAACTGGTGAAAGGAAATACTTTTTAAAACAATGCTTCATTAACATGTGGAACTCCTTGCCACTAGATACCAGTGAGGTCAAGAGATTAGACATTTATATGATTAATAAGAACATCCAGCGTTACATTTAATTGTAAGTGATATAAATCCTCATGCTGCAGGGTATAAGCCAATTTTAAACAGGTGGAAGTTAATGAGACACTTCTACAATTATTCCAAACTTAGCCTTCTTCTGAAGAATCTGGTACTGGGTTCCATTACAGACAGGATACTGGCCTGAACTAGTGTCACAATTCCCAAGCAGGCCAACTGCTTGGGGGCCTGCAATTTCTGCACCTTGTGGCCCATATTGATTCAGTAACTCACAAGCCAGCCAATCTTCCACCATAGAGGCAAGGAAGAGATTGTTCATCTTAAATAGGGCTAGCTGGCCTAGCATGCATGGGAGCAATGGGAAGGCTGAGAAAATTCATGGTGCAATTTTCCCATCCCATAAAGCAGAGATGCATCATCCTTGCACACTCCCATACAAGCCATGACATGTTTAATATCTTTCTATATACTGTACATACAAACTTTTTTATTTAAACACACATCCCTGCCTCGTCTCTCCACCTACCCAGCAGGCTGCCAGCATCCCTGACTCCAGCAAACAGAATTAGGAATGTTTACAACAGTCCACACATTCTGGGGCTATAGGCATATTTAACAATCCTTCCAATGGATGAGAAATTGACACAGCCCTGCCCATGAGGAGAAATCATCTGCAAAGCGTTCTCTGTTGAAGCACTTGGAGCATTGCGCAAACCATTTATACCCAGTGGTAAACAGCAGCATTCAAGCATTCTAGAGTCAGTGCCCAACAGGAAAACAGGATGCCAAAATTCCAAAACACCGTGGAAACATTAAATAAAAAGGGGAGAGGATCCCCCACATCAGCTGGTAAAGGTCCATCATACGATAGCTCACCAGATGTGCATATGCATTCGTGACCATGACTTAGAATAATTGCTACCTAATACTAATTACTGAGAGTACTGGTACTTTGGGCAAATTAGAATATTCATTCTGAGGATCTAACAAGACTGTGCAACTTTAAGCCTCAATGAAGCAAGAATTATTACCTCCATTTTACAGAGGAGGAAACTGAGGCACAGTAAGGCTAAGTGACTTGCCCAAGAGATAGCAAGTCATTCTCAGAGCAGGAAATAGAAAAGCATGCAGCTTTAGCCACTAGATCTCCTTAGAGGAGAAAGGCTATTTACAAAAAAGGGTCCCTCCTTGGTAAAGCTTGTCCCTTGTTGTCCTCCTTTTCCTTGTGCTGCTTCATCAGCACCAAGCAGATGGAAAGATTTTCCCCAGACACAGTGCAATCCTTGGGAGGATCAAAGCCTGGCTGGCCAGTCGTACACCACTCATCCCCCATTGGACTGTCTTCAATTTCTCTTAGTGGACTATGTCGCTGGGGTCCAGATTTTCAAAGCACTCCTCACCCATTTCAGCATCTAAGCCAGGAGGCCCAATTTTCTAAAATGCTTAGCACCCAGCTGGCCATCGAAATCTAGTTATTAATCATTTCTTTGCTGGCCACCATACAAAATAAATCATCCTAACATGCTTATCCAGAGCATATCCTTTACTGACATTCCTTTCTTGGATGCAGTTTTGTTGTAGCCATGTCGGCCCCCGGATTTAGAGAGACTGAGGTAATATCTTTTATTGGACCATCTTCTGCTGGTGAGAGAGACAAGCTTTCCAGCCAACACAGAGGCATTCTTCAGCTGTGTAAGCTTGAAAGCTTGTCTCCTTCACCAACAGAAGATGGTCCAATAAAAGATAATATCTCACATTCCTTTCTTGTGGGAGGTTTGAAAATTTAATTGGGCAAATGTTCTTTTGATTATTGGAATAAATGATTTGTTACTTCTTGTCTTTGAGAACATCCATAAACTGGGGAAAGTGCTGAACTATTTGGCTGTGTATTTTGTAGGTTTTCTATAAAACTTGGTCCAATGGCATAAAGAGAGTTCAGGTTCATAAGATCATAATTTTTTTATGCCTCTCCTTGTGTCTCTCAGTGACATCTGGTGTTAAAATGCAAGAGTAAGGTAAAGCGCAATAAAAAAATCCCTGCAGAACTTTTGTAGATTTGACGGTGGAATTCTCTCAGAAATTATAATCATTTAATATAGATTCATATTTGACCGTGAACAAATGCATGAAGGAAGAGAACATTTTATACGTAAAAAGATGTATTATTAATTATACCTGCACTTTTGCCAAAGTCTCTTTCACTATTCAGCAATCTCTGTCCTTAGGTGGCCCCCATCAGCACATCAGAGCACCTCCCAGCATCCCTATAAAGTAGGGAAGATTTATTTTCCCTATTTTTCACATGGGAAACTGAGGCACACAGACAAAATGTCTTATCCATGGTCACACAGGGAGTCTGTGGCAGAGCTGGGAATTGAACTTACATCTTCTGAGGACAGGTCTACATTTAAAGTTTAGATGGGCATAGCTATGTTGCTCAGGGATGTGAAAAATTCACACCCCTGCGCACCACAGCTATGCCAAACTAAGCCCCAGTGCAGATACAGCAAGGTTGATGGAACAATGCTTCCGTCACGCTATCTTAGATTACCTGCAACGACAGAGATAAACCTTCCACCACTGCTGTAGGAAGTGTCTACACTCTGGCATGACAGTAGGATAGCTACAGCTCTTTAGCTGTGCTGCTGTAGCTCCCGAGTATCGACAAGCCCAGAATCTCACTCAAGAGTTTAACCACAGCCTTCGTCCCCTTTAATTAAGACATTAATTATTTAAGTTCCACAAGTCCCCATCTGAGGTTAGCATTATTAGCCCTTTAAACTGTGGCGCACAAAAATTAAGTGGTTAACCCCCAGATCACTGGTACGGAGGAATAGAACCCAGGAGTCCAGACTAAAATCACTAGACAACTTTTTTCAACTTTTAATTCTCAGACTGGGGTTACAGATGAGAATTTTTTAAAGGAGGATGAAAAATGCTCTATCAGAAAATAGCTGAACACAGACATGCTATTTTGAAAATAAGCACTTAAAATAGCCAGTGGTCTTGATGAAGGTCTACGTACAGTACTTAGGTACAAAAGGTACAAAAATGAAGGTACAAAAAATGTGCCTTGATGCTATAGAGAGCTAAGCACCCTCAGCTCCCGTTTGACTTAACTGGAAGATGAGAGCGCTCAGCGGCTTGAAGGACTGGGCTACAACACTGAAGTCTTGGAGCCAGTACTTCCAAATTCTGTTCCTGGCTTTGCTACTGAACTGTCGAACACACTCCCTGGCTCAGTTTATTGGAGGAATTGACTGAACCACAAAGGGGTTTTCTGAGATTTTTACATTAAAGTGCTTTGAGATCTATGGAAGTGTCAACTGAACAAATCTAAGCTTTGACATTCTCTGTTGGGCACATCAGATGTTCATCATATCATTTAAATGTAATATGGTGCCTGAGAACCCCAGTTCATTTACTCTAGGTTAGCACTTGATACTGGTGGGAGTTCAGTGAAAACCGGCTTGTTGCCTCTTCGCTGTGCAGATCAATATACAACTGCTGGAATCTTTGCCTGCCACATTTAAAGTGCAATTATTTGTATATACCATTATTATAAGAACTTCTTATCCTAGCAGGCACGTAATTTTGTAACATATCCTGTATACGGTAAGGACAAATGTATAAAGTAGGTGACTATAAAGTTTGCATGGACTGGAATAGCGTGAGGAATGATACCATTGCCATGATAGGTATTATAAAAATGATAAATTTAAAAGAAATAACTGTGTTCATAGATAATTCTTTTCTCTAATAATGGATCCACATTACTGACTGCTTAGAGGGTGGTTTTAGGACTGGTGAGATTAATTTTTGCCTTTTACTGGTGTCTGTGGAAGTTTTCATATAAATTCACTTAAGCGCTATCATCGAACTGATGAGTCTGTACCACTGTGGTGTTGCTGAGCAGGACTTGGCAAGCTTTCAATTTGCTGCCTGGTGGAATCTGAAATCGAAAAGGTCTTTAAAAAACACACTCAACCCACGGAAGCCAGTCTTGACATGATCCACACAAATATTTCCATTTCTCGCACCTCACCTCATACATCACTATCCGCTCATCATAACTAATTGCCATATTGCATCACAAAAGCGCACAGTTTCATGAGAAGCTACCTATGTAAGCCTGCTTTGGGATGACAGCTGGCAAATAGAAATGCTGTGGTTGGTGATAATAATACTTTGTTCTTCTACAGACCTGCCAAGGATCTGCAAACACTCTTCAAACATTAGTTAAAGGTAAGTTATTAGGTAATTAATCAATTAACTAGGAACAGGTATTCCCTCGTCCCCTTTTACATTTGGGGAAAATGAGGGATGGAGCAGTCTAGTGACTTCCCTAAAATCATACCATTAATTAATGGCAGAGTCAGAACAAGATCTCAAGAGTTCTGACGCCTGATCCCCTTGCTCTAAATTCTCAGACAACATGCTTCCTCTGATTTCCCTGTTCTAAAAATAACAGGCAACATTCATCCCTGCAAAAACTCCATTGGGACAGAGTCTGCTCTCAGTGACACAGGTGTAAATCCAGAATATCTTCCCTAGCCTAATGAAGTTACTCACGGGTTGAATTTGGCTGGTTATTTTTTCCCACCAGGAAAAAGGCAAGGCATAGGGGTGGAGGGGAGAGGTATTGTAAGGCTACCACTTTTAGAGCAAAGGGAGTGGGAGCTAGAACTCCTGGAACTTCTAGTGCCTCGCTGTATGACCTTGGAGAAGTTACTCAGGCTAGGTTACACTAGCAGGGGGGAGGGGATCGACCTAAGATATGCAACTTCAGCTACGCGAATAGCATAGCTGAAGTCGGCGTATCTTAGGTCAATTTACCTGGCCGTGAGGACGGCAGCAAGTCAACCACTGCCGCTCCCCCGTCGACTCCGCTTCCACCTCTCGCCGCGGTGGGAGTTCCGGAGTCAACGGTAAAGCGATCGGGGATCGATTTTGTCGCGTCTACACTAGACGCAATAAATCAATCCCTGATAGATCGATCACTACTCGCCAATCCGGCGGGTAGTGTAGACATGCCCTTAGTATACGTGTCAAATGGGGATAACACTATCCTACTTCCCAGGGATGTTTAGACTGATGAATTTGGCCCCACACTGCTAGAGAACTGAGAATTGCATGGTTGTACAGATTTCAATAGTTAGTTGGAGCTGTTGGCAGGGATTTTAAAAGCACCTAAGTGAGTTAAGTACCACTTTAAGTGCCCCATTAGGCACCTATTCATATCTTTAGGCATATAAATACCTTAAAACATCTGGCCCCAGGTGCCTAACTTGAGTAGGCGTTTATGTAAATCCCACACATTTTAAAAACTACAAAACAGGCACATTTGTTGCCATTGTAACTGAGGGACTAGCCAGCCATAGTAGAGGCAAGTTTTCTTCTCAGTTGAATCAGTGACTGTACAGATTCATATTTGTTATTTGGATAGACAATGAATAGTTGGATATATATCTGATGCATACCAAATACATCCTATACACAGACATCAATGAGGCTACTAAGAGTTTACTGAATATAGGAGATTTTCAGCTCAAACAGTATTCAACCACCGGGACACAAGATATAGAAGTGTCCAAACCAGATACAGTAGTTGGGAATCCGGATTAAAACTTCCTCAGAGTTCAAAGATGTTTGGATCGGTTATTTTGTTTTGGGCCCTTCATTATTAGGAGACCCTTTTCAGTATAGACATAATTTGATTGCACTGACATGATATTATTATTATAATGTTATTGATACAGCTGTGAAGCCATGGGAGATGAGCTCTTACATATCAACGGCCAGTGCGGAGTTGATTGGGCAGAATGCTTTTGTCATGATCAGACTGCAAAGCACAACAGCTGAAATATAATACATGTTATAAATCATGCTAAAATCTTCTTTTAATCTGTTGACTGGGCTTTTATTGCATGCAGGTGCATATGTCTGTATGTGTGACCATGCTTGTTTTATGTTCTCTAATCCAGTTCTCACTTTTCCCCCCTTGTAATACACTGTTACACATGTATGAACTGCGGCATCTTTATTGTTTGCTGTCTTCAAATCTAAGCAGAATTCTCCCTAAACTATAGATACACATGTAATTCCATAAATTAAACCTATCAATCTGAAGAATGTTCAGTTCACTTGCTCTGCACACATATCAGGTTTACTCAGGATATTAATTGATTCTCTGAACTTTAGGAATTGAAAGTAAATGAACAGCACAATTTTAAGAAAAGCAAAACTAAATATCACAAAGTGTACGTTGTTCAGTTATTTTCACAATTATAGTTTAGTTGTGTTTGTTTATGATAATATAGTAACTTCCGGTCATGGCCCAGATTCAGCAAAGCATATCAACATGTGATTAACTTCAAGCACATGACTAATCCTATCCCTATTCAGCACTGCACTGAAGCACTTAATTTAACTGAATCAGTTAAATTAGTTAGTAAATGTTCTATAGTATGTTTTGGAAAAATAACATTTGTTTTGGTAATATGAGACTTCATGGCACCATTCTGCTATGAAATGTTTAAAAAGTAGGAAACATTGGTTGTTGTTGTCTGTAACTAGTACTGAACAGAAAATTGACCATTAGTGATATCTACTGTACATAAGATATCTGTATATCTGTGTTTGTATATATATTTTTAAGTAAATGAAAATTCATGTCTTCCCAAAACTTCAAAGTTATTACTCATGCTGCACATCATGACCACAGACAATTTCATCACAGACATGGAAACAGAACCCAGAGGTTCTTATTCCAAAAGCAGTCTTCTACCAACTAAGCTAAAGGAGACCCTCCAGCACTTGTTAGCAGTGGAGGGCTTAAGACCCATAGTTAAAGCAATTCTGATTGCATCCTGTAGTTGGCAGCAATGCACATACACATTTGCCAAATACAGTATCTTTGGACACATATGTATAAAATTCTGGTTGAAAAATAATGGTACAAGCTGGACAATAAACTCCCAATTTCAAACAAAAAGGCTCATTTTATTTTTACCTGTTCTCTATTCGTTGCTATATTCAGATTTTAAAACTAAGGATTTGTTTTTATCTACAAGGTGTTATAAAGCCCGAAATAAAAACCTCTAGTTATGTGATGATCTTTAAATTGTATTCATTTTAAATGGGGTTATATACAAGTTCAAGTAATCAGGTCTCAGAACTCTACGCTAGTATAGACCATGTAGCTAACGCTGAACATTAATGTATATAGCCCGAAGTTACAAATGAAAAACAGGTGGTACCAACACCAATTACAAGTGTCAAACTTTTTAATGAGTTTGTGTGCACATATTGTTCAAACGGGGGAATTATTGAAAATCTAATAACTTTCTCCACATGCACACAAATTTGGATACATTTAAGAACAAAGATAAAATAATGCTACCTATTTAATATAAAGATTTTATTAGCATCAGTGCTGCAGAGCCAACATGGTAACCTAAGAGAAAGCTGCATGCTTCCGTGCCCTATGCATAATCAACAAAAGAAGCCGCTAAATTCTTCTAACTGTGGCATCTTTATTTAAGAGGCAGATAGAGCACATTTTGATTTTCCGATTTCTGGTTGCGTTTGCATGTGAAAATGAGGGCATTCTTCGCTGGTGATGATGCATGAGAAGGAAAGAACCCATACCGGTTTTCAGATCTCAAGTTGAGTTTGTGAGACTAGCATTTGGTAAGGAGCAAATCTGCACTAGTAATCACAGAGATGGGATAAATATGGAAAACCTTCAGCGTTCAAGTCAGCATTCAGAGTCTAAGTAAGGGTCGCAGCCTCAGCTGGTGTAAATAGGCATATAGCACCACTGAAATCAATAGATCCACCCCACTTTACACCAGCAAAGGATCTGGACTGTAATGTGTGGCACTCCTTATATGAATCACCAGAGGTCTAAATGAATACAATGGGGAGCAGCAAATATCCCTCTACTCCAGGGGTGCTCAAACTTTTGTACTGGTGACCCCTGTCTAGAGTTACTATATTTCAGTCCTGCAAAAAGAGGACACTCCAAGGGGGCCCCTTCCCTGCCCCCAGCCCCGCCCCAATTCCGCCCGCAGGGTGACCAGAGCAAAAAAAAAAAACAAAAACGGCGGCAGAGGGAGGCCCTGGAGACGCAGAGGGAGTGCGGGGCCAGGGTGAGTACCTGGAGGGAGAGTAGGGGGGCAGCCCGCGGGGCAAGGTGGCGGCTGTTCCTTCTCCCCACCTGGGCAGCCGGACTCGGGAGCAGCCGCTGCTGCAGCTCCCACTGCCGCGGGGGGGAGGAAGCGGCCGATGGCCAAGCTCGGCGGCTGCGGCTCTGGCGCCCGGGCCGAACCCCCCGAGCCTGGGCCTGTTGCAGGGACCCAGCTGCGCGCACACTGCGCCCAACCCCTGGCTGCCCAGCTGATGCAATCCCGCAGCGGCCCCGGGGCAGAGGCATCGGCAGCCCCGTTCGTTCCCCTGCGGGACCGAGCGGGACGGGAGGGCTGGGGACTGCTGCCCCCACTCCGGGGCCGCCCGCGGGATTGCACCAGCTGGGTCCCCGCAGCAGGCCAGGGCTTAGGGGTTCATGCCCCGGGCGCCAGAGCCGCAGTCGCAGAGCGCCACATGCTTGGCCGCTTCCCCCCGCGGCAGTGGGAGCTGCAGCAGCGGCTGCTCCCGAGTCCGGCTGCCCAGGTGGGGAGAACGAACAGCCGCCGTCTGGCCCTGGAAAGTTGGAGCCCGGGGAGGAGGCGGTCCCCTTACCATGCCTCCCTATTTTCCCGGACATGTCCTGCTTTTTGGAAATTCCTCCCGGACGGGGATTTGAGGACCAAAAAGCTGGACATGTCCGGGAAAATCCGGACGTATGGTAACCCTACCCCTGTCACATAGCAAGTCTCCGAGTGCAACCCCCCCCTTATCAATTAAAAACACTTTTTAATGTATTTAACACCATTATAAATGGTGGAAGCAAAGCAGAGTTTGGGGTGGAGGCTGACAGCTTGTGATCCCCCCCATGTAATAGCCTCGCAATACCCTGAGGGGTCCCGACCCCCAGTTTGAGAACCTCTGCTCTACTCACAGAACTCTGATATATCCAGTAGCAATCTGCATTTGGATAACATTAATGTATAGTTGCTAATGCCCAACCTTCTCCTTTTCTGCCAAAGCTTTGTATTTGATTCCACCGTTTGTCCCCAAGAAATGCCTTGAAGTGAGATCAGCTGTGAAATATTTGGAAGTACATGCAAAAGCTGAAACAGTTTGATCTTAGGGTGACCTTTCCAAGGTTCCCTACATTGTCTATGTTAAGTTCATAGCATATCCACAGGATTGTTAGATAAGAACATAAAATACTCTTTCTGGAAGGTTACGACGTGACACTACTTTATTTCTTAGAACCCATAACCCTAACATGCACAAACAAAAATCGAGAGAAAAAACAAGTCTTCTCTGTAAGGAAGTGATGCACAACTCACCACAACTTGCTCTTGGCTGGCTCTTCCCGCCTGCGGGATTGCACCAGCCGGCTCTGGCTGCTGAAAACCCAGTTCAAACACTTCCCTACAGAACCCCCCCAGCCTGCAATCAGGACCCGAAAAGCCATTACACGTAATGTAATAGCTTGTAATGTTAACACCGTTTTCAATAAATCACAGTCTACCTCAGTGCTGTTGGAGGGGGTTGAGGGGAGCTATAAACTTGGTTCTTCTATTTACTTTGCTCTGAGTGAGTGTATGATGCTTGAAAATGCAGAGGTCCTGTTTTGCACAGCTCCAGATGAAAATTAAATGGGCTTTTACATCCTGTAAATGCTGTGGTGGCTTCTCCCTGATTAGGCTTTCCTGTACTCCTTGCAAAAAAAATGTTTATTGCATTTGCAGTAGGAGAAAAATCACTGTGCCTTGCAATCAGGGCCGGCTCCAGGCACCAGCCCACCAAGCTTGTGCTTGGGGCGGCACCTGGAGGGGTGTGGCGTGGCACTCCGGCCGCCGGGGAGAGCAGAGCTGCAGTGGGCTCGCCGCCCTCCCCCGGCGCTCTGGCCACCGGGGGAGAGCAGAGCCCCAGCTGGGCTCCCCGCCCTCCTCCCGGCGCTCTGGCCACCGGGGAGAGCGGAGCCCCGGCCGGGCTCTCCGCCCTCCTCCTGGGGCTCTGGCCGCCAGCGGAGCCGCAGCTGGCTCGCCGCCCGCCCCACGGCGCTCCGGCCGGTCAAGGAGAGCGGCCCGCGGCCGGGCTCGGTGCCCTCCCCTGCCGTGCTGGGGGGGGGAGGGGGGGCGGTGGGAGGCTTTTTTGCCTTGGGCGGCAAAAAAGCCAGAGCCAGGCCTGCTTGCAATGCTTTTGCTTGCTGCTAATATGCATGTAGAGTAGCACAAAACCTTCATAAGAGTTATCAGAATGCAATGTGAGAACGAGACAGAGGTCAAGAGAGTTCTTTCTATTGTTTGCAATGAACAACAAAGATTGTGATGAAAAGGCCTTGAAGCTCCATTCCTTGGCAAATGTCATTCTTGCAATTTTGAATGAAGTAAAGGTAAAAAATGTGCTCTCTTTCTCATCAGCCTCATCTCGTGAACACTAGCTAAACACAAGGAGCTGTGACACATGGGCAGGACTTGATTAAGTGTAACCTGCACACCTCTTGGGTGTGGTGCTCCATCCCACCTAGTGGTACCGAGACCGATTAATGAGTCTGCTACAGCCTTAACTAAGGGCCATAGTAGCAGCTCATGCATTTAGCTTCAGAGGTCCCAGGTTCGATCCTGCCTGGGGTCAGTTGGTGTTACATAAGTACTTGATACAATGCCATAAATATGTAAGTGAAGAAGCATTCCACCCATTAAACAAATGAAGGAAATTGCTAAGAGAAGAATGCTCCTGCCTGCTACACCAGATCTTTACCTACTGCAGGTCTGAAACCAAATTCACCAGAACTAAATTGCCCACAGGAACCTGTGTTCTTTCAAATGTAACTGACAAAAGTACGTTGTCAACAAGCTATTGGAGCCTGTATACCTCTGACTTTAAAGAGAAATAAGATACCTGGAGAATTAAGGATTTTGACAGGGAGAGAAAAAAAAAGGTTATATTTAGTAGCCCAAAAGGTCAGCCTCAAATTCCATCTACCAGAGTCAAACGTACCTAATTCCCAACAGTTACATCCTCGTATGTGCCAGAAACCACCAAAATGCTGGAGGGTGTTCCTGCGCCGAAGCACTTACAAATCCTATGGAGGTCTTCCGAGTCATTTATTTTAGTCATCAGTACAGAACTATGTTGGCCTGATGCTCCCACACCAAGCCAAAACACACCTCGAGGAATAGATTCCTCAGGATATCCAAAGTGTGTTTTCTTTACTAAGACTCATGCTTGTGTCTGCCTAAAACCCCACAGCAAGGAAACAGAAGTGTCTCTCTCTCTCCTTAACTGAACTTAAACATCTCGACCAGCTCTTAGGAATACTAGGGTTCTATCATGGGACAGTTTAAGTGCCGTCCCATTGTATGTCTTAGATTCTGTGGCAGTAGGTTCCAAAGATTTAAAAGGCCCTGTCTCCAGCACACACGACAGGGGTCACAGTTTCTGGGTTCCTGAGCAGTGCAGACATCAATGCACGTTGAGGTCCCATAGTTGTGAATGTCAGAGGTATTCCAGTGCCATCCTACTGAGGGCTTGAACCTGTCAAGATATAGCTAACGCTTAGTTAAATTAATGCCTATCAACAGATTGTATTAACAATTGCATGATAATTAAACCGGTTGAAATGTCATTAGTTTAAAATTTTCTACAATATTTTTCATTGAAAATTTGATTTTTGAGCAAAACTTTGTTGAAAACGTTGGGGGTTTCAACCAGCTACAGAGCCCATTGAAATTTTTCAAGAATCAAAAATTGCTGATGGAATTTTGAAGAAACAAAAACAAAAAATTACACATTGTTTTTTAAATGCCCAGGAAAAAATTATATTTACTTTTTTTTAAACCAGCTCATCATAACGTTTTGAAATCAACTGCCACAGAATCTGGCTTTCAATCCTATCTGTCTCTGACAGATCCAAACCTGATTTTATTTTCTGACTATCAATCAGATAATGAATACTGTGTAAGAGGGTGGCTTGCCCCTTCGGGAATAGAATCCTGGGTCCAGCAAACCCTGATTACTAAGGAGGCGCACCTCAACAGAGATCAGAGGCTGCTAGGAAAGAGTAGGTTCCAGGCAGTCCTAGGAGTTGGGACTGATTCTACAGACGGGAAAGGCTTGTGAGGAGCCCTGCTAAGAGGGTAAGTACACAGACTTGAGGAGACTTTATTTTGTAAGAAAAAAGAGTGCAAGACACCACAGGAATAAGAAAAGATTCTAGCTCGGTAGAGCTGAGAGCGGCCTGCCAAGGCAGGGAAGAGTTTCAGAAGTACAACTGGAAGAGAAGAGTTTTGTTTTCTGTTTTGTGTCAATAAATTAGACCTGGGGAGAAGGAGTGTTATTGGATAAAAAGCCTGTGTGGTGTTTATTTAAGGAGCCCCTTGAAGGGGGAAATAGAGGCGAGGAGTTGCTTGAGAGCGGCAACGCATTCACACACTGGTATACCTAGCACACAGAACCAATCTTGGAACATCTGCATTCAAGTTGCAGCTAGAGCAAAAACACCTACTGCAACATGGTTCACCTTCACCAGGATGCCAGTTTGAAGAAAAAAGCTTCCCGAACCTCTTAAACTCTCTGTGCCTTCTTCCATCTTCCACTCGGAGAAATGCCTGGAGCCCAAGAGCTGCAGCAAAGCCCACAGGAATAAAAGCATATGAGGCCAAATGATGGCAAAGAGCCCATTATTCACGGACTATCAGGAAAGCAGCTATAGAAATGAACTGTGTTGGTGACTCAGAATCAGGGGGAGAACTGAGGGTAATGGCTGTGACTCAAATCCTGAACCCGTTACTTGGAATGATTACAATAATTAGTGCCACTGATCTGTCATTGGACATTTCTTAGAAAATAACTGTGGATGATGATCCACTTCTCCTACTCATTCCATTCCATGCCATACAAGCTCGAACAGCTGCAAACTGGAAAAGACACAAGTCTATCTGTGCCATGCCTTACCCATCTCCTGCAAGGACCACAAGGCAGCTCAGCAGTGGAGCAGGGTGTTCCATTATAGAGGAAATACTCAGAATAATTAAAGAACAAGCTATATGCTTTTTTCTCCTTCCTTACCTATGGATTTTTCCCCTTCACTTTAACATATTCTGTTGGCTTTAACAGTGTTG
This sequence comes from Chrysemys picta bellii, assembly GCF_011386835.1. Classification (NCBI taxonomy): domain Eukaryota; kingdom Metazoa; phylum Chordata; order Testudines; family Emydidae; genus Chrysemys; species Chrysemys picta. The sequence continues at coordinate 13,635,660 of NC_088809.1, forward strand.
TCATGCTAACAACAGATGTTCGGAGACTCTATACAACAGGAGTACTTCACCTTCACCCAACTTGTCACAGTTCTGGGCAGACACAACACTTGTGGGCGTTGTTTTTCTTAAATCTAGTCTTAATTCCCACGCCAAAATACCATTGAACCAGAATTAATTAGGATTCAAAAAGGTATTAAACATTTATCTAGATAATGAGAACGCCACATAGTTATTAGGTGGGATAAAATATATATATAAATTAGGGATATAAACCCATATGATTTAGGGCACACACTAACGGCGGTGAGAAAGAAATATACCCGATGGGCAGATGGTTCCACAACATTGTATGGTTTCTTGAACCTTTCTCTGAAGCATCTGCTGCTGGCCACTTTCAGAGACAAGATACTGGGCCATTGGTCTGATCCAGTCTAGCAATTCCTACTGTCCCAGTAAATTTAGGAGGGTGTTATGTTCTATTAAATCAGAGCGTTCATGCATCACAGCATCACTGCATAAAGCAGAGGTGCACAAATTTAGCACCACAATGCGCCACAGTGGCCATCCACCAGGAGCCCCAGGGCTACATCTTATTTGCATTTAAATGTGCCTTACGTTTAATAAAAAATAAAACTCTCGTCATCCTGTTTTCCTGTACTCTTATCTTCCTTCATCAATGAATAGATATTCCTGCTTGAGTTCATCAGCAATAAAACCTGCAAACAATCAGCTTTTCCCTGCAGCACCAGTTACATGCTAGAACATATAACGAGAGTGTAACCCTGGCCTGCATTTCAGGGCATTGTGGGTCACATGGAGCCTCTGGGTAGCACTTTGAGCACTTCTGATCTAATGGAAAAAACTCTTTTCCAGGTAGAATATGAGGCTAGAAGCCAATCTCATCTTAGGTCAAAGGTGTCAAAGGTTTAAATGACTTGAATGGCCTTATCCAAGACTCATTTGTGTGCAATGCAAAACCATGCATGCTGTTATTTGATGTACCAATCCACAGCAGCATCAGAGTTTGAACCTCAGATCTTCAGCTCTAAAATACAGACTCTCCGGACCACTCAAGCCTAAGGCGCCATTAGCTGACAGAAGTAGTAGGCTGTTATCCTCTATGTGGACGTAATTTACTCTTCATAGTAGCATGCTTTATTGACATGACCAGCAGCTTTTGCTCAGTGGGTGACTGGGATCAGAAGAATCAGCGTTGCAAAAGATCAGGATTGAAGTTTCACAACCAGAGCTATCTTGGGGATGTTTGCATGGCATCAAAGCCAGTTTTACACCTGACGTGATCCAATACTGCTATTACCCTCCCTTCAGAAAGGGATCCAAACTAAAACCGAGGACAGTTCAGCTCTGGAGCGCAGCTACTTTTATTCCGGAGAAAGCCATGCACTCCTTTTTTATCTTTTTCTCAAAATAACAAAAGGAAGAACAAGTGCCACTGAGTAGCACAAATTGCTACCTATGAATAATTTGAGTCTGTGGGCATTATAATTGTCAAATAGTCTCCAGTAGAGTTGAGTATGTTTTTGCAGTTATATTTAAAATTAATACTTGCTTTATAATGCTTATCAGCCAGGGCTTTTTTAAACAGTTTTCCTTACTAATGCCGCAATTTTAAATCCATTTAGGCTAATTTCCTTCGACTTGAATCTATTTTAATCAGAGACCAGGACACTTGACTTAAATGGTTTTTATAAAACTCTTCATAAAAATCAGCAATAAAAGAGCATTAGGAAAATGGAGAACAAAACCTGGAATAAGAAGGGAGGGGGGGAATGAAAATTTCCCAATCCTCTAGCCAAGTCATAACCACTGCCCAACCAGAGAAAACGCCCACCTACAATGCCAAGATACTCAATCCCCAAAGAATCAAGTGCAAAAATATACTACGGAACGCTTCACAGAGACAAACAAAATTACTGTACCCCCACAATGCCCCATATCAACCCTCTCCCAAAATATTATCCGAGTCCCACAATCATATACGGTATGTAACAAACGCAAAAACTCAATGGGAGGGAAATACAAAATAACACACACCAGATGTGACGGTTGTTTCTGCAGAAGAATAAACTGGAGTTGTGATAAGCTAAAAATGTCAATGAATTCAAACCCCCCCCCCCCCGCCCCACATCTCAAAGAACATTAATTCCCAAACTCAACTCACAATTAACTGGCTGTGCTAGAGGTAAGAATTCTGGATGAGAAAGTTTGTGTAGGAGCTCATATTCAGGTGTTAGAGAAGGCTCTCTCCCCCCACCCCCAGGGGTTTTCAGTGTAGTAGGATTTGTAAATCAGGTAGCTAGAGGTGCAAACCCTTTGATGTGTATCTGCAGTTCATTTTGCTGATGTAAATAAGCAAGTGCAAATTTTGCCTGCACAAAGGGAGATTTTGGCTTCAGTCCCTTTGAAAAATCACCTAAATATTTCTGTTTTCATTGTTCAGGGGGACTTGGAAACCATTGGTGGCTGCCTGAAACTTATTCAACATGCAGGCAAGTAAAGGACTTCAGCTTGTCATGACATTAAGTCCTTAACCCTTTCCCAGCATGCCTTATGTATGTAACTGTATCTTCTTTTCGCGTGATTATCAGTGGTCTGCAGATTCCAGGTAATATCTTTGTCACTAGCCTAATGACATGGAATGTGGATATATATCTTTTGTGCCTTAATCTTTCTAGACACATTTTATCGGAGCCTTTACTGACATCACAGACAAACTGACGCTTTCCCATTTCAGAGAACATTTTGTAAGACATATCTAAAATTAAGTTTAATAAAAATAAGCTCCAGTAATGTCTGTTCCCAGACTCTTAACAAAATGATTGGCATCTCATTTGTCTACCCTTCTCTATGTGCTTAGCAGGTAAATGTAATATCTCATCATTATAATCTTAAAATTTATCTGGAAAAAAGAGTACATCGCCATTCAGAGACATTTGGAGCCTCCATTTAAAAGCATCTGTGCTGAAGTAGCATTCCCCCATGAGCTAATTGTGCTCTAATATAGAATCACAGAAATGTAGGACTGGAAGGGACCTCAATAGGTCATCCAGTCCAGTTCCCTGCACTGAGGCAGGACTAAGTATTATCTCGATCATCCCTGAAGGTGTGTGTTTAACCTGTTCTTAAAAACCTCCAATTTGTTCCAGTGCTCAACTACCCTGACAGTTAGGAAGTTTTTCTTGGCGTCTAACCTAAATCTATTTTACTGCAATTTAAGCCTATTACTTCTTGTCCTGTCCTCAGTGGTTAAGTAGAACAATTTAGCACCCTCTTCTTTATAACCTTTTACATATTTGAAGACTTATGTCCCTCCTCAGTCTTCTCCAGACTAAACAAACCCATTTTTTTTCAATCTTTCCTCATGTCATATTTTCTAGACCTTTAATCATTTTTATTGCTCTCCTCTGGATTTTCTCCAACTTGTTCACATCTTGCCCAAAGTGTGGTGCCCAGAACTGGACACGGTACTCCAGTTGAGGCCTTATCAGTCCTGAGTAGAGTGGAAGAATTACTTCTTGTGCCTTGCTTACAACACTCCTGCTAATACATCCCATCCTGACTACAGAGCCTAAACCTGAAAATAAAATAAATAATACTTGGATCGACCTAACCTGCAAAGATCGCTCTTTTGACCCATACGTTAGGCATTTCCTCATATCTCCCTTCTGTTACAACTGTGTGGTTGAACAACTAGCATGGAGTTGGTGAGGGAGACAACTGACAGCAGATGCAAAGCCAAATGGCAGTGTTACAATTTAAGTGTCTGGTGACCATCTTAATAGGAACATATGGACATAAGACTGGAAGGGACCTCCTGGGTCATCAAGTCCAGTCCCCTGCTGTCACAGGCAACTCCATCAGATTATTATTATTTATTTGTATTATTGCAGCACCTAGGAAGGAGTCCCTATCATGGACCAGGATGCCATTGTGCTAAGCTCTGTGCAAATACAGAGCAAAGAGACAGTCATCCCATTCATAAACTTAACGTGGGGTACAGAACCACCTTGGGTTCAATTCTTGGGCCTAAACTCTCATTCCCTGGGCTAGCGTGCTTGGGGAGTGCAGCCAGGGCAGACTGCTCATCTATCCATTTGGTGATGGGAGAAAAGGGCCTCTCTTCCCCACAACAGCAAATCCTCTGGGTGGATTAAAGCACAGTGCAGACTGGCACTGCAGGAATGCCCATCAGACCGACTCAGCTGGAAGGCTAGTGAGGCATAGTGCAGGGGCAATAGTTTATTCCTAGAACTCTAGCAGGACTAAGGAGCTGGCAGGGAAAGGAAATAGAGGCTCTTTGCCCAATTCTAAAGAGCAAAAGCTGTGTCTGATACCATAGTGGGCAGGGCTCTGCTGCCTGGAGTGGATCTTGGCTCTCCTATCATCACCCACAATTTTACAAACAAAATATTAAGTTTTGTCCTGGTAAACTGTCTCTTGGGTTTAATCCCAACCAATTAAATTGTTCACTGTTGAACAAGATTGTCTAGTGACTGAGTTAAGGAGGAAGGGAGAAAGCATCAACTGAGATCATGGATCATTCTACAAATAGACTAGAAGCAAGAGGAAGACCAAGGACAGGGTAGGCCCATTACAAATTGAGGCGGGGGCAGGGGGGAATAATAGAAAAAGTGGAAATGGCAGAGGTGCTTAATCACTTCTTTGTTTCGGTTTTCACCAAGAAGGTTGGTGGTGATTGGACGTCTAACATAGTGAATGCCAGTGAAAATGAGGTAGGTTCAGAAGAGGCTAAAATAGGGAAAGAAGAAGTTAAAAATTATTTGGACAAATTAGATGTCTTCAAGTCGCCAGGGCCTGATGAAATGCATCCTAGAATACTCAAGGAGCTGACTTAGGAGATATCTGAGCCATTAGCGATTAACTTTGAAAAGTCACGGAAGACTGGGGAGATTCCAGAAGACTGGAAAAGGGCAACTATAGTGCCAATCTAATAAAAGGGAAATAAGGACAAACCAGAGAATTACAGACCGGTCAGCTTAACTTCTGTACCCGGAAAGATAATGGAGCAAATAATTAAGCAATCAATTTGCAAACATCTAGAAGATAATAAGGTGGTAAGTAACAATCAGCATGGATTTGTCAAAAACAAATCATGTCAAACCAACCTGACAGCTTTCTTTGACAGGGTAACAAGCCTTGTGGATAGGGAGGAAGCGGTAGACGTGGTATATCTTGACTTCAGTAAAGCTTTTGTACTGTCTTGCATGACCTTCTCATAAACAAACTAGGGAAATGCAACCTAGATGGAGCTACTATAAGGTGGGTGCAAAACTGGTTGGAAAACCATTCCCAGAGAGTAGTTATCAGTGGTTCACAGTCATGCTGGAAGGGCATAACGAGTGGGTCCCACAGGGATCAGTTCTGGGTCTGGTTCTGTTCAATATCTGCATCCATGATTTAGATAATGGCATACAGAGTACACTTATCAAGTTTGCAGACGATGCCAAGCTGGGAGGGGTTGCAAGTTCTTTGGAGGATAAGATTAAAATTCAAAATGATCTGGACAAACTGGAGAAATGGTCTGAAGTAAATAGGATGAAATTCAATAAGGATAAATGCAAAGTTCTCCATTTAGGAAGGAACGATCAGTTGCACACATACAAAATAGGAAATGACTGCCTAGGAAGGAGTACTGAGAAAAGGGAGCAGGGAGTCATAGTGGACCACAAGCTAAATATGAGTCAATAATGTAACACTGTTGCAAAAAAAGCAAAGATCCTTCTGGGATGCATTAGCAGGAGCATTGTAAGCAAGACAGGAGAAGAAATTCTACTTTACTCCGTGCTGATTAGGCCTCAACTGGAGTATTGTGTCCAATCCTGGGCTCCACATTTCAGGAAAGATGTGGACAAACTGGAGAAAGTCCAGAGAAGAGCAACAAAAATGATTAAAGGTCTAAAAAACATGACCTATGAAGGAAGATTGAAAAAAATTGGGTTTGTTTAGTGTGGAAAAGAGAAGACTGAGAGGGGACATGACAACAGTTTTCAAGTATGTAAAAGGTCGTTGCAAGGAGGAGGGAGGAAAAATTGTTCTTCTTAACCTCTGAGGATAGGACAAGAAGCAATGGGCTTAAACTGCAGCACAGGAGGTTTAGTCTGGACATTAGGAAAAACTTCCTAACTGTCAGAGTGGTTAAGCACTGGAATAAATTGCCTATGGAAGTTGTGGAATATCCATCACTGGAGATTTTTAAGAGCAAATACCTGTCAGGAATGGGCTAGATAATACTTAGTCCTGCCTTGAGTGCAGGGGACTGGACTAGATGACCTCTCGAGGTCCCTTCCAGTCCTATCATTCTATGATTCTATGGAGGAAATCAACACTGTTGGCTTATCGTTCACACCGGTGGTTCTGAGATGTTGATAATAAAGGATACTTACTTGGTTGGACGATAATCCGGTATGGAACGATCCAGTGAAATTTTCTCACTGAGGTAGGAATTATAGCCATATTTCTCGTGTGGCCCCTTAGCTTTCTCTTCCTCCGCCGGGGAAAGGGTAGCAGGAAGCCCACCTTTACCACGCCCACCGTAGCCTTCAATGAGACCAAGCGACTTAGACAAACCTTGGGAAAGAAAAAAAAGATAATTGTTGTAGTGAGCTTATATATCAAATCACCGCCACCGCCCTTCTGTGGGGCGGTAGGTAGATGCTCTTCCTAGTAGCTGCAGCCAAATAGTTACACATTTCTCCTGGCAATAAGTGAACATCTGTACGGACCAGCAAATCAGATGAAGGGTACTTTAATTAAGGACTCAAGTTAGATATTCAGAGTCTGTCATACTCATTTTCACAATTCCATTTGTTTGGAGAGATTGTACATTTTCACAAAGGATATACTGTTACGTGTCTGTTTGTTCGTATATCTACTATTTTAGAGTCCATCACTATTGCATGTACAGTACATGCTTCCCAGCCATGCAAGAAGGGGAGTTGAGAAATTCATCATCTGCAGTGATATACCCCATCAGTTAACCAAAATGCAGCCCTGGAAAAAAGTTCCCCATCAGTAGCCAATACGATGATGCCTCCTGGAGAACTGTACATACTGCAAAATCTATTTAGTTGTTAGGGACGTTATGGTTATTTATACCTACTTCCCTTTCTCAGTAGGGTAATTACATATAAGGTTAGATGTCCCCAGGAGGAGAATGGGCTGAACACAAAATAAGAATAGAAACAAGTTGGGTAACTGCCAAGTGAATAAATTTTTTACTAAGTATGAACAGTGAATAGCATACAAATGTTGCTGATTTAAAAACAAATTTTCCCTCCTAGCTTTCTTAAAGTGCAACAATATTCTTAGGCCTTCATCAAAAGGATTTATTCATTCATATCTGTGTAGCTGTAGGAATTAAACAAGGTTCAAGAATGAATCAAGGAAAATAATAATAATAATGATAAGGAAGGCTGTGGGAAGCCAAGTTAAGACTTGCTTCACTAGCGATATATAGTGCCTGACATTTTAACATTTTTCACTAGTGGAGATTCAGACCTTTCTCTTTGGCAGATGCTAAGAAGTCTGATGGATTTTTTTTTTTTTTAAACCCTGATATTTCTTTCTTCATTTTTATTTCCGAGAGCCCTGATTCGCAGAGCCGGGCTCTCCATCACCCTGCTAATGCTTAAGACAAGAGAAGATGGTCTTGTAACTAAAGCACAGTAGTCAGAATTCAGAGATCAGAATTCTACTCCCAAATTTGCCATGGACATCATGTGTAACCTTGGGTAGATGACTTAGCCTCTTTATGCCTTAGGTTCCTCCTTTTCAAGATAGGGATTTTAAATACTTCTCTACCTTAAAGGGTTGTTGCCAGGCTTAACGAAAATCATTTGTGAGCATAAATCACCGTGAAATCCTCTGACAGGAGGTGTTATTATTATCACAGCTTCTCACAAGGGATCTCTATCTTGCCAACTCTCCAGATTTTATCATGAATCTCATGATATTTAAGGGCTGGAAGTATGTGAAAATCTCAAAAAACAGAAAGCAAAATGAAAAATTTATTATTTTTCATGATTTTTAAGCTACTTGAGATTTTTGGGGGCTGACTCATAATACCCAGGGTTAGCAATACTATAGAACCTGGTCTCACACTTTGCTTTTAGGACAGCCTGGACCATAGTCTGATCTCACTAACACCGGTGAAAATTCAGAGTAACTCTCTGATGGATAGATTTACTCCAGATTTGGACCCATAATTTTAATTCATTCTTCTTTACCCGGTTCATGAAATATCTTTACCGAGAACTCTCTGTGATGAGTAAAATTACCCTACTCTCTACCAGCGCTATTTCTTGGCTGGTAAGAATATAGCACAGTGTTATGAAATATCCCCAGAACGTTTTCCATGCAGTCACATTTTATTATAGGTGCCTTAAGCTCCTGCTGGTTAGCTTTTAAAGCTCTGACCCCTTAACCTTCCTGGTTTTTATTTATTTATTTACTTAATTTACAACTGTGTTCCTCCCTTACAACATTTACCATTGTGATTTTTTTTTAAAATAGGTTTCAGAAGTACTTAATAGAATTATGAGGTCTCCATGCAAAAGTGCTGAGCTAATGGTTTCTTCTTCCTCTTTAGAGACCCCTTAGATGACCCTGAGGCTACATGTTGACAGGCCTTAGAGCCTTATCTCCATTAGGGGTTTTTTTTAAGCAAAAGCTCCCTAGAGTTGCTAGTCCCAGAATAACTCACTAGTATGGAATGGTTGTCAGAATTTTTAATACCCTGTTTCACCAAGCTCAGAGCAGGTCTAAATGACATGGTGTTAAAAATCTTGGCAGCCACAGGAGGTGTCCACCATCACTAACAGTGGTGGATCTGTATCAGTGCTAGCAATAGTGGGACATCTTTGCTAAAGAACCCTAGTGTAGTCAAGGTTCTGTGTCTTGTGAACATGCAATCTGACTGTCAACGGAGGAAGCTCTACTGAGTAAATAGCAAGAACTGACCTCCAGCTCATCAGCTTTGAAAGAAAAAGCTCATCATGTCATTAACTATTTTATTTCGAGAGATTAGTCATGATAGACACACAAGTGTTGATTCATATCGACCAACTAAACAATCACTGAAGCTAATTTCCAGATATACATCTTTCTGCGCTACTCCTCCATCGGCTCATGGTGTTACAGCGAAAGCTGATAAACCGACGTCAAACCATGTAATCAGTGAAATAAATTAAATACGTAATTCAATCATTCTGCATACATTAGGCAAGGGATCTGCAGTGAGCAAATATCCTCTTTCGGTGCTGTCCTGTCTGGCATATCAAAGGCACCCAAAGGGGTGGTCACAAAAAATGAAAATCCCCAGGTGTGATGTGACAACTAGGGTCTATGCATTGTACTCAGGGTTGGTCTCATGCCTCCTCCCCCAGCTTAGGCTGTCAGAAAGGTTCATCAATGCAGCTAAAGTGTCACTTTGTTTTAAGGTGCTTTGAACTGACGATCAAGAAGTGTTTGGCGAGGATGTTAACAGCCCAACTCCAACAGGAAAATGAAAGAGACATTTGTTTCCAACTGGTTGAAAAGCTGTCTCCAAAGAGATGAGATTGAAGAGAAATAATCAGATAGGGACCCTGATCCAGCAAATCACTTAAGCCTTTTTTCGTTTTATTTTATTTAGGAGAATAAATGTGCTTTAGGCACCCTTGTGCTTTCGGCATCCTTGAGGTAACTTAAAAATACAGCTTAAGTGCAGCTGTACAATTTCAGCTAACAACTCCACTGAAACCAAATAACTTAAAAACTCAAATCCTCTTCAAACAATCCACCACGTTTATAATTCCTCCTCCCAACCACTCCATTTTCAAATGCCTCGGAAAAGAGATGAGTCTTACAAACATGCCTTTCACACACCATTCCAGTTGTGCCTCATTGTTTGCTTGGGCTCCCCTCACCTATTTTTCATCATGTTGTTCTTAGATTATAAACTGTCTGGGGGCAAGAACTATCGTTTTGGTCTGTGTTTTGTACAGCACCTAGCACAACAGGGCCCTGGTTTGTGACAAGAAATTCTAGGTGTTACTGCAACACAAAGAAATAATAATAGTGTGCTGAAGATTATCAGATTTGGGCTATTTTGGACCATAGGAAGAGTTATTTCCAAAGATACAAGACCATCAAAGAGAATGCTCTGCCAGCACCCTCCTCTCATTTATACCAATGGGACTGTGGCTTCCGCACCACTGCTGATATCCGCTCTGATAGTATGGCCCATACAACATGTCTGTAGCTTTAAGCAAGAGTGGTACCATTGAGTTCAATGGGACTAGTTGCATGCTTAAAGTAAAACGTGCTTAAGGCCTTTATAGATAGTAAGTATATTTTTAATTCTCTGTTTGTCTTTCGCTGCTTCTAGGGACCCTATGTCTGTGTCTCAAAGAGTGAGTGATCTCCCCTACCAGGTCCATGCTGCTGACAGAGAATGAATCATTAGATGCTTCTGGTGATTTAGAAGCAGGGAACAGTGAATTGATTCTGATAAAAATAGAACAGACATGAACCTTTCCCAACAAGCAAACCAAATCTTTATTATTCTGGCCAGGCACAGAAACATAACTGCCAAACTGCTGCCAGAAAGGTGCTTCTTTTGCTTTGGTTCCATCCTGTCTAGAAGTGATAAACACCATTAAGCTTGCCAAAAAAGCCTGACATTAGGTGATTCTCTGCCCAATTTTACAAACTCAAGAGATTCAGATAGTTTGGATAAAGGTCAGGTATTGATCTGGACTGGATCTTTGAACGTTTCTGAGCCACACCCATCATTAAATTACATTCTCCCAAATAACACCTCAGAAAGGGTATTTTACTCCAAGTCTCCCAGATTGATTTGAATTTTGGGGCAAAGGAGCATCCAGCGGCAGTAAGTAAGAGTCTATGCCTATAATGCTAAATATCTGAGTCACTCCCGCTGCAAAGCCAGAAATCAAATTCTCCAAGGACTCACAAAGTGTTGGTTTTCTTCATGATGGCATAAAAAATTAATTTCTATAGCAAAATTATTCCTATGCTAACACCGTTACAGTAACTATATTCTTCTTCTCTTAAACTAGCAATATATTTGATAACGAGACAGTAGCTTTCTCAGATAATAATATATAATATAATGTGATACACAATCTTCAATTACAAAGCACCCAGTCAAACAGAGAGCCCATGCACAGTGCAACTGGGAAAAACATTTTTCTATACTTCAGCACAACTGAAAGCAAACATTAATCTAGCTTGTATAAATATTTAGAGAGCAAACTTCCTTCATTTAGAAGTACAGAGAGTTAGCAATAGAAAGGGCTTAAGGGTGCAAATGATCATTTACTGGCAAAGATTGTCCCAAGCCATAACAGTTGGATCCAAATTAAGAACTGAGTTTCTCTAAAAGGTCAGGACTGTTCGAATTCAGTTCAGACAGTTATAGAGCTCAGGACCAGCTGAAAAGTTTGGATCAGTTCCAAACTTCTCCAAAGTCAGACTGTTAGCACCCAGGATTTTTGTTCATACCCCGGTCTTGTTATTAGCAGAATAAAAGCAGGACTTAACAACAGAAAGCAACTCAGAGTTGGAAGACCTAAGAGACCTGGTTGGAATAGAGAATACGAGAAGAGCTGCAGCCATGCCCTGGAGCTAAGATCTCAATGGGTCTCATAAGCTAAGCAGGGTAGACAATACTTTGATGGGAGACCATCAAGGAAACCCCAAGACACTACACGAAGTGGTGCTGGTAATTTAATTAGGACCCTCTTCTTTCCAAGCTTGTACTGAAACAATTGCCTCCAGCAGGTAATGTGCTTCTGGAGGTGCCATCTTTCAAATGCACCTTAGAACCGTCACACTGATCACTTCTGGTCATTAAAGATGCATGTTCCTTTTTTTCCCCCAAGAGGACCGTTGTCCCAGCCAAATTCTGAATAAATTACATACCGCCACCCTAAATTTTCCATATAGTTTCAAATGGATATAGTATTCCTTTGTTCTTCCTAACTTCTTGTGTACCATTGCTGGGTGATTGAACAGCTGTTATATTCCATTCCAATGTGCCTAGATACCAGTGGTGATGTGATTCTTGTAGATGGTCTATAATAAAGCTCAATGGGATGACATACGCTATAATAAGTCATATTAAATCAGAAGGTACAACATACATGATTTGAAAGAAAGGATCTACATTTTACAGTGCATGCACTGATACTCTGAGGCCACTGACAAGTAATGGAGTGACCCATACCGTGTGATCAGATGACTGTCTGTTCCAGGCACCTAGATACTGTGTTTGGATCCGGATGATTCAGAAAGTGCATTTGCAGGAAGGTCAAAGAAAGAGCATATTTCAGCAATCCAACCTATTTATAATGACTGTATGAATAACGCTCACAGCACTGGCCAAGGTAAGTGAACTCCTTAACCTGGCAATATTACTTAAGTGCTATTTGTTTAAAAAAAAAAAAAAAGCTGATCAAGTGGTGGCATGAAATGCTCAACTGAAAGGAAACTCAGCGTCAAAAACACAGCCAAGAACTGTACGGATTTTGCTGACATAAAACCCAAGGCATCCAAATGCAACCCGAGGAAGTTCACCTTAGTCAGCCTCTGCCTAAGACCAACCCGCAGATATTCATTCTTAGTAGGATATAGGCACAACCAATTTTTTCCCCTTCTACAGGAATGAATTTATATCAGATGTCTAAGCCTGTCTAACAGACTACCATACATGGACTGGCGTCAAAAGGGGGGGGGGAATAGTTATATCTATGCTGATAGTAGGAAAAATCTACAGCACACTGCCTCATATTAAAACCTGAAAGCAATAACAACATATAGAAATTAAATACGAGTGCCAGTGTTGCACTGTCATTTCTAAAGGCACAAAATTGCCTTCAGGGTCAGTAAATCCAACTTTTTGACACAACTGCATGTTGATGCCCGACAGAAACATATCTACCTGATCCATGTGCACATGTCCAGATTTGCCTACGTATTTATGAACTCAGTAGACTTCCTCTAGTACAAGTACTGAGATAGATCCTTAGAAGGTATCAATTGGCATAGCTCCATTTAGTTGAGGTTCTGGCCAGCTACATTTATTATTTTGCTCTCTCTAACTTTTTCCTATCTGCCGTGCTCCTGAGCTCTGTTTGTTCTTTGTAAGCAATTTTGGACAGGGACTCCGTCTTGTGTTGTGCGTAGTGCTGGTTGAAAATTTTCCCACTGAATGTTTTTCCATCACAAAATAATGATTAGTCCAAACTGAAAGATTCTATGGGATCATGTCAACTTTGATGAAATTTTGTTTAGGAAAAAAATGGAAATGAATCATTTTGATAAGGTCAAACGGTTCCGTTTCAATCCTATTTGTTTTGACCTTATCCGAATGGTATGTTTTGATTTTTCTTTTCAAAATGACGTTATTTTGCAATTTATTTTTATTGTTGCATTATATTTTTATTTTTGCTTTATTAATTTATATTTTATTAGTTTATATTTAGTATTTCTTATTTTATATGTATTTTAATATTTTAATGTTTTCTTTCACAAAATAATTACAAATAAAATGATATAAAATATAATAATAAATGGTGTGCCTGACCCAAAATGAAATGCTTTCAAAAATGATGCGTCTTGGGAAATTTTGAAATTCAATGTTTCATTCCAAGTCGGAATAATTTTTTCCCCCTGAAATGGCAGAAATTCCAGTGAATCCTGGTTCCCAGACAGCTCTAGTCATTTGTTTGTACATTGTAAAGAACAGTGGGGGGCTGGTCTATGATTGGGGTCCCCAGACATTACCATAATACAAATAATAAATAATAATTCTACTCACAATTGTTGCTGTTGAGAGATGTAACATGCACCTTTCGCAACCCTTCCCTTCTAGTCTACTCTTCAGCGTGTGAAAGAGTTATCAGGACAATGCTCCCAAACCCTGCCAGCTCAGACACCGAGTAAATGCATTGGATCTGTATGGAATACAGTTCTGCTTGGCATGCTGGATCCAGAACTGATGATATCAGCACATTAAAAAAAAAAAAAAGGCAAATTTCTGCCCTCTTGCCCTATTGATTTAATGTATCAGAGGGCAGAAAGTGACTCCAAGAGTCTGTCCTGCAGAGGTCGGACAGCAATAATCAAGGAAAACATTAGAACAGGCATGAGAAATTGGAAGGTTACTGAGAGGGTGGGTGAGATGATGTTGGAAGAAAGGTCAAAGGTGGGGAGGGATAAAAAATATTGGCGATCCAGGTCCCATTTAGTTTTGATACACTATCTACCTGTCAGTGCATTTCATCACCTCTCGGACACCAAGCTGGCTGCATGTATTGTTTTCCCAAGGTTTCTCACTCCATTTATTGTGCAGTTTTACTTGGCTGATTCATAAGTGTCACAATTTGTTTCCTCCATGGCAAACAGCAAGAAATGCCTACAAAGCCCTTTGCTCTAGTTTCTTCCTCATAGGGCTGGACAGCTCTTAATAATGGCTGGTTTGGTCTGTTTCACACTCCTCTCTGAAATATAAATCTGTTGGCTATTTGTTGAGGCTCCAAGATGGGGGAGGGAGGCGGGGGAAGGAAAGCCCAACATAAGCAACTGCAACTGTGAATGATCCACTAACCTTGCTGTCTTGTCGGGATAAATTTTCAGCACAGAGAGTTAGACCCCCTGGCTACCATTAAAACTGATTGAAACAGTTAAACTGCCATGCTAAAGATTTCTCCCGCAAAGCCTCTGGAATGAGATATATTTTATTATATACTATCTAAAATGTTATACAGAGAGATTGTTTTTAATTATATTTTATTTAATATAACTAATTTAATATAATCAAATGTATAACATTATAGTATTGTACATTACAGACAATGTAACTAGTCAGATAACACCTAGACACAAGTTGGGTGCTTTACAGTTCAAAAAGAAAGACCAGGCTCTTGCCCCATGCAGCCTACAGTCTTCCATCCCTATTTAGCAAACATGTACAACCAGTAACCATATGCACATGACCAGTTCCAGCCATGTCCTAGATCTGCTCACATACTTGAGTGGTGGCACCTAATCTTGATGAGTGGAGTTAACAAACAGTAGCAGCTAGAGATAGAGAAGGCCATGAGGTTAAAGTGAGGAAGGCCATGGGTTAAAGTATGTGGTTACTATGTTCAGGCGTGTGCATATCTGGGCATTCTTGTAAAAAGGTTTCTCTAATGCAGGGGTGGGCAAACTATGGCCCGTGGGCCAGATCCAGCCCACGACCTGTTTTAAGCCAGTCTGTGAGCTCCCACTGGGGAGCGGGATCTGGGGCTTGTCCCGCTCCGGTGCTCCACCCGGGGTGCCGGGTCGGGGGCCGCACCACGTGGCTCGGCCCTGCTCTGGTGCTCCAGCCATGTCACTCCCAGAAGCAGCCGCATGGCCCCACTCTGAGGGTAGGGGACCGCTCCACACGTAGGAGCAGGAGAAGGGACATGCTGCTGCTTCCAGGAGTCGCTTGAGGTAAGCGCCGCTCGGAGCCTGCACCCCGAGCCTCTCCCCATGCCCCAACCCCCTGCCTTGATCCTCCTCCAGCTCTCCAAACCCCTTGATCCCTTGATCCCAGCATGGAGCACCCTCCTGCAACCCAAACCTCTCATCCCCACCCCCACCCCGGAACCTGCATCCCTTCCTGCACCCCTACCCCAGCCCTGATCCCCCTCCTGCCCGCCGAACCCCTCGGTCCCAGTCCAGAGCACCCTCCTACACCCCAAACTCCTCATCCCCAGCCCCATCCCAGAGCCTGCACCCCCAACCAGAGCCCTCACCCTCTCCTGTACCCCAATTTTGTGAGCATTCATGGCCCACCATACATTTTCTATTCCCCGATGTCGCCCTTAAGCCAAAAAGTTTGCCCATCCATGCTCTAATATAATAATCACAGGCTAGATTCTGACTCAGGCTAAGTACCTGTGCAAGGAACTAAGACCCACCTTACATCCATATTGAGCCACCTGGAATTTAGGTCTAGGAGTAAGCATAACAACTTGCTTGCTTCCTGCCTACCCAGAAGAGATAGGTGGAGATTACATTACATTATCACCCTCTCCAAAGCCCCTTTACGATACCAGAATGGTGTAAAGGGATCTTAGTGTGATGTTCAAGGGCAATTGTGAGTTATTTTGGGGAAGTTGTATGGCCTGTGTTCTACAGGAGGTCAGACAAGATGATTACAATGGTCCCTTTTGGCCTTGGAATCTATGAATATGCATTCAGAGAAAAAAATCAGGCTAACAGTTTTTGATTTTTTTGTGAAGTTCTGTCCAAGTGGTTAAGAGAAATTACTCTGCATATTTTCCTCCCACAGAATCTATTATTTTCAGGTCAAATTTTCTCAGGAGAAGTTGTTTATTTAAAAAATCCACATAGTCTCTCCCCGCCCCTCCCTCCCCCCCCTGCTTTTCTGTGAACCATTTCTTTTGTCTGCAAATGAGCCAATTACAAGGGGGGAGAGAGAGAGAGATAATCACCTCACATATTACATGGACATTTATTTTTAATCTGGCAAGAAAGGAAATGCCACGTTTTCGTGCATGCATTATAAAAACCAAAATTCAACTCACCCCATTCCCTTTGTTATGTGAATGGGCACACATGATTCATTCTTGTTCACACCAAGCCAAGCTATATTTCCATAACAGAGCCTTTGATAACCACAAAAAGAAAAAGTGCAGAAAACTCCACAAAGTCCAATGGAGTTCTCACCATGCAGATCTAATTTAGCTACAAAGACCCTAAGATACATTGAATTTTACAATGGGAATCAGCATATATTTCTACTTCAAATTTCTGCACAAGGCTAACATAGCCATGTTCCATATGATCCCTCCCAGGTCTACAGTTCAAAACTTCTCATTAAAATGCTCTTTAAAGTGCTGGTTACTTTGGACTCAGTGTCTCCCACAATGGCCAGTCCGAAAAGTAATAAGAGCATCTCAATGCAAATATGTCATTGTTATGCAAATTTCTCTGCCGAAAGAGAAACTTTGGGTCAATATATGTATTTTCTGCAACCACCTACATGCTTTTTCCTGCTAATTATCCCTTACTGAGCTATGGACTTGCTACTTTTTAAGGTCAAGAAAATCTATTTTACAGGGTTTTGCTCAGTACATTTAATCTTTTATATAGGCTTTTCTCTGGCTGTGCTTGGACACCATTCTCACTTGGAGACTTAACAATTCATTGGTGGTTCACCAATGGTTCACCGAATTTGGTCCATTCGGATACGCAGGGCACCCTAGAGAGTATTTTTGCTCTTTCAACTTCTTCTTATTTGTTTGTGCTTGCAAATAGGTCAAAGGGGTGACATGGCAAGACTTGTAATATCTGAGGGCACTTATAAGAGATGCAATTCAGTAACAGGAGAGGAACATTTTGTACTGATTCCTCTTCCCCTTAGCTCCCTTCGTCTCACACACATAGTGTGAAATGCATACTAACCGTATAGGATTCAAAATGCACATTATTAATGAATCAAGATGTTGTATGTAATAAAAATATATTAGTAATGAAACAGTACCTGGGTATATGCACATCAGCACCCCCTATAGGACGGAATCATAACTGCTCATCTGGATCCTAATCCTTATACTGCTTACAGTGAAGGTAGAGTGTCATATAGCTCAAGTACTAGGAGCCACAGGTTTGGAGTCAATGAAACTACTCACGTGTTTAAAGTTAAGCATGTGTATATGTCCTTTGCAAGATAGGGGTTCTGAAGCAAGAGGTTCAGCATTTGCCCTCTACTGTCAATGCAAAATTATGGAGGGTCAGACTGCACAACAGAATGAGAATATGGAATTCCTAGAAGGCCACAGATTTGTGTCTGATCAAAGGCTCTAAATGCTTTAAGACATAATTAAATGTTCAAGGAACCCCTATAAGGAAGCTAAATATATTACTTAGATTTTAAACTCTTTGAGGCAGGGACCATCTTTTTGTTCTGTATTTGTACAGCAACTAGCATCCTGGGATTCTGGTCCATGTTTGGAACCCTAATTCCAATTGTATGCTGCTGCAATACAAATAAATAATAAGAACAAATCACACCCATTTTTCTGATGGTCAAACAGAGGTTGAATAACTTGTTCAAGGTCATTCAGCCAGAAAATGTAATGTGTAGAAACAGAACTCAAGAGGCCTGTCTCCAAATCTTCACTTCATTCTGCTGCACAACGCATGCCTTCTTCCTGTGGTTATCTTTGTAAATTGCTGCATTTTAAGGTGAGGTAATATATGGCAACATACAGTAGTTCTAGTCTCCTTGAACATTTAAATCCCCAGTTATTTTGCTTAGCCAGATTTGTTTACATGATATATAGCAGCCCCTTGATCTTAGTACATATCCTCCACAACTCAACTGCTGTTTCATCGCAGTCAAAACAGTTCCAATTCCTAAGTAGATGCTGCAGGGGATGACCTACATGAATCTAAGCAAATGCATGGAGGCTTAATCTCATCTTTGAGTAGATAATGTATAGGGATTCAGCCCACTCTACCGAATAATGCCTAAACTGGCCAATACCTGGCTCGAAAGAGCTGTGCCTTCTATTTATTCCTTATTGATATTAGCCTAAAGAAGTAGCATTACTTATTGTTTTTCTATTTGTATGTGATTTATTTATCAATGGGGACATAACTCATGCTGCAGATGTAGGTCAGGAGAAAAGTCAAAGTGGTACAAATTTGCTTATGTAGGAGACACTGCCTTCCTACAATGCCTAGCAGCTCCTCGGATCCGCAGTTCAAAGGGAATAACAAATGACTCGGAGTAAGCAAGGGAACAAGAGAGCAGGCAGCCAGCAGCTTTACCAATAGGTCTTTTAGACTTGATTTTTTGGTTTTTATGATATATTCTTAGACCAGCGTGTACAAACCCAAATCAGTTTTAAGCATTTGGAAAATCCACTCACAGGAGCAATGTCAGAAGTAAGGCATCTGTAATAGCTTCTCTAGAAGGGTCATTGTGACTTTCATTCTCTCCATGATAGAAGATAGTTGTCATGTCTCTAATTCTGACATGACAACATAGCGGAAAGCCCGTCTTTCCACTTTAACCACTGCTGGCTTTTATGATGATTACTATCTAAAGGTTCATCTTCTGTTATTTCATGTTCTTTACAAGCTCCCTTCACTTTGGCCAGGTGGCTTACCATGTTTGTCCTACTGCCTCTCCACGCAATACTACACATAGATTTTTTGGTGATATGCTATCTATCCTTTCCCTTTTGCTTCACTTTCTTATGGCTGTTGTGTGCCTATGTTTCAACCACATGTACCATGACTGGCAACACATCTTAAGTATCTTGGGCCTCTCCTGGAGCTGCTGCATGTGTGACACTTCTGCTGAAGTCAACACGAGTTGTGCTCATGCAGTACTGCCAGGATGGGGCACCTTTAGTGGGGTATTGGGGATCATGCTCCTTATTTTTCAAATGCCTCTTTCTGGTTTGAATCCACATAGAAGAGTTGGTTAAGGCAACCAAAGGCATTAAGCCTCTTCTTCTTTTACCAAGGTTACACCCAACAGGATTTCATTCGCCTGTATATTCATTCTAACTCCACTTTCTTATTCATTTCTCAGATCTTTGGTAGAAATGAACTTAACTCCAAAAATGCAGACCTACACCTACACCATGATTTATCATCTGGATACCCATCAGACTAGGAAACAGAAGGGGGTGTTTAAACCTGGGGTTTGACCCATATCTGCTTTGTGGTCTTTGGGAAGGTGAAGCAAAGATTGAGAGCCATCTATAACCTTGATGTGACAAGGTATCCTTAAGTGACATTGACACCCTCCTACAATCAATCTTTACCTTATAACAGACTATTATCAATTGGAGTAGCCCACGTGCTAAATGCCTCACAAAAACAAGTCAAGTCATGGCTCCTCCTCTGAAGAGTGATCATTCTAAATTCAACATGATAATATGAGGTCACTTCAGTATTTGCCGTCAGTCTCTATACTTCCCTATGCAAACTAAAACAAATGCCTAAAATATTGAACTAAAGTTACTTAGGCTACAGCTGCACTTGGAGTTGGGGGCATGATTCACAGCCGGAACAGACATGCTCACACTCGCTCTCATCAAGCTAGTGTACCAAGAGTAGTCCTGTAACCATGGTAGCACGGGCAACCGCAGGTAGATGCATGGGCTAGCCACCCCGAATGTGTACCCACAGGGTCTGGTGCACTTGGATCTACTCTGCTTTGAAACAGGAGTAGGTCAGTGCACACGAGGGAACTTTTAGTGTGTGGTAACAGGCTTCACATGGACAGTTAGTGCATGGCACACTAGCACACTGCAGATTTACACCCTGCTTGCGGTGCATTACCTGTTGGTCTAGGCGAGCTCAAAACCAATAGGCCATTTGGCAAGGATAACCACTGTCGATCAATTTAGGGATGAATGTAGTCATTACAGCATAGCTAAACCAATCTGATTTCAGACATATGAACCCTGTGTCCACTGTACCTAACCCACTTTCTCGCTTTTTTATTCACCATCACACCTTGAAGCTGCAAATCAGACCAAACAATCCCCAGCTTCTATTACTAGCAGGTAAACACCACCATAAACCATAGTTTTCAGTGTGTGCACAGACAGATATAAATGTAGATTAGTAAAAATAATAAATATGTTTTCTCCTTGAAAGCTCGAAGCACATTCTTGTATGGCTTTAGTTACAATGCTGGCAATCAAGAGGCACTTTAATATGATTTAGTATTTAAAACTTTGCTCAAAATACATACATACTTCATTTTGAAAAGGTCAGATTTCTAAAAGGATAAATTTAAAAGGACAATGTCAAGTCCTTTAGGCCAAACAATTGAACGTACTTTTGAATTTGTACATTCTTGTAGGAAATGTGGTCCCCATTCCCATGGGGCTAGTTATACTCTTTTAAAAGTGATCTTCCCAGAACAGACTCATTTGAAAGCAAGAAAATTAATACATCCTTCACATAAACAAAGAAAGAATTACACAATAAGGCCCTCATCCTGCAACTGGATCCAAACAGGCAGATCCCTTACACCTGAGCAAGTCTGATTGAAATCAACGGGCTCCAACCAGACACCAGAGTCCACCTGCAAAGATGTGACTGCCAGCTCGGGCACTGTGGTACGCGAAGGGATTTAATACATTGGGTGGTTTTTTTTTAAGGTTCTAGAGTAAATTCTGCATTTTCTGGATGGATAAATTAGTCTAATTAGCTATTAGTTGACTAATTAGATTGTAAGTTATTTGGGGCAAGAGATGTTTTATTATGTGTTTGTATAGTACCTAACAATTTAGGGAGCTTGGTGCATGACTGGGTTCCCTAAGCATTCTTCCAATATAAATAATAATAAATACAAAATGTTTAGGGACAGTAGGACAATTCATGGAGTAAGATGCTGCTAATCAGTGTAAAAGTATCAGAATTGGACCCTTAGGGACAAGAGCCATCTCCTTTATTATGAGTAAAATGTCTCTCTCAATGGGGCTTTGATCCCTGATTGGGACCTCTGTGTGCTACCTCAATACAAATATATAAATAATGATGCCAATAAAGAATACTGGAGAGAAACCCTAAACTGTACAGAAATTGATAATTGCATCAACATATGTCTGGCGTCAAGCATTTAACAGCACTTTAAATGAAACATATTTTTATCTTTTAAGATTTCCTAATTTACATCTCCAGCCAACAGTTGGCTGCAGCTCCATTGACCTGTTTTTAAAAAAATGAATGAGTCTCTTCTCTTGAGTTGGGGAAAAAAAACAGCTGTTCCTCATTTGGAATAGAAAACAATATCTTCAAGCCTATGTCCTTCCTGTCCTACATTACTATTGCCCAATAGCCCGGACTCCAGGAAATACCAGAATTATATTCTTAATAGCTTGTGAGAAGTGTGCAGCTATTTCTTGGCATTCTATGAAGAGACTATTGGTGAATACTTGGGGTAAGCAGTCCTCGTGTTTAAAAAAAGAAAGCTAGTAAATACAAACAAAAATATTTGTAATAAGGCCTTGGAGTTTTAAAGCCAACATTTCAAAGACTCTGTTACATGAATATAAAGCTCTGTGGAGCATTTTCAAGGCAACTGAAATCTTTCCCTTAAAAATCTTACAGAAACGATACAATACTTGAATGCAGTTCTGTGCATGTGGCATGTTTGCCAATAGTATGGAGAACACATGACAGCAAAACCCTCAGCATCTATACTGAAAAAGTAGATTGCAGAAAATTTCTACACAGAACGGGGTAGGATAAATGCTTTCCATAGGCACTTATGAATCTGAGTTCAGCACTCATTATTGCATTTGCTGTTGAGGAGGTTATATGGATATCACCGATTGCAGAAATTGACTCACTGTTTGTAAAAAGAACCCCCTATTGTGCATGCTTCTGGTTAAAACAGCCAGTGTGAATTTGCTATTAATTTATAGGCTAATCAAATAAAGTAATGTGCAGCTGCAAATCATTGCGAGCATACAAGGTCTGGCCCTACAGAATCGTAGACCTATTAAAATAAAGTATTACATGGTGTTTGCTGCTATTGCCAAGAGGTCAAGTCCTAAGATCCTTGTTGAGTTTTCATTTAATCCTGAATAATGACTATGTAAAAACTCAGGAAAGTCCTCCATGGGATTTGGCACAACATGGTATTTCAGTGCTGTGACTAGTGTAGTTATTGTTTTTCAATCCAAAATAGCTCTGCTATGTTTTTACATTAACACATCATTAACATGCATCACTGTTACATTAAATTTGAAAAAAAAAATAGAATCAGGGACCGAACAGAAATCCTGAATGGCTCTCAGACTACTAGCAATGGCTTTGTAATGCTAATTTTAACCTGATTTCAACACATTAACCTTCTGAAGAACACTGTTTTATGAATACAGCATAAAGCAACACCATGCAATAGTCTACACAAGGAGTGAAAAAATACTGTATCTTAAGTTGTATACTGTGCCCCAAAGTTGTAGGGAGACAGAATGATACAGGAATTCAGCTAGTTGAACTGACATCACTATTCTTGTAATAACTCTGGTTCTTTAATGACCACAAGCAGTCAAGACCATGGATGTAAGTCTCTTCCAAAAGACGGCATCTTCAATAGCGTACTATTATCACCAGTAAGAATCCCAGCACTCATGGGACTTGATTTTCCAAAGAGCGTAGACTGATCCAGTGCTAGTTCAGAGGGCAGTGCCACCTAACAAATTATGTATTAATACAACCTGTAGTACTGTGGGTTTCTTTCGAGCTCTTTCATCCAAGCAGTAGCTATGTTTAGCCTTACTTAGGCTTGTGAGATATGTTAATAGTCCATGATGCAATGGCTGTACCTTAATTTAATAAGAAAGGCAAGGAAAGGAAAATATATGAGTAAAATAAGAAAAAGAAGATAAATGAATTCATGAGAAGATCCAGTTACTACCCTGCAGACCAGTTTTATCCAACAGGTTTATAGCAGCGCTACTTACAACTGCTTGGAATGGAAAATGTCTAATAGTATCATTTCAGTAGTTGGGTACATACTATGCAGAGCCTGATCGTGTATCTCAATTATATTCTGCCTAATAATCCACCATCTGCCTCCCCAGGACTTAACCTAACATTCCACAGCTCTGAACAACTTAATTCTTGCAATGGACCTGTTTTTCCGCCCTCCACACATACACACAAAGTCACCTTCATCTAAGGTGTAAGATTGGCAATAGTCTAGTAATTGGTTTAAGGTACAGTATTTCATGACCTTTTGCAAACCACACAAACAAACAATCAAAAAGACCAAGTCTGGAAAATGTCAGCCTGAGAGGTGAATGCTTCAGAAATTTCTAAAACGCCTAAAAACATCTGTTATAATAAAAATTCTCTGGCAACCTTACATTAGCTGTCACTAGCATCCCACCAATAATAATGTAAGTACTAGTCAATCTATAAATACAGTAAAGAGCACTGCACAAGTTATTCTCGTCCAAACTGGTTACAATCACTCACTAAAAGTCAAGGCTGAGGTACCCATCCTAAATTATTGTTGCACAAAGACTACATCACGATTTACAGCAAGGAAACAGGATATATGTGAGGGAACATAAAAGTCTTATAGATGCCATTCAGGTATTGGAGACTGCTGCCAGATGGAAACTCAGGAAATATAAAGGGATAAAGGGACAAGTGCAAGAGTCACAAATTCCGTTTGAGCTCCTTTGTGACAGGCCTAGGGATTGGTAAAAACTAGGGCTGTCAAGCAATTAAAAAAATTAAACGCAATTAGTCGCACTGTTAAACAATAATGGAATACCATTTATTTAAATATTTTTGATGTTTTCTACATTTTCAAATATATTTATTTCAATTACAACAGAGAATACAAAGTGTACAGTGCTCACTTTATATTTATTTTTTATTACAAATATTTGCACCATAAAAAGCAAAAGAAATAGTATTTTTCAATTCACCTCATACAAGTACTGTAGTGTAATCTCTTTATTATGAAAGTTGAAATTACAAATGTAGAATTATGTACAAAAAATAACTATATTGAAAAATAAAACAATGTAAAATTTTAGAGCCTACAAGTCCACCCATTCCTACTTCAGCCAATCGCTCAGACAAACAAACTTGGTTACAATTTGCAGAAGATAATGCTGCCCGCTTCTTGTTTACAGCGTCACCTGAAAGTGAGAACAGGTGTTCTCATGGCACTGTTGTAACCAGCGTCGCAAGATATTTATGTGCCAGATGCTCTAAAGATTCATATGTCCCTTCATCTTCAACCACCATAGGATATGCATCCATGCTGATGATGGGTTCTGCTCGATAATGATCCAAGCGGCGAGGTCCGACACATGTTCATTTTCATCATCTGAGTCAAATGCCACCAGCAGAAAATTCATTTTCTTTATTTCAGAGTAACAGCCGTGTTAGTCTGTATCCGCAAAAAGAAGAACAGGAGTACTTGTGGCACCTTAGAGACTAACAAATTTATTAGAGCATAAGCTTTCGTGGACTACAGCCCACTTCTTCGGATGCATATAGAATGGAACATAAGCTTTCGTGGACTACAGCCCACTTCTTCGGATGCATATAGAATGGAACATATATATATATATATATGTTCCATTCTATATGCATCCGAAGAAGTGGGCTGTAGTCCACGAAAGCTTATGCTCTAATAAATTTGTTAGTCTCTAAGGTGCCACAAGTACTCCTGTTCTTCTATTTTCTTTATTGGTGGTTTGGGTTCTGTAGTTTCCACATCCGAGTGTTGCTCTTTTAAGACTTCTGAAAACATGCTCCACACCTTGTCCCTCTCAGATTTTGGAAGGCACTTCTGATTCTTTAACCTTGGGTAGAGTGCTGTAGCTATTTTTAGAAATCTCACATTGGTACCTTCTTTGCATTTTGTCAAATCTGCTGTGAAAGTGTTCTTAAGGCTCTAAAGTTTTACATTGTTTTGTTTTTGAGAGCAGTTATGTAACAAAAAAAATCTACATTTGTAAATTGCACTTTCATGATAAAGAGATTGCACTATGGTACTTGTATGAGGTGAATTGAAAAATACTATTTCTTTTGTTTATCATTTTTACAGTGCAAATATTTGTAATAAAAATAAAAAATACAGAAATTTCTTGCAGGGAAAAAATGTTGGTCTTCAAATCCATTCGAATACTGCCTCATATTCAGGGCACTGAACAAAGGCTCAATCTAACCCTAAGTGGCAGTTGAAAGCAACCCTCTGGAAAAACAAAGCAGAGCTTGTTATAGAACTGTTAATACAAGAATAATAAATAAAACACCAATCATATAAAAACATTGTTTAAATACTACTGAATAGGAGGCCTTGCTTAACACACAATTAAGATAAGAAAGGTGAAAACCGTGCCAAGAGTAACTAAGGGAAGATACAAAGGTCAAAAAGGATGCTTACTAGAGTGGATTTCAATAGCATAGATTCCAAGTTATCTCCAAATCAGTTACAACTTTGATATAGCCACCACAGGAAGAAAATAATTAATAAATGAACATTCTCTTATTCTCAGTTGCATCAGCATTTTGGAATGAGACCCATAAGGGCTTTTTTTTTTTATTATTTAACCAAATCTTTGTTTTTCTAAGAAATATTTTGGTTACGTGGAAAGCTATGCAAGTCCAGGGGGAGAGGTAATTTTGGGCCAGGCCCAGTAAATCACTTAAGAATGTGCTTTTCTTTAAGCATGTGACTTCAATGGGACCATTCACAAGCTTAAAGCTAAGTACAAGTTTAAGTGCTTAGCTGGATCTGGGCCATAAAACATCATCATGAGCTAATGGAATATGTATTTGTGACAAAGTGGGATTTTCCCTTTGTATGTGAGTCTTACTGTTGAGCCTATGTGAGTTTTACTGTTTTGCATGAATACGCGGTGTACCTCAGTTTCCCTATGTGCTGCACCAATACCTTGTGGTGGGAATAGGGGTGTGTGACTTTGGCTGAGACCTCTGGAGCAGGTGAGGCTTCTCCAGCTGCCTGCACCTATTCTATGAGTGGTGCCCTTCGTAACCTGAGACCCAGGAAGGGGATGCAACCAGGTGACTTTTTGCCTGGGAAGTGAGACAAAGACAAAGAGGAGGAGCAATGGGGGTGTCTGAGGTGAGGTCGCTGAAAGCTGGCAGTCTGCTTGGGGGGACTGGAAGAGGGGGAGTCCAGGCTGCCTGGCCCAGGACTCCCCAAGATGGACTTGGCTGAAAGTCACTGATTTCTGTGATAGCAAACTCTGTTCTATGCTGTGTTTTTGTCAACTAATAAACCACCTGTTCTCCATGCTGGCTGAGAGTCACTGCTGACGGAGGAGTTGGGATGCAGGGCCCTTTGGCTTCCCCAGGAACCCAGCCCAGGCAGACTCGCTGTGGGAAGCGCACGGTGTTGAGAAGGGGATGCTGAATGCTCCAAGGTCAGACCCAGGAAGGTTGAAGCTGTGGCCTTGGCTACACTTGCGGATTCACAGCGCTGCCGCGGCAGCGCTGTGAAGCGCGAGTGTAGTCGCGCCGCCAGCGCTGTGAGAGCTCCACCTCTCCGAGGGGAATAGCTTGCAGCGCTGCGAGCGAGCGTGCAGCGCTACAGGCACTGATTACACTGGCGCTGTACAGCGCTGCACTCGCTGCGCTCAGGGGGGTGTTTTTTCACACCCCTGAGCACAGCAAGTGCAGCGCTGTGAATTGCCAGTGTAGCCAAGGCCTGTGTAAGCTTCTTAACCTGGAGCCAGTATGCTCAGAAAGAGGAGGCTCCCCCAGAGTCCTGACTGGCTTCGTATGGAATAGTTCCAGAGCATTGGCCCGGTGACTCCATGACAGTATTCGAAGTGGGGCAGATTTACCAAGGAAGTCAGGTGCCTGCCTAGGTGGAAGCCAACTGAAGTTATGTACCCAGCTGTCATTTATGCCTTGGGAAATCTACCTTACTGTACAATTGGGATAGGCAATCTGTTCAGATGAGGAAAAATAATCCACCCAAACCTTTGCCTAACACTCATACCAAACCGTTCTGAAACCATGTTTAACTTCAATGGGAACAACAGGGGCTTAGCACCTTCAAAAATCAGACCAGCTACCTGATGTTAGGCACATAATTTATGCACCGAATGTATACAACTTTGTAGTATACAACATTGCATTCTTAAAACGGGGGAAGATCTCTCAGATATTGTGTGTTCCAACAGAGGGGAATGTTCCTTTTTTTTTTTTTTAAATGCTGCCCTCGATAGTACAGCTTGTCATG
Organism: Chrysemys picta bellii; assembly: GCF_011386835.1. Classification (NCBI taxonomy): domain Eukaryota; kingdom Metazoa; phylum Chordata; order Testudines; family Emydidae; genus Chrysemys; species Chrysemys picta. Next base: position 13,663,465 of record NC_088809.1, read on the forward strand.
GGTTTTTAAAGTAGATTTAATTCTGGGGGAAGAGGTGGCACTGACACTTCTGGAAACCTAAACCCTAAAGAGTGCTGCTTCAGGAGCTATTTTTAGTAAGTGCTGATGGAAAGTAGCTTAATACACTTTAAAAGAGGTAACTGTATAATTCATAAATGGCAGGGCAGAGCAAAGTGAAACCACAATGGCTGGTGCATGATCACTTGTAACTCATGAGCGAATGCAAACTAAAAAGTCCATTTGTGTTTATACACTTCAGGGCACACTGTACTTTATGCACTTTCTTGCCACCTGGACAGGGAGTGTGAGGAGAAAGGAGGGAAATGCCATTGAGTAAACCCCCAGCATGGACTGATATCATTTTGCAGGATTTCAGTTTTAAGAGGGAGGATGTGACCCAGGGACCTTTTGGTGTCAACTGGCACAGGGCACCGAGGGTGTACCGAGTTTTACAGAGATCCCCTGGGTCAGATATATGCCTAATAATTCATCAAAGCATGACGTGTGAGGTCTCTATCAAGAGCCCATGGGTCATCAAAATCACTGTGAAATGAGCATATGGATAATATTTAAGGACTTATGTATCTATACTGAAAATTATCTTCTTGAGGTGTTGGAGTTAAGGCAGTCCACCAGGAGGAGACATGCCTCAGACACACTCCTTTCAAGCTGGAGGTACCTTATGCTTATTGCACTGTCTGGTCATATGGGTACTATGTATTGCCTGCCTCACAACAGAGGCCTATCTGCAGACTGAGCCAGGTGCCAGTGGAAAGCTGTGTTGTGAAGCTACAAGAGAAAATCTACAGGAAGAAACAATACAGCAGTGAGTATCCTGGTTATGAATGAAGACAAAGGATGGGACTTGTGTATCTTGGGAGGCAAAGGAATATACTGGATCCCGCACCTAGGAGACAAGCTGGCAGTACGTCTGTCTCGTGAGAGGAGGATGACAACCATACCTGGCTGTAAAATGCCCCCATGACTTTGGGTGAGCATTGATCTATAAGACATGAGAATAACTAAGTCTAGATGCATCACACGGGATGATCTTGTGGTTAAGACACTGGTCTGGGATCCAGGAGATCCTGATTCACCTCTGCCACACAGACTTCACGTGGGACTTGGGCACATGATTTCTTCCCTTTGTGATTCTCTTCCCCATCTCCGGAATGGGGATTGCATTACTTCCTTTCTCCAATATTGTACTTGCTTTATTTGGGCCAGGGGCCTGCAAAGAGTGCAGCAATGGCCGCTTGCAAATTGGCATTTTGCTGTGGAGTTTTATATAGATATAGAATCATTGGTCATACCGCCTTTAGAAATAATACCGTACCAAAAAACGTGTGCACATATGTCAGTAATTCAGAAAGACAGACTGAAGAACACAGGATCACTCAGGTATTGCCTGACATTTATCTTGATGGGTACAGAGAGACCTAACAACTGAGGACTGGTGTAGTAGGACTTATTGAGTCTCTAGCCTCTTAACGTCATAAAAGATCTAAGTCAGCATACATTATTCCAGTGGTGCTTGCAGGGGCTGGGTAGTTAGAATGCTGTCAGCCTTTCCATGAAAATCATGTTTTTAAGTTGAACATATACATTTGCTCCAGGCTGAAACCTGACATACAAGTTCCTGCCCAGGAGCAAATGTTTTAGAAATTGTATTGAAATCCTTTGGCTTTGTTCGTGGGGACAGAACAGAGCAATAGAAGAAAAAAAGTCCGAGAGTTAGTTTTATGTTAATATTTTGGTCACAATGTAGCAGAATTTCTAGTCTCTGTTTCCGGTATTAAAGCCGACATTTGCAAACTTGGGAGCCTACAGCAAAACACCTCAAACCCTAGTTAGTCGGGGTGGTGGAACAGGGGCAGCTAGTGCTGCTGCAATGGAAATATTGTAAACGCTTGTAAACTTGTGCATGCCTCAGGGAAGCGAGAGCGAGATCCAGAGGGTCTGGAGTGGCCTTTGCCGGGCCTGGGATTGGACCAGGGAGCAGGGAACAGGACCAAGAGGGAGTAGATGGAAATTCCCAGGATAGGACCCTGTTTTCTAGCTGGTAGCGCTCGGGCAGCTCGGCTTTAAACAGAGCCGAAGAGTCAGGGGAGGAGCACAGCAGCCGCGGGAGGGGAAGTGCAACTTGTGTATCAGAGGCAACTTGTGGGGGCTGCAGGAATGGCCACACACATCGCCCCAAGGCCAAGTGACCCTCCAGCAGCTGGCCTGGGCGGGGAGAGGAAGGGACGGGGCCAGAGCCGGAAGGGAAGAGGCGGGGCCAGAGCAGTGCCTCCCACCCAGGCTCAGCTTCTGGGGACAAGAGCTGACTTTGAACATGCCAGGGAGAGTGGTGGTGGTGGTGGCTCCGACTCGCTCAGCCGCTGTCCCGGAAGTCAAGCCCGCTCCCGCTGCAGCCAGGCACTCTCCCAGGCAGCTGGGTGCTGCACCGGGCAGCATCCGGTCCCTCCTACGCGTCACCTATGCATGTGATCCCTGACTCCATGTTTGAGACAGTATCTTTCCATGCCCATGGACCGGGGTATAAATTGGAGTCTGTAACATCAGCCCAGGGCCTGACTCCTCCCCCATCTCAACACCTGGAAGATCATTTGGAAGATAAAGACTATGAACAGGGACGATTGGTCCTGGGATAAGAAGAGTATTCAGCCTGTGTATTAGGAACTGTAAACTGCCTGGAACATCCTTACCAGTGAGTTTGTCTAAAGTGCTTGGGGAATCTGCTCAGATTACAAAGGCTGCTGCACATCCACTATCCTTTGACAAAGTGGCAAACTAATTAATGAGCTTCCATTGCTCAAGAGATGGTACATTGCTGGGGTCCAAGACTTAGGGGGTGGGGATATTTGCTGGTGTCTCTCTGCATAGTTCATGAGTGACTTAGAGAGCATTCATGCAAGTCTGCATGCTGTTGGCTGAGTGATCACAGCACCTAGAGGAGTTTGCTACTTGTCACTACAAAGGCATTGTCAGAGACAGTCCAGGGAAGAAAGTGAAGGGGGCACATTGGTCCCACAATTCCAGGTTGCACCCGGGAGTATGTCACAAATTCAAGAAAGACATCAATTTTGTGGGGAAGTTTGTACAACTGCAGACTATGCAATACATCTTCTGTGGATTATTAAAAGAGTGCTTCCAGTTTCTAGCACTGTTAATTTCCCCTGATGGAAAAGTCCTATACGGTTTAATGTCAAATGATGTTTATTGGCCCATCCTACAGAACTGAAAAGAGAATTATATGCTCACTATGATTCAAAACCCTATAGAAATGATCTCATTCTCTGTTAAATTCTACCCCTTTCTAGAGGGATAGCTATGCAGCCCTATTACATTTCTATAGACACTTTATCGTTTCACTCCTGTTAAATTCTATGGTTAATATTTAATTTTAAGGGAAGTTGCGTATCAAAATCTCCTGGACTGCTATGAAAATCTCTAGCTATTGGACTCTCCCATCCCTTCACATAAGCAGAAATTTCAAGTAGGAGAAATTTGAATGGCAGGTACTAGCTGAAACTCATCATGCAGTGCTGCTGGCCACAGCAGTTTATTGATGAACTCATCTGTGCAGGTCTCTAGTTGGAGCCAATACTGTAGCTATTTTCCCACTTGTATGTATCATCTGCTCAGTTAGTCATTGCATGAGTATGGCATTACATTGAATTATCTGGTACAAAAAACTACATGTGAAGAGAAGGTTACAAGAGGGCCAGAGTGAAATTAATTGGAAACTAACTATTGAAGCGCTATATCCAACAGCGCCTAAATAGTGTAGATAATTTAATGCTGCGTTTGAAAGTATCTGCAGCAATAATAGCCTTGTATGGTTAAAAAAAATAAAAACTTTAATAATACTTCAATGCTATTAATGAGACGGGCCAATATAATAACCACCTGCTACGGTGTATGTTAGGGAGAATCAATAATAAAGACGTGGGTAATCTAACAAACCTGGCACATGAGAAGGCCTGGAGAGAACAATGGGTATCTATAAAATACTTTGATGATGGGGAAAGTATAAGAAACCGAATATAATATAATATAATATCATAGAATAGAAATGCAGATATCATGTATATTTGATGCTGGAACGTATGGCTTTCCTGAGTCAAATTGACAACTCCTCCACAGCCTTGGCCAGAGCAGCAGGGTGAGACATTTCTGTCAGTTTCAGGCCTTCCCCCAGGAACACTGCTGTAGCTGCTTGGTCTGGATCCAGTAGAGTGAGCATTGCCTCACTCTGCATCTTCATTAAGGAAGGGAAGAAAAACGGCATCTTTGCATAACTCCAAGCTGCTTTCCAACCTAAGGCCATTCGAGAATTGTACAGAGACTGAGATCCAATTTACAATTCCTCTAACCAGATTTGGAGGACAGGGTATTTTTTTTAACCTATTACTCCTAAGCTTTTTACTGCAGCCAGAATGCCTAAGTTCTGATGGCTTCAATTATACAAATCAATGAAAGGGGTTTGTTTGTTTGTTTGTTTAGAGCTGGTCAAAAGTTTTCAACATTTTGAAATCTCAGTGAAAACGTTTTTCAATTTTTTTCTTATGAACTTGCTTTTTAATGCCATTACAGAGAGGTCACATTTTTTTAAAACATTCAAAATGTCAACCACAAATTTTCACAATTTTTTAAAAGTGTTTCCACACAAACTTGTCTGTATTTTTTATCCAGCTGTAGTTCTGGTTAGTTCAGTTTTAAAAACCATCTTCATCTTCCTCCTCCCCTTCCCATAATGATACAATGGAGCAGGGATAGTTTGCATGCCTGTTTGAGACACAAGGCAGTTCCCACTGTCCAGCTACCCCTCCCTTTAAGCCATCTGCTCATCCTCAGATCATACCACTCCACTAGCCAATAGCCTCTCCCAAGTGAAAGAATTATGCAGGACAGTGCTTGCCTCCAACTCCATTTGTGTAAATGTGAGCATTCAACTGGCAGTGATCAGAATGTTCACGTCTCCGGGTGTACATTGAAATTTATGAGGCTGAGAAACTATGGCTAGTGGGATGTTTGTAAAACTGGTACTGGCTGGGTTACTTTAGCTCATTGTGAGCATCCTTCAAAAAAGGAAAAGGACAGCACTAGACTTGAAAGTGTTCTCCTTGTTCCCAGGCCCCTGCACAGATTTGCTCCCATATATTCCAATGATCCTCACCAATTCTGCGCCTCAAAAGTCGCAAGGGTGGGGATTTATGCTACAATAAGAGGCAGAGAAACTGCTCTTGAGTTATAGAAGATGCTGCCACCCACCTTCCTGCCTTCCATGGACTTGTCTGATCTGTCTCTATTGGCTTGGATAGTGACTCTGGAACATTGACGAGATAAGATTGCAGAATCCGGCTTCTAGTGATAAACACTTTTTACTAGGCGAAGCCTCCTGCTGCAAAGTCAGTGGAGTACTCAAGCTAATAAGCACCACACCGATAGCGTATGCAAGACTGGTCCCTCTATTGGTAGGTTGTTGTGGCTTCAATTCTCTTATAGGCTGCTTTTTCCTCATGCAGTCCTATTTGCTTTGCTGATATCATTAGAGAAGGGAATGATCATTATCAAAAGGCTTCAAGTATCAGGGGGTAGCCGTGTTAGTCTGTATCTACAAAAACAAAAGGCTTTTAAATCACATTTACAAAAATCACCACAGCAAGTTTTTCTTAAGACTTAGCCTCTCCCATCCTTGTCATCCTTTGTCAGATCAATCATTCCAAGAAAACAAAGCCCATGTCACCCGTGAAGTCATGAACAATCAGCTACTCATATTGATACTGCTTAGGGAAACATGATCTGCTTATAGTTTAAACACGAGCTCTTTGTTGTTGTTGTTGTTTTAAGAAGGAAAGGGGAGGGGACCAAAGGAGGATGACTGTTCTGTGATTGAAGATTTGACATCAAGCCATAGGCTTATCCAGATACACCTAAAACAGCAGATAAACCTCCAAAACCAGAACCCCCTCCAACAATCACATGAGCATTTGACTGCACATGCAACTTCAAAATCACACCTGCCATTGTGGATAGTTTTGACTGACCATTTGAACCAGCATTGGCATAGGAGGGACTTTGGAGCTGGGACACATGTAGGCTTTCTTCAAGGAAGCTTCTTTTTGACACAACGTTCATCTGTTTCTGAGAATGGCACCAATCTCCATGGCACTAAGAGTAACAAGGAAAGTAACAACAACATCTCCACCCCCTCAGGGCTCTTTTTGCTCTTTGCTCTGAAAAGAAAGTCCAGGGTGTACACCTAAACACATTTAAATCTGCCTTCACTAAACAAGAACACTCCACCAGAGAAGTAGATTCCATCATGCTACAGGGCACCCAAATACCCCAGAAGAATCTGCTTCAATACAGAAAAAACCCTCCATTGACCACAAACCTCTAGTTGTCACCTACCAGCCCACAGAGGAACCTATATGGGGTCTCATCAAACAACTACAACCCATACTCAATGGGGACAACATTCTGAAAGAAATCTTTCCTGCCCCCCCCTTCTGGCCTTCAAACAACCCCTCAACCTCTCCAAACTCATCATCGGAAGCAAGATCCCCACAGACCAGGACACACCAATTCAAAGCAGCAACAGTCCCTGCCAGAACAACAGATACAAAACCTGAAGACATATCGCCAATGCTCTGATGAGCAATACCCCTCACAACACAACTCTCAAGATCCATCGGACCTACACATGCCCAGGGCCGGCTCCAGGCATCAGCGAAAGAAGCACGTGCCCAGGGCAGCCAATAGAAAGGGGCAGCACTCCGTCTGTTATCGGGGTGGCACGTCCAGGTCTCCGGCGACAATTCGGCCGCGGGTCCTTCACTCCCTCTCTTCCTCTTCGGCAGCACTTTGGCGGCAGCTCAATCGGGTTTTTCTTTTTTCTCTGCCACTTGGGGCAGCAAAAAAGCTGGAGCCAGCCCTGCACATGCCTATGAGAACTTGTGTGTACCTCATCCAGCGCATCAAATTCCCCAACAGTAACTATGTGGGTGAAACCAGACAAGCACTACACACTCAAATGAACTCGCACAGAAAAATGACAAAAACAGGACAAAACCACCCTATCACCCATGGGCAAACATTTTTCACAGAACCACCACTCCATACCTGCCCTGTCAGTCCTCATCCTCAAAGGAAACCTGCACAACACTTTCCTTTACACCTAAATTCATAACTCTGCTGGACACTAAAAACCATAGACTTAACAGAGACAGTGTATTATAGCTCATTAACGTGATTTGTAACCCACCTTGCTGCTTGCTAACCCTTAATTGCCCACTTCATTTTGAGTGATCTCCTATAGCATGTGTGAACCCCTTATGTTTAACAATCTGTCCCACCTTGTATTTAGCTCAGACACTCTGGTTACCTTCTTCAGACCTGAGGAAGAGCTTTGGGAAACTCCAAAGCTTGTCTCTTCCCCCAATAGAAGTTGGTCTAATAAAAGATACTACCTCACCTACCGTGTCTTTTAAAAGTATTTTAAGACCTTTTCAAGTAGTGGTTTGGATAGACTGGGATAGACTTTTCTCTCTCTAATGCTCAGTCAGATTATGTGAGGGCAGCAAGAGAGGAGAAAAGATTTAATTCAACGATACTAATAAAAAATTGAACGAAGGAAGAGGAAGAAAGAGTCTTGTTTGATATTTCTGGGCTTTTCTGGCTGCATTTGAGCTGAACATTTTACAGCAGTGGCTATATCTGTGTGCACTGGGCAAAGATTTTTCATTTCATACATCATTTATTCCTGTGGTGATTCCATGAAGTCACTACATGTCCTTAACGCACACACAAAAAGAGAAATCCATTCTTGTCGTGATAAGGGTAAAGGCTGGAGATACTGATCAGAGATTTCTCTGCACAGCCACACCACTAGCTGCAAGGACGATCACTAGCCCTTAATAGAAAAACGCAGGTTAAAGATAGAACTAAGATCCTTGCAATAATTGGAGAATGGTTACACAGGATACATGCACCTGCTCCTAAAAGGCTACTTGAATTCAATGCTCCAGCAAGCAGAAGAAAAAAACAACAACAACACACTGACTTGAAGGTCTCTCTCCCAATCTGTTGTAGAAGAATCGGTATCCAATCCCATTTATATACCCTGAGATACCATTGACATCTACCTAAATGTTCATCCTTTCTCAATTCTCACAGAATTAAACCAATCAAAGGAACAATTACATTTTTGTTGCCATCATTGATAAGCTCAGGTTCAGCGTGGGAGCTCTCTTTCCTAGATTTAAAGATTAGCTAAACTGCCTGTTCGCCCTGTCGCTCCACCCCCATCACCTGCATTAAACGGCTTGCCAGAAAGAGACAGCTCTGTAATAAAGCTTGTAAACCGATGAGGGTGATAGGGTAGAAGACATGCTGTGTATCTGTGGCAGAGGTCCAACTCCAGGGAAGAGGCAATCTCACACACACACACACCCCTTTGAAAAAGGATAGAAAAGAGTATGAGGAAAGGAAAGACGAGTTTGGGGGAAGGATTTAAAATTTTAACGAGGGGGAGACAGGTGATCAGACGCAGAGATTTCACCATTAGGCTTCCAGTCTGAACTCAGTCAAAGTCAAAAAGGAGGCTCTTTGACAGCCCGGCTGAAATGGGTATCTAAGTCCTGTTCCTAGTAAGCAGAAGTTCCCATTTTAAAAACCAGCACCACCACTGGAATGAACTGGGAACCTTGGCTGCAATCTCATCTGAGAAGCCTGGGACCAAACTGGTTGGAAATGTTTTTTTTTTTCCCCTAATGGAAAATTTAAAATTTTCATCAACACGCAACGTTTTTCGTCCAACAACCTTCTAATTTTTTCAACTAACATTCAAAATGTTCCACAGAAAGCAAACACGTTTTTGCAAAAACGTGTTTTGTCAGAGATCTAATTTTCCATCAAAAAACAGATTGGATGGAAATTTTTCAACCGGGGGGACTCCTCCCTCCCACATTAAAGAGCAACGTGAGTGACACCAATGCCAGTGCTGGACTTCAGCCAGGAAGCTTATCAGTTCATCATCTTTCTGAGAAGTACTTTCACTTTGTTTTTAAATATGGGGCTGGTGGGGAAGGGAGAAAATATGGAGGCAGGCAAAGGGGGAGCATGTTAAAGGTAGGTTTTAAACTGTGGAGAAAGGAATGACAGAAGGATGGTGAGAAAATTAAAAACAACAATAGGGGAGGAGAGTTAATTTTCTAAAAGCCCATTACAATGTCATTATGCACCTCTGTTTTCCTTCTCAACATACTGATTATCAGTAATTAGCAGAGATGGGAGAGGAAATCGAGCAGGAGTACACAGACTAGATTAAACAAGATGAAAAATTGTGCTTATATTTGGTATACCATATCATTCTGCCTACCCGGCAACTGCAGACACATCCTGTATGTCAAAACCAAAGTCAGCAGGCTGGTATCCATCTTAGGCTGCTCCGGGAAATAAAACAATTGTCCAGCGAACCTCACCAGAAATGGGCTAGAACCAAAATGACAGGTCCAAACTGTGGATCTGGATCTGTGGTTTGGGGGCTATTTCTATTCCTCAATGGTAAATATAAGAGACGCACACAGTTGGTGCTTTAAACCATCCTCTATCCATTAGGGGGGCAGCAGCTGAAGGAAGGAGTCAAAAGGAAGCCCTCCACTGCCCAGACAAGCCAATAAGATCTTTGCTAGTCTAATAGCTGTCCCACTGAGTAGGCCCTCCACTCTGCTCCTCGTTCTCCTGGAGTTGCACGACAGTCAACAGCCAGTGGGATTTTGTGTGGGCAGGGGGGGAAGGAAGGGGCAGATACTAAAGTAATTTTAAACCACTTAGCAGAGTCCCCCTTGTGGTACCTGCACTCTGTGCATGTGTCCTGCTCATTATTATTTGAACCTGGATCTTCTCGATCACCATAACGAGATCTTTAACACGGGTGCCAAAAAAGACCATTCCTTGGCTGGGCTACTAGAAGCAGTGCTAATCTCCTCTTAGTTGGAAGTCCCTTTGCATGCACATTCCCTTCAGGGAGCTGGTCCAGCTGTGCATCTTACATCATCATCTTTTGCACCCGCATCAGTCCAAGGGAACAGTCAGAACCCAGGGGATCTATGAAATGGCAAAGGCAGACTTTCAGGCAGCCCAGGAGTGGGTGACTGATCCCAGGTAAACACCGTGGCATGGAAAAGGAGTCATGCAAAGCACACGCAACAAATCACCCATCTGCACAGGCTTGGAACAAGAACACTTGCAGCGCAGCTCTGCCGCCTGCTAAACGGTGCCATTTGAGATGGTTTCCAACAAACTGCTCATTAAAAATTCATGGCTGCAGCTGACCCCAAATTAGAATGCGTTTCATTTAATTAAAACATCCATCCCAGAAATATATGTTTGCTTAACAGACACAAATGATTTGGGGACCTCATGCTGCAAGCTGTAAAATAAAATCAAACTGTGGTAAACCAAAAGAAATTAAGCCATCAAGCAAAAGGGGTGGGAGGGACACAGAGATCTCTCGTCAAAGGGAAGCTGTTTATCGCAGGCTTGATACAAACCAAAAGCCCCCACATTTGGTACGTCCGGATAGCAATTTAACTGAATGAAAGAAACAACTAAACAAATCTTAGCAGTAGGTGTTAGGGATACTCAACATATAAAGAGACTCACTCAATAGATCATGGGTGCAGGTTTTTCCTTTGATAGTTTAATATGTTCTCAACCTTTCTGAACTGGTTTAGTTTTATAATAGTGAAATTTTATTGCTCTTAAGGTGCTCAATTCCTTCCTGTATAATTCAGGCATCAGCAATACAAGTGGTGTCTAGGCTAGGCATTTATATGCCACCTCTTCCCACATCTCTCTCTCTCACACACACACACACAGACACACTTCACCACACCACTTGTCACACTGCTGTAGAATCTGAACACTTGACAATCTTTAATATATTTACCCTCATAGCATTCCTGTGAGGTATGGAAGTGTTGTTCTTCCCATTAGACAGACGGGGAACTGAAGTACAAAGAGACAAAGTGATTTTGCCCAAGGTCACACAGGAAGCCTGTGGCAGAGAGAGGACTTGAGCCTGGGTCTCCAATGTCCTGGGCTAGTGCCCTAACCAGTGGCCCATCTCCCTCTTTCAACAGCTTATCCTGCATTACCTCACAAACTGAGGACAATGTTTCAGCATTGACCAAAACCAACCAAGGCTAATAAAAATAGATTACAGAGGAATTCAGTCTCCTTACTCATTTAGTCTTTGCCTAACGAGAATGCCAACAAGGGTGCCCAATTAGTGCCTGTTGCGATGGTGCT